>NC_091789.1:4737085-5059109 GCF_029378745.1 Bos indicus
ACTCTGTGTCTATTCACTCAGTCCTGGGGCCTCAAGGGAGATTCATGGGCTTTCCCAGCTAAGGAACTCTAACATGGGGCCAGGAACCAGATTATGAGGAACCTGACACGGGGTCCCACTGGCGCCTCCATGGTGATGACCCTGGATTTCACCTTTCTTGGTGAATCTGGAAATGAATCAGAAAGCCCCAGTGTCTTAGCTCGGAACACAATTATTGGCCCATTATTGGCCCTTGGTGGATGCTGAGCACATGATTCATGGTGTGAAGTAATCTTTTAAAAAAATAGTTTATTTATTCGGCCACGTCAGGTCTTACTTGCAGCACGTGGGATCTCCAATGCTTCAGGTGGGATATTTCATTATGGTTCACGGGCTCTGTAGATGTGGGTGCGGGTGGCTAAGTTGCTCCAAGCCATGTAGGATCTTAGTTCCATAAACAGAGATCAAACCTGCGTCCCTTCCACAAGCCTCAGTCCGCACTTCACTTCTCAGACTCCACACGTCCCCGCTGCAAACCGCCCCCCCATCTCCTTTTCACCCCCTTGTCACGTAGCAGTCTCCTATCAGCACATGAAAGGTGTGAAGCTTGTAGTAAAGGCAAGAATGCAGAGAGTCTGCGTGGAGCCAAGTCCCCAGCAGAGAGCGCGGGAGAGCCTCCCTGCGCCCGCGGGACACGAGCCTGCCCGGCACGTCAGGCAGGTAGTTAAGTCAAGGCCTCCGCCAGCCCCAGCCTTTCTAAGATACAGACTCTACTGACTTCCTCTGCACCACAGCGTGTTCGCCTATGCCTGTGTGCTCAGTCGCTAAGTCGTGTCCGACTCTTTGGGAGTCCATAGACTACCCCGCCAGGCTTTTGTGACCACGAAATCTTCCAGGCAAGAGTACTGGAGTGGGTTGCCATTTCCTACTCTAGGGGATCTTCCCGACCCAGGGATCGAACCCGTGTCTCTTCGATCTCCAGCACTGGCAGGCAGATTCTCTGCTGCTGAGGTAACTGGGCAGCCCTAAATGGTCCTATGGATAGCTGAGAAATAAAGGTTATTATTAATATTATTATCATCATTTTCTGATGTAATAGGTAACAGGTGATCTTAAGAAAGAAACCAAGAGTCTATGGACTGAGAACGGGACCGGGGATTGTGTTTGGCCAGTTTGCTTTTGTTTCTTTTTTGGCTCCAGACCCTGGGCCATGTGCACATGCAGCTCTGTGTCAAAGGATGCCAGCTCCTTCTCTAGATTGGAGACAGTAAGAGGCAGATGTATGGTCTACAGGACTTTATGCCTTCATGGGTTTTAGTTTGTCGTTGTGGGTTCAAGGGAAGCCTTGCAGCTTCCACTTGGTCTTTGCTCTCCCCCAGTTCATATACACCTGTCTGCCCAGCTGTTGGCCTTGAATATCTTCAGTGACTTCAGGCCACCATGAAATGTTAAGGCAATAGCCTTTCACAGACTTCATCTCAGCTCCCACCAGTGCATGAGATCTAGTGTCTATAATATATCCCTCATGGCCTTTCACTCTGCTTCTCTCATCAAACCCTACAACTGGGTTTTGTTGTGTTGTTTAGTTGGTCAGTTGTGTCTGACTCCTTGCAATCCCATGGACTGTAGCCCGCCTGGCTCCTCTGTCCATGGAATTCTCCAGGCAATAATACTGGAGTAGACGGCCAATTCCTTCTCCAGGGGATCTTCCTGTTCCAGGAATCAAACCTGAGTCTTCTGCCTGGCAGGTGGATTCGTTACCACTGAGCCACCAGGGAAGCCAATTGTGTGTTTCTATGTGTGTTTGTGTGGGGTGTGTGTGTGTGTGTGGGTGTGTGTGTGTATTTCAGATTGTTTTAAGCCAATCGTCTGCTGAAGGCCACTTACTGGGGTTGTTCCCATGCCTTGGCTGTTGTAAATAGCGCTGCTATGAACATTATGGTGCCTGTGTCTTTTCAAATTAGAGTTTTCATTTTTTTTTCTGGATCCAGGAATGGAATTGCTGGATCAAATGGAAATTCTATTTTTAGTTTTTTGAAGAACCTGCATACCATTTCCATAGTGCCTGCACCAATGTACACTCCCAGCACCAGCTGATGCTGCTTGAGTGGTCACCACGGGCCTATCTTTATTACTTTATTTAAACCTCGAAACAGTATAAGGCAGGTACCATCATGAGATCCATTCTATAGACGTGACAGTTGAAGCACAGAGAGAGGTCAGCCAACTTGCCCAGGGTCACAGAGCGAGGAAATGGTGGGGCTCTGCAATCCGCCTCCATAATCTGTGGCTTCTTTCTCTGGTGTGGGCTGATCTGCCTCTGGAGACACTGAGAACCCACAGCACATTGGCTGGGTCGGGTATTGTGACATTCCCCCACTGCCCAGCACAGGGCCTGTATACCACAGCCAACATAGGCTTACTGACGCTCACAGGTACAAAAATGTGCAGGACAGATGTCATTTTCACAGGAAACCATCCTGTCCTCATTGGGAATCATCAGAGGATAAATATCTCCCTTCTCACAGACCCTCATGAATAAATGAATAAAGAGAAAGTGACTGAAGTGGTGGATATAAAGCAATGTGATGTGGTCATCTGTAAAGTTTTATTGGAAATCTTCAATGCCAAAGTGTTACTGCCCACAATGTAAGGAACATCCTAAATACAGGCTTCCAAAGAGCACGTTAGTGATGGGCACACAAATGTCACCACCTCTTTTCCACACCTGCATTAAAGTGTCATTAAGAATGAGATCCTTGAGGGACTTCCTTGGCAGTCCAGGAGTTGACTCTGTGCTTCCACTGCAGGGAACAGCGGTTCAATCCCTGGTGGGGAAAACTAAGATCCCACATGCCATGGGGCATAGAAAAAGAGAGAGAAAAAGAGGTTTAAAGAATTTATCAACACAATTAATTAATGATAAAAATGATTAATGTCTCCAGGATAAAGGTGCCTAAGAGGCTGTCTGATCAAATCCCTGTTCATCTCAAAGGCAGGTTGCCTAATACAGCAGCCCCAGCTCTGTCTACCTGCTCCTCCTTCTCTGTTCCAACCCAGTGGTAGAAGAGGGGCCACAGGTGAAAGTGCAGTGAGTGGATCAGGGCAGCACAGAGCTTGTCGGTGAGTGACACTGAGCAGTAACACTCTGGTTTCATTTCTTTTAAAAGGGGGATGATGATTGTGATGAGGGAGCAGGTAGAAACAGGATAAATCAAGTACAACGTCAAGCACGGGACTCATGGTTAGAAGCTATTCTTGATATTCAGGATATTCCCATGCCCCAGGACACCTGTAAATGCCTCTTGAACAAGCATAAAACCCTCAGCCTGGCCTGGCTTTCATTTGCACTTCTCAGTGCAGAAACAGAATTCTGGAAGTTAGAGGAGGGACAGAGAAGGAGGGGAGTGGAAGGGTGGGTTGGGGAGGGGGAGGGTGGAGGGGAAGGAAAGAACTGAGGTGCAGGAGAGAGGGGCAGCAATGGGGAAGATGGAAACAAACACTTCCTGATCTAGAACACGGGCGCAAGTGTTGTAGGGTGCCTGCAGCCAGCGGTGGGGAGCTGAGTCCAGCCCTGTATGCAGAGCTCCACAGTTACCTGCCAAGTTGAAGGAAGGGCCCCGAAGGAAGGGCCCCTTGCACTGTAAGCTTTCTGAGAGCACCAAGCACTGGCCAGGGTCTACTGCGTGCACTCTGACGTGGGCTTAGCACAAATCGGTAGTACTTGTTGCTTCATAAGGGGCGGGTTGGGTTTCTTGCAGCCAGCTTCTGAGCACACTGTGTGCCCTGAAATAGAGGCCCCAGGAGCCAGAGCAAGCAGCCCCTAGCTAATCATTTCATCTGAATCACTAGCCCCATTCCTGGACTTTGCGGGTGAATTAAACAGAACCAGAGCCCCATCCATTAGTTACAGAGTTGGAGCAGTGGAGGGGCAGGGAGGAGATGTGCTCAGAGCCCACAGGACAAGGGGGACCACTGGGCTGTGGCTTTCTCCAGCCCCATCTTTGCATCTCTCGCTCCAGGGGAACTGTGGGCTAGGAGCCTGCATCCCTGGAGAGATGTTCTCCTAACTTTTCTCCAGGGCTCTGGCTCCAGGGGCCAGTGAGGTCTCATTTCCTTGCCCCTCCCCACCCCAGGTTGGCACGCCTCCACTTTATGGCCTATGCCCTGGCCTCAAGGGCCCCTAGAGGGTCCCACCTACCTCAGTCAAGGGCCAGGGCCTGAGGGAGTGGGGGACCATGGAGGGAGGGGGTCGACGGAGGGAGGGCACCTAAGCAGGAGCAGGTACACATTGGACCAGGAACACATGCTACAACTGGGACCAGGCATCCAGAAGAGAACTGACCCAGCGGTTAGCCCCAGGACTATCCCGGACTAGGACATCTGCACAGATCCGGGCATAGAGGCTGATTCATTCACAGCACTCAGGCTGGAGCCTCCACTGGGGGCAGGTGAGGTGGGGGGCACAGCCTGGATGATGCTATTGCAGCCTGGAAGACCGGGAAGAACTGCGTGGTCAGAGGCCGGGCCGGGCCACGTGCTTTGGCGAAGCCCAGGAAACGCCCTTTCCCTGGGAGAGGCCAGTGGACCGAACTCAGCTGCCGCACAGTCACAGCCCTTGGTCTCCCTATAGCCTCTCTCTCGGCCTTGCACCTTTTCCAGATATGAAGCCTCCCGTGGTATCAGTGATGGTAGTGTGAGGAGAAGAGGCCTAGTGTGGTCTGAACTGGAGCTGGGGAAGGTGTAGAAGGTGGCCAGGAGCCCAGGAGGAAGCAGTAGCAGTAGCAGCTGGAGCTGAATGCCTGGGGCCCGGAGTTGAGGTGGGGGTGCGGGTGGGGAACGAGGGAACCTGCAGAGGCGCCTCCACCGCATCACATTCACCCTTTGAGCCAATAGATAGAGAGCCTTTTCCACCACACCAGATACCTCGCCTGGTTCCCGAGTACACAGCTAACCAGGAGCTGCCTAGTTCTCCAGGGGGCTTGGTTGTCCCTGGGTTCCTCTGGTCTCTTCTGCAGTCCCTCTTCAGATCCATAAGCTACCTGGATGGCCCAAGGCCATCCAGACCTCCCACAGGACTCTGGTAGAGGTGTTACCTACTGGGCATCCTGTGGTATTTAAATCCATCAAGTAGGGAAACTGGCAACTGACCTGGTTTGTTAATAATGTTTTGTTGGAACCTCATAGGAGATACAGTGGACCAAGTGCAGGGTCACAATTACCTATGTTTAGATTTTAATAATAGTTTCATCATGTGCTATTTTTGCACTAATTTTGATATTTGTTAAATACTGCATTAAAATATATTTTGATTACTGATTTTATTTGATACCACAATAACATTTTGCACAGGAGGGAAAACCACCTTCTAAAGCAAGCCTGGACCTGACTATTACAGAAATGTGTACTTGGGTAGGGGGCATGAAGGGGATGGAAATTTAACAATCAAGCACGAAATAACATCCATATATTTAATTTCATCCACATTTCCAAATACTGAACATTTTGATTTCATTCTCTAAGGAAGGAGCTTGCAAGGCACATGGATGAGCCTGCAGTCAGGGTGCCTGTGAATAAACCTGGAAAAAATTTGGCAGATCAGCCACCCTAAAACCTGCTTCCGGGCTTGGACACTTTTGTTCTGGACATTCTCACATTGATTTGTGCTTATGGCCGTTTCTATGATTGGAAAATAAAATTGGAACTTTCAGTTCAGTTCAGTCACTCAGTCGTGTCCGACACTTTGCGACCCCATGAACTGCAGCACACCAGGCCTCCCTGTCCATTACCAACTCCTGGAGTCCCCCCAAACCCATGTTCATTAAGTCGGTGATGCCATCCAACCATCTCATCCTCTGTTGTCCCCTACTCCTCCTGCCCTCAATCTTTTCCAGCATCAGGGTCTTTTCCAATGAGTCAGCCCTTTGAATCAGGTGGCCAAAGTATTGGAGTTTCCGCTTCACCAGCTGTCCTTCCAATGAACACCCAGGACTGATCTCCTTTAGGATTGAATGGTTGGATCTCCTTGCAGTCCAAGGGACTCTCAAGAGTCTCTCAAACACCACAGTTCAAAAGCATCAATTCTTCTGCACTCAGCTTTCTTTATAGTCCAACTCTCACATCCATACATGACCACTGGAAAAACCATAGCCTTGACTAGATGGACCTTTATTGACAAAGTAATCTCTCTGCTTTTTAATATGCTGTCTAGGTTGGTCATAACTTTCCTTCCAAGGAGTAAGTGTCTTTTAATTTCATGGCTGCAATCACCATCTGCAGACTCTGAAAGTGACAGTTGCTCAGTCCTGTCTGACTGTTTGACACCCCATGGACTATATAGTCCACAGAATTCTCCAGGCCAGAACACTGGACTGGGTAGTTGTTCCCTTCTCTGGGGGATCTTCCCAACCCAGGGATCAAACCCAGGTCTCCTTCATTGGAGGCAGATTCTTTACCAGCTGAGCCACCAGGGAAGCCCTTAGGGGCTCTAAAGGGTAGTAAATGGGATCAGTAAATTCAAGCTCACGGAAATAGCCCATTACCAGTGAGAACATAGTTCCCAAAGGAAAAAAATAGAGCCACTTTTCCTACACCTGTGGTACCTACCTATCTGCCATCTATCTATCTGAATATATATGGATACAGTCTCTTCCTATAAAGTTCAGGTCCTCCGAACACAAATATCCTTTAGGGAGGAAGTCAGCCCTCCTAAACGCAATCCTTCCATCTTATGAGTAGTTCATATTGGGACTCAATGTGACCTGAAAGTACTTAATGCACTGAGGATCTGGGTTATAAGAGGGTTCAATTGTACTATTCGAAATATTCAAAACCAAGCATAATCTCTGAGGTAAAATGAGTGATTTTGTGAATATTTCAGTGCTGGCACAAGGGAGTAATTGGTTCAGAGAACACACTATAAGAGTAACTAGCATCTGTTTAGTTGCACCGAGATGGATGGGGTGGAAAGCTTAAAGTCCATGTTCTCCCGCTGTTGTTTTTCAGAGTTTGGTAATGCAAGGTAGGGAGTGGCACGCTAAATTTGTCAATGAAAACAAAACCGAAAATGAACAATTACAGACAAATTTCCAGTGACCCAAAAAGGGTAAAAAATATAATTTTAATATGTAGTCTACTTATGCCTTGAAGATATCACACAGATTCAATGTTATGAAACTATCAAATGCATAAATGAATATTCTCTTGAGGAATTTCTAATCTCAGGATGTTTTTAAACCACTTTTTGTGGTACAATTAGGAACAAGTGGGTTTTGTGGAATTTGTTTGGTGTTGGTGGGGTCAATTCAGGGTAGATTTGGACCTGTGTTAATCTGAAGTACTTTTTCATTTCCTCAAGTAGTGATGAGTTATTTCTAGGTCATGAGATCAGCAGGTGAATACTTGAGACCATAGAAAACCTTAAGTTGTATCAAAGAAGCACTGGTAGGAGGAAAAATCAGGAAAGTTTTATTATTAGCTTTGCTGCAGAGCCCTGTGTGAGGGTTGTGATGGACCTGGGCTGCAGACCTGACAGGGGTTGGAGTGACGGGTCTGGAAACCTGGGCTGGGAGCCTAAGGCCAGGGGCTGGGCTCACAGCCAGTCTGGCCAGGGCTTGGGAGGCCCAGGCCTCTGCCCTGTCACACAGGCAAAGAAAACTCACAGGGAAAGAAAACCTGACGTTTTGGTGACTTGCTTCTCCTGGCTTTACATAGTGATCTCTTAGAGGAGTTCTCAAGTGAAAGAGCAACAAGAAAAAAGGGAAAAGAGAAAATGTTCTCATCAATGTCCAAACTACAGCATGAATACCCAAGAACCTCCTTTTCTATTTCTTTTTTTTTGAATGAGGTATAACTGACATCCACTAGTTTCAGGTGTGTAACATAATATTTGCTGTTTGCATACATTACAAAATGATTACCACAAGTGTAGTTAACGTCCATCACCATACAGTTACAGATGATTATTTCTAGTGATGAGAAGAAACTCATTTTTGTTACTGCCGTTGTTTTTCTTTTTCTTTTTTTTTGCCCTCACCTTGTGCTTTTCAGGATTTCAGTTCCCTGATGAGGGATTGAACTTGGGTCATGGTAGTGAAAGCTCAGAATCCCCGCTGCTAGACCTCCAGGGAACTCCCAAGAAGAAACTCGTAATATGTTTTTCCCTTTCTCTTTTGCAAATATAACAGACTTGCTTTCTGTAACCACTGTTGGGAATAGAGACCTAATGCTGGCCCACATACCCCAGTGTGGGCTCTGGTTGTTTAAGGAGGTACATTTTGGTTGGTACCACTGGTCCATTTGAATCCTCTCAAAATGAGCTCTATTACACTTTCTTATTGGCTCAGATGATAAAGAATCTGCCTGCAATGCAGGAGTCCTGGGTTCTATCCCTGGGTTGGGAAGATCCCCTGGAGGAGGAAATGGCACCCCACTCCAGTATTCTTGCCTTAAAAATTTCATGTATGAAGGACCCTGGTGGGCTACGGTCCACGGCATTGCAAAGATTTGGACATGACTGAGTGGCTAACACTTTCATTTTAAAATGAGCTCTATTACACTGGTCTTCTTGATGTACTCACGTACAGGAAGGATCCTAAATCCTAAAATTACAGAGCAAAAATGTGGAGTCAGGCAAGGGGAGGGGGCCTACACTGTCACAATTTGTAGTCTGGGAACTTCCAAAATGATTAAATGCAATGTAAATACCATTAACTAAGATGATGAGTGGACACTGTGGTTTAATTGACATGGTTTTGTTAATAGTTGCCAGACATCCTGGGAAAAGCCTTTGTGTGACCCCATCTTCACTTAAAAAAAATTTTTTTTTTATTGAGGTACAATTGACATACATTATTTTCTTGGGCTGGAAAATCACTGTAGCCATGAAATGAAAAGACACTTGCTCCTTGGAAGAAAAGCTATGACCAACCTAGACAGCATATTAGAAAGCATTGACATTACTTTGCCGACAAAGATCTGTCTAGTCAAAGCTATGGTTTTTCCAGTAGTCATGTGTGGATGTGAGAGTTGGGCCGCAAAGAAAGCTGAGCACTGAAAAAATGATGCTTTTGAATTGTGGTGTTGGAGAGGATTCTTGAGAGTCCCTTGGAGTGCAAGGAGATCAAGCCAGTCAATCCTAAGGAAATCAGTACTGAATAGTCATTGGAAGGACTGATGCTGAAGCTGAAACTCCAATACTTTGGCCACCTGATGGGAAGAACTGACTCATTTGAAAAGACCCTGATGCTAGGAGGGATTGGGGGCAGGAGGAGAAGGGGACGACAGAGGATGAGATGGTTGGATGGCATCACCGACTCGATGGACATGAGTTTGAGCAAGGTTCGGGAGTTGGTGATAGACAGGGAAGCCTGGCATGCTGCAGTCTATGGGGTTGCAAAAGTTGGACATGCCTGAGCGACTGTAATGAATGGAACTGACATACATTATAATAGTTTCAGGTGTATAACACAGTGATTCAGTTATCTTATACACAGTGAAATGGCCACAATAAGTCTAGTTAACATTGTCACCACACAAAAATTTTTCTTATAATGAGAACTTTTAATAGCTACTCGCTTAACAACTTTCAAATAGAAAATACAAATTATTATTAACTATAGTTACCACACTGTACATTACACATCCCCCTATGACCTGAGTTTGTTCCTTTGAACCCCTTCACTATTTCTCCCAACTCTGGCAACCACCAATCTGTTCTTTTGTGTGAGGTTTTTTCTTTTTTTGGTGGATGGTTTTCAGAGTCCTCCATGTAATAGTGAGATCATACAGTATCTATCTTTATCACTTATTTCACTTAGCATAATGCTCTCAAGGTTCATCCGTGTTGTAGCAAATGCAAAGTTTTCTTTTTGTGGGTGAATAATATTCCATTGTATATACAGGTATGTCTCATTTATTGTGCTTGACTTTAAAGCACTTTGCAGATATTGTGTTTACACATTGAGCTTTGTGGCCACCTTGCATCTAGCAAGTCCAGTGGTGCCATTCATCCAAAAGCATTTGCTCACTTCTTGCCTCTGTGACCATTTAGTCCTTTCGGCAATATTTCAAGCTTTTTCATCATTGTTATATTTGTTATGGTGATCTGTGATATATGGTCTGTTACTACTGCAAAAATACTACAACTTGCTGAAGGCTCAGATGATGGTTAACATTTTTTAGCAGTATTTTTCAAGTAGGGTATTTATGCTATTGTCTAAGACATAATGCTATTGCACACTGAATAGACTACAAATACAGTGTAAAATGATGTTTATATGTATTGGGAAAACAAGAAATTCGTGTGGATGATGTTGTAGTGCTATTTGCCTCATTACTGTGGTCTGGAGCCAAACCCGCGGTATCTCCGAGCCATGCCTGTATACACGTGTTCTTTGTCCATGCATCCGTGGATAGACAGTGAGGTTGTTTGCTTATCTGGCTGTTGCACGTGATGCTGCAGTGAACACGGGGGTGCCACACTGTGGCTGACCTTGTTCTAAAATGCCTAGTTCCACTCTCCTGCCTTAGATCTCTTGATGGTGTTGGACTCTCCTAGGTGAGGCGAAGGGCTGGTAGGACCATGGTGTTTCACCACTCAGGCAACATCACCACCATCTAGAATTCTGAACCTGAGGGTAGAACCGAATCAGCTGACAGTGTCCTGAGCCCACAAAATCCGGTGGGTGGGGACAGGTTGGCATATGCAGAAATGACGGTGGTCTGCCTCTTTCCCTCCAATTACTGGCTGGGCAGAAACTGAGTTAGAATGGACTTGAACCTAGTTAGGTGAACTTGCCTTAGCATTCAAGACTAAAATATTAAGGCAGTATCCAGAGCTTCAGCAACTCTCATGTCCCAGTAAGACAAGTCACAAGCCCCCTGAGCCCCCTTGCCAGACCACCTTTCTAACTCTCAAGAGGTTAGACGGATAAAAGACCCCCTCAGTCATCGTTCTGTCTAGAAAGCCAGCATGTTCCTTCCTAGTAACTATTTAGTTCAGACTGAAGATGGCCTTTAAATTGGTGCTGTCTCCCTCATTATGACTTTGAAAGGGGTTGAGTTTTTATCATGCCCAGCCACCCCACCCAAAGACCAGGGTGACACTGTCCCTAGTGAGGAGGGGCAGAGCAGCTGGACTGCTGGTAGAGCACCAACATTTCTTTATCCTGTTACCAGGCAAAGCACTGACAGCAGGGACACGGTACTGTTTGCGAGCGGGCTTACATGTAGGACGTGGAAAATAATCCAAGAATACTAAAAGTGAGAGGACAGGAGCAAAGCAGTAAGCCTAGACCAGAGCTTGGCACATACAGTCTACCATCCCTAAGGGTGGGCTGGAGGGAGGGATGCAGCCTTAACCTTCCTACAGTATTTTGGCAATGAAATAGTTCCTTCCATTTCGTCAGTGGCATACAGATTTGCATGTTGTGTTTTTCTCTCAAGACCTTAACTGCCCAAGGCTTACGAGTGGGAGGGCCAAGTGTTGGCGATATCAGAGGGCTGTAATTCTCAGACAAATGTCCCCTGTGGCCTTGGGTCACCCTCTCGTCATAATCCTGTATGGACCCCAAAGGGCCACATTGTTTTTGGGCGCAGCTGGAGTTGGGTGCCTCTGCTGCCACTGCAGCCCCAAACACCCAGGCCCCCCATGCCACCCTCGCCTCCTCCACCTGTGCCCTCCTTTGTGTGAGCTTGGTTTGGCCTGGCAAGGGCCCCTGTCTACAGCATTCATTTTGTGGCCCCTGTCTTGTAAGACCTGTTTCCTATGACAGTTTTTCTAAAAGTGTTTTTCTGCCAGATTCAAATTTTTCATAGCACCTCAAGAACACTTCACCAAATGCCTGATGGATGAACTGAATAAATGAAAACAGAACACTGTGTTTTTACAGGGTGTTTTAGGGGTATTTTCAGGAAAGATGTGAATTCTCTTGTATACTAGTTTTATATGCTAAATGGGGTTAGTACTGTATGGATAAGAATTGCTGAGGGCGGCGAGAGGAGCCAAGATGGCGGAGGAGTAGGACGGGGAGAACACTTTCTCCCCCACAAATTCATCACAAGAGCATTTAAACGTTGAGTAAATTCCACAAAACAACTTCTGAATGCCGGCAGAGGACATCAGGCACCCAGAAAAGCAATCCAACTCTTCGAAAGGAGGTAGGAAAAAATATTAAAAACAAAAAAAAAGAGACAAAAGAGGGAGGGACGGAGTTCCGTCCCGGGAAGGGAATCTTAAAAAGAGAGAAGTTTCCAAACATCAGGAAACCTTCTCACTGCCGAATCTGTGCCAAGCTTTGGAAGCACAGAGGGCAACATAACAGGGAGAAAAAATAAATAAACAATTTAAAACTCGCAGATTGTGAACCCTACGGTAACTCCCCCAGCAGAGAAGCAGCGCAGACGCCTGCATCCGCCATTAGCAAACCGGGACTGGGCAGGGAGGCGCGGCGTGGGCTGCATCGCTGAGAGTAAGAATCTGGCCTTAATACCCTGAGCGCTATCTGAGCGAAATAATTTGGGCTAGCAAACCAGACTGTGGGATACCTACCACGCGAAAAGCCAGCCCTAACCTAAGACCGCCAGGCCCGCGCACGGAACAAAGGACTGAACAGAGATAGCCGGCTGCAGACCTTCCCCCTCCGGTGACAGGCAGCCAGAGCCGGAAGGGGGCAATCGCAGCCCCAGAGAGACATTATCTATAAAACTGTAAGCAGGCTTCTTTGCTAACTAAAACTTCTTGGGGGTCTGGACGGTCAACATCTGCCTGAGAAGGTGCGCCGCTTTTACATCCAGATAACCGAGTGGCGGGGAGGCGATAAGTCGCAGCATTGGCGCTCGCCTGGGAAGAGCAAATTGGCGCTCGGACCTGGGAAGAGCACAAAACGCAGGCCCAACTGAGTCTGCGCCTCTGAGGACTACCCGAGTGCCTGAACCTGAGCGGCTTGGACCTGGGAGGTGCATGCAGCCCAGGGCCAGCCTCGGATTGTTCCCGGCGGAACAACCTAGAGTCCGAGCAGTGTGGACAGGGAGGCTACACGCGCCGTGAGCAGGGGCAGACCCAGGGTGGCTGAGGCACTGCGAGCCCACGCCAGTGTTATTTGTTTGCAGCATCCCTCCCTCCCTCCCCACAGCGCAACTGAACAAGTAAGCCTAAAAAAAAAAAAAAAAAAAAAAAGTGTCCTCCACCGTGCCCTTTGAGTCAGGGCGGAAACCAGATACTGAAGAGACTAGCAAACAGAAGAAGATATAACAGAGGGAAACGCCTTGGAAGCTACAGGCAATAGATCAAAACCCTGTGGTTACTACGGACTACATAGGAAGGGGCCTATAGATCTTGAGAAATATAAATCTGACCAAGGAACTAGCCAAAAATGAACTGAACCCACAACACCCACAAAAAAAACCAAAAAAGTCCTAGATATATTTTTATTATTTTTACGATCATTCTTTCTTTTTTTTTTAATTAAAAAAAAAAATTTTAAGTCTTCTATTGTTCCTTTAATTTTCACTTTTATAACCTATTACTTTGCAAAAAAAAAAAAAAGACCCTATTTTTTTCTTCTTCAGCAAACTTCATATATATATATTTTATAATTTTTTGACCTTGTTTTTTTTTGTTTGTTTGTTTTTGTTTTTTTCTTCTTTTCTTTAACATTGTATTTTTGAAATTCCAAACTCTACTCTAGATTTTTAATTTTTGCTTTTTGGTATATGTTATCAATTTTGTACCTATAGTTTTTTTTTTATATAATTTCTGTGACTTTTTTTTTTTTTCTTCTTCTCTGTTTCTTTCTCTTCTTCTTTTATATAACATTGTATATCTGAAATTCCAAACTTTACTCTAGATTTTTAATTTATGCTTTTTGGTATTTGATATCAATTTTGTACCTGTATTTTCTTTATACTTTTTGTGACATTGTTCGTATTTGTTTGTTTTCTCTCTTTATTTTTCTTCTTTTTTTTTTTTTTTAACATTGTATTTTTGAAATTCCAAACTCTACTCTAGATTTTTAATTTTTGCTTTCTGGTATTAGTTATCAATTTTGTACCTGTACTTTCTTTATAATTTTCACGACCTTGTTTGTTTTTGTTTGTTCGTTTTTTCTCTCTTTCTTTTCCTTCTTCTTTTCTTTAACATCGTATTTTTGAAATTCCAAACTCTACTCTAGATTTTTAATTTTTGCTTTTATGTATTTGTTACCAATTTTGTACCTTTAAGGACCCAATCTTCAGGACCCATTTTTCACTAGGGAGTGAGATTACTGGCTTGACTGCTCTCTCTCCCTTTGGACCCTCCTTTTCCTCCACCAGGTCGCCTGTGTCTCCTCCCTAACCCCTCTCTACTCTACCCAACTCTGTGAATTTCTGTGTGTTCCAGACGGTGGAGAACACTTAGGGAACTGATTACTGGCTGGATCTGTCTCCCTCCTTTTCATTCCCCCCTTTTATCCTTCTGGCCACCTCTGTTACCTTCCTCCTTCTTCTCTTCTCTGTATAACCCCGTGAACATCTCTGAGTGGTCCAGTTGTGGAGTGCACATAAGGAAGTGAATACTGGCTAGCCCACTCTCTCCACTATTGATTCACCTCATCTCATTTGGGTCACCTCTAACTCCCTTCTCCCTCTTCTCTTCTCCATGTAACCCTGTGAACCTCTCTGAGTGACCCTCACTGTAGAGAAACTTATCATCTTTAATGTAGATGTTTTATCAATGGTGCTGTATAGAAGGAGAAGTTTTGAAACTACTGTAAAAATAAGACCGATAATCAGAAGCAGGAGACTTAAGTCCAAACCCTGACTCCAGGGAACTCCTGACTCCAAGGAACATTCATTGACAGGAGCTCATCAAATGCCTCCATACCGACACTGAAACCAAGCACCACACAAGGGCCAATAAGTTCCAGGGCAAGACATACCAAGCCAATTCTCCAGCAACAAAGGAACACAGCCCTGAGCTTCAAGATACAGGCTGCCCAAAGTCACCCCAAAACTATAGACATCTCATAACTCATTACTGGACATTTCATTGCACTCCAGAGAGAAGAAATACAGCTCCACCCACCAGAACACCGACACAAGCTTCCCTAACCAGGAAACCTTGACAAGCCACCTGTACAAACCCACACACAGTGAGGAAACGCCATAATAAAGAGAACTCCACAAACTGCCAGAATACAGAAAGGACACCCCAAACTCAGCAATTTAAACAAGATGAAGAGACAGAGGAATACTCAGCAGATAAAGGAACAGGATAAATGCCCACCAAACCAAACAAAAGAGGAAGAGATAGGGAATCTACCTGATAAAGAATTCCGAATAATGATAGTGAAATTGATCCAAAATCTTGAAACTAAAATGGAATCACAGATAAATAGCCTGGAGACAAGGATTGAGAAGATGCAAGAAAGGTTTAACAAGGACCTAGAAGAAATAAAAAAGAGTCAATATATAATGAATAATGCAATAAGTGAAATTAAAAACACTCTGGAGGCAACAAATAGTAGAATAACAGAGGCAGAAGACAGGATTAGTGAATTAGAAGATAGAATGGTAGAAATAAATGAATCAGAGAGGATAAAAGAAAAACGAATGAAAAGAAATGAGGACAATCTCAGAGACCTCCAGGACAATATTAAACGCTACAACATTCGAATCATAGGGGTTCCAGAAGAAGAAGACAAAAAGAAAGACCATGAGAAAATACTTGAGGAGATAATAGTGGAAAACTTCCCTAAAATGGGGAAGGAAATAATCACCCAAGTCCAAGAAACCCAGAGAGTACCAAACAGGATAAACCCAAGGAGAAACACCCCAAGACACATATTAATCAAATTAACAAAGATCAAACACAAAGAACAAATATTAAAAGCAGCAAGGGAAAAACAACAAATAACACACAAGGGAATTCCCATAAGGATAACAGCTGATCTTTCAATAGAAACTCTTCAAGCCAGGAGGGAATGGCAAGACATACTTAAAATGATGAAAGAAAATAACCTACAGCCCAGATTATTGTACCCAGCAAGGATCTCATTCAAGTATGAAGGAGAAATCAAAAGCTTTTCAGACAAGCAAAAGCTGAGAGAATTCTGCACCACCAAACCAGCTCTCCAACAAATACTAAAGGATATTCTCTAGACAGGAAACACAAAAACGGTGTATAAACTCGAACCCAAAACAATAAAGTAAATGGCAACGGGAACATACTTATCAGTAATTACCTTAAATGTAAATGGGTTGAATGCCCCAACCAAAAGACAAAGACTGGCTGAATGGATACAAAAACAAGACCCCTACATATGTTGTCTACAAGAGACCCACCTCAAAACAGGGGACACATACAGACTGAAAGTGAAGGGCTGGAAAAAGATTTTCCATGCAAATAGGGACCAAAAGAAAGCAGGAGTAGCAATACTCATATCAGATAAAATAGACTTTAAAACAAAGGCTGTGAAAAGAGACAAAGAAGGTCACTACATAATGATCAAAGGATCAATCCAAGAAGAAGATATAACAATTATAAATATATATGCACCCAACACGGGAGCACCACAGTACGTAAGACAAATGCTAACAAGTATGAAAGGAGAAATTAACAATAACACAATAATAGTGGGAGACTTTAATACCCCACTTACACCTATGGATAGATCAACTAAACAGAAAATTAACAAGGAAACACAAACTTTAAATGATACAATAGACCAGTTAGACCTAATTGATATCTATAGGTCATTTCATCCCAAAACAATGAATTTCACCTTTTTCTCAAGCGCACATGGAACCTTCTCCAGGATAGATCACATCCTGGGCCATAAAGCTAGCCTTGGTAAATTCAAAAAAATAGAAATCATTCCAAGCATTTTTTCTGACCACAATGCAGTAAGATTAGATCTCAATTACAGGAGAAAAACTATTAAAAATTCCAACATATGGAGGCTGAACAACACGCTGCTGAATAACCAACAAATCACAGAAGAAATCAAAAAAGAAATCAAAATTTGCATAGAAACGAATGAAAATGAAAACACAACAACCCAAAACCTGTGGGACACGGTAAAAGCAGTCCTAAGGGGAAAGTTCATAGCAATACAGGCACACCTCAAGAAACAAGAAAAAAGTCAAATAAATAACCTAACTCTACACCTAAAGCAACTAGAAAAGGAAGAAATGAAGAACCCCAGGGTTAGTAGAAGGAAAGAAATCTTAAAAATTAGAGCAGAAATAAATGCAAAAGAAACAAAAGAGACCATAGCAAAAATCAACAAAACCAAAAGCTGGTTCTTTGAAAGGATAAATAAAATTGACAAACCATTAGCCAGACTCATCAAGAAACAAAGGGAGAAAAATCAAATCAACAAAATTAGAAACGAAAATGGAGAGATCACAACAGACAACACAGAAATACAAAGGATCATAAGAGACTACTATCAACAATTATATGCCAATAAAATGGACAACGTGGAAGAAATGGACAAATTCTTAGAAAAGTACAACTTTCCAAAACTGGACCAGGAAGAAATAGAAAATCTTAACAGACCCATCACAAGCATGGAAATTGAAACTGTAATCAAAAATCTTCCAGCAAACAAAAGCCCCGGTCCAGACGGCTTCACAGCTGAATTCTACCAAAAATTTAGAGAAGAGCTAACACCTATCCTGCTCAAACTCTTCCAGAAAATTGCAGAGGAAGGTAAACTTCCAAACTCATTCTATGAGGCCACCATCACCCTAATACCAAAACCTGACAAAGATCCCACAAAAAAAGAAAACTACAGGCCAATATCACTGATGAACATAGATGCAAAAATCCTTAACAAAATTCTAGCAATCAGAATCCAACAACACATTAAAAAGATCATACACCATGATCAAGTGGGCTTTATCCCAGGGATGCAAGGATTCTTCAATATCCGCAAATCAATCAATGTAATACACCACATTAACAAATTGAAAAATAAAAACCATATGATTATCTCAATAGATGCAGAGAAAGCCTTTGACAAAATTCAACATCCATTTATGATAAAAACTCTCCAGAAAGCAGGAATAGAAGGAACATACCTCAACATAATAAAAGCTATATATGACAAACCCACTGCAAACATTATCCTCAATGGTGAAAAATTGAAAGCATTTCCTCTAAAGTCAGGAACAAGACAAGGGTGCCCACTTTCACCATTACTATTCAACATAGTTTTGGAAGTTTTGGCCACAGCAATCAGAGCAGAAAAAGAGATAAAAGGAATCCAAATTGGAAAAGAAGAAGTAAAACTCTCACTATTTGCAGATGACATGATCCTCTACATAGAAAACCCTAAAGAGTCCACCAGAAAATTACTAGAAATAATCAATGACTACAGTAAAGTTGCAGGATATAAAATCAACACACAGAAATCCCTTGCATTCCTATACACTAATAATGAGAAAACAGAAAGAGAAATTAAGGAAACAATTCCATTCACCATTGCAACAGAAAGAATAAAATACTTAGGAATATATCTACCTAAAGAAACTAAAGACCTATATATAGAAAACTATAAAACACTGGTGAAAGAAATCAAAGAGGACACTAATAGATGGAGAAATATACCATGTTCATGGATTGGAAGAATCAATATAGTGAAAATGAGTATACTACCCAAAGCAATTTATAGATTCAACGCAATCCCTATCAAGCTACCAACAGTATTCTTCACAGAGCTAGAACAAATAATTTCACAATTTGTATGGAAATACAAAAAACCTCGAATAGCCAAAGCGATCTTGAGAAAGAAGAATGGAACTGGAGGAATCAACCTACCTGACTTCAGGCTCTACTACAAAGCCACAGTTATCAAGACAGTATGGTACTGGCACAAAGATAGAAATATTGATCAATGGAATAAAATAGAAAGCCCAGAGATAAATCCACGCACATATGGACACCTTATCTTCGACAAAGGAGGCAAGAATATACAATGGATTAAAGACAATCTCTTTAACAAGTGGTGCTGGGAAATCTGGTCAACCACTTGTAAAAGAATGAAACTGGACCACTTTCTAACACCATACACAAAAATAAACTCAAAATGGATTAAAGATCTAAACGTAAGACCAGAAACTATAAAACTCCTAGAGGAGAACATAGGCAAAACACTCTCCGACATACATCACAGCAGGATCCTCTATGACCCACCTCCCAGAATATTGGAAATAAAAGCAAAAATAAACAAATGGGACCTAATTAACCTTAAAAGCTTCTGCACATCAAAGGAAACTATTAGCAAGGTGAAAAGACAGCCTTCAGAATGGGAGAAAATAATAGCAAATGAAGCAACTGACAAACAACTAATCTCAAAAATATACAAGCAACTCCTACAGCTCAACTCCAGAAAAATAAACGACCCAATCAAAAAATGGGCCAAAGAACTAAATAGACATTTCTCCAAAAAAGACATACAGATGGCTAACAAACACATGAAAAGATGCTCAACGTCACTCATTATCAGAGAAATGCAAATCAAAACCACTATGAGGTACCATTTCACACCAGTCAGAATGGCTGCGATCCAAAAGTCTACAAATAATAAATGCTGGAGAGGGTGTGGAGAAAAGGGAACCCTCTTACACTGTTGGTGGGAATGCAAACTAGTACAGCCACTATGGAGAACAGTGTGGAGATTCCTTAAAAAACTGGAATAGAACTGCCTTATGATCCAGCAACCCCACTACTGGGCATACACACTGAGGAAACCAGAAGGGAAAGAGACACGTGTACCCCAATGTTCATCGCAGCACTGTTTATAATAGCCAAGACATGGAAGCAACCTAGATGTCCATCAGCAGATGAATGGATAAGAAAGCTGTGGTACATATACACAATGGAGTCTTACTCAGCCATTAAAAAGAATACATTTGAATCAGTTCTAATGAGGTGGATGAAACTGGAGCCTATTATACAGAGTGAAGTAAGCCAGAAGGAAAAACATAAATACAGTATACTAACGCATATATATGGAATTTAGAAAGATGGTAACAATAACCCGGTGTACGAGACAGCAAAAGAGACACTGATGTATAGAACAGTCTAATGGACTCTGTGGGAGAGGGAGAGGGTGGGAAGATTTGGGAGAATGGCAATGAAACATGTAAAATATCATGTAGGAAACGAGTTGCCAGTCCAGGTTCGATGCATGATGCTGGATGCTTGGGGCTGGTGCACTGGGACGGCCCAGAGGGATGGTATGGGGAGGGAGGAGGGAGGAGGGTTCGGGATGGGGAACACATGTATACCTGTGGCGGATTCATTTTGATATTTGGCAAAACTAATACAATTATGTAAAGGTTAAAAATAAAATAAAATTGGAAGAATTAAAAAAAAAAAAAAAAAGAATTGCTGAGGGCTTCCCTGGTGGCCCAGTGGTTAAGAATTGGCCTGCCAACGCAGGGTACATGGGTTCGATCCCTCGTCTGGGAAGATCCCACATGCCGCAGAGTAACAAGTCCCATGTGCTGCAACGACCGAGCCTGAGGGCTGCAACGGCTGAAGCCTGCATGCCCGAGAGCCCATGCGCCACAGTTAGAAGCCACCATATGAGAAGCCTCCACACCACAACGAGAGAGCAGCCCTGCCTGCTATACCTAGAGAAAGTCCCTGGGAAGTAATGAAGACCAAGCCCAGCCAAAAGTAAATAAATCAAACTCTTGTCAAAAAAAAAAAGAGAGAGAGAGAGAATTGGTAAGGAATGTCAAGCCGGTCCCTTTTCACGAGGTGACATCCCTGAGTCACATTCGCTGGGCCCTGCACTTCTCAGGCATATACAGGTGAAAGATGCGGTGGGGAAAGTCTCGAGTGACAGAACGGTGTGCCTCAAAATGTGGCCGAGCTCCATTCATGATGAGGAGTTCAGGCACGAGCCTGGACTCTAAAGGAATCTTCCTAAGAAACTACTGTTCATAGGCCTTTCTGGGAAGGCAGCATCCAAACATTCCCCTACTTTTGTTCTAGATGCTCCACATTCTGTTCATGCTCTCCCTTTTTCTGGATAGAGGGGAACAATCCATTCTGGCCCAAAGGAAACACAGGAGACTCCATCAAGTCCAGAAAGGCTCTTCTCCCATTTCTCCCCTGCCCCCACCACAGGATCATATTATTGTCATCCCCGGCTCAGGAGTGACAATCATGCCTTCAAATGTACTCTGTCTCATTCAGAATCCTTGAGAAGACCCCAGTTCCTGAGGACTAAACACTAAAAGGAAACCTTTCAGTTGAGTGCTGCTGGAAGCAAGAGGGAGGCCTTGCTTAATATTCCACATGAATGGATCATTGAAAAGAAGCAATGAGACCTTGGCTTTCTTCATGCTGTCTTCCTCATGTGCAACTGTCAGGCTACAAACAAAAAGAAAAATGAACTGAGGCATTACTGTCAAATTTTGGGGCACAGTAATGGTAATACGGTTATGTTGAAAAAAGAATGTCTCTCTTTTAGAGAAACATGCTGATTTGTTTATACATGAATTGACATCTGGGTTTTGTTTCAAAATAAATAGGGGTGGTAGCAACTTCCCATAAGTTGATGATTCTTCAAGTTGGTATACTTGTGTAAATATTTGACCTTTTCCATAATAATAATTATAGGAAAACACCTGGTCATTTGTGTTTCCTTTCCTTTTGCTGGGCTTGTTTTTTGTCTTCCTTTTGTTATCTTCATATGAAAAGAAAAACACATTAAAATTGATAAAATGTTTAGCCCTAAAACATTAATATCTTTGACCAGGTAGACATGCTTTTGCTGTCCCATTTGTTGTATCACAGAGATTTATTCATTTAACATCTATGTCATGAACCATGCTAGGCATTAGAAGCACAGACATTAAAGTTACAGTGGGTATTAGATTATATGAGGAATTATTAACTTAATTGGGTGAGATAATGGTATTGTATTTAAGAAAATGTCCTTTTTTCAATGAGGTGCATAATGAAATACTTAACTTACTTTACCTGGAACAGCTCAATGACAACAAAACATCCCTATCTGAAGCAAATGTCAAAGGGCTAACAGATGTTACACCTGAGTGAGTGACAGGCACTGTATATGGCATTAATGACACTACTCCCTTCACTTTTCTGGATGTTTGAGTATCTTCGTGATGTGTGTGTTTGCGGGGATGCTTTCCAGGAGCTCAGTCTAGTGGAGGAGTCAGAGGGAAGGGGGTCAGTAGAATCTGAGTGACAGGGAAGTGGGGAGGGAGGAGGTGATCTAGGCACACAGAGGAGTCTCACCATCAGGCTGTTTTCGGGAGGGTGGGTGAGGAATGGTTGACCATGAAAAGGTGACTCTTAAGCCAGTTCTTCCTAAAGTCAGCTTTATTACAAGAGTAATGCACGTCCATCTATGCAGCCAGTAGTCCAAGCCACGTGCAAGGAGAGATCGGACTGTAGGCAGCTGGACTCTGTACCACATGGCAGAGTCAGGAGAAAGGACATGTAACATGAGGAGATGAAAGTCACTCTGAGGCCGCACAGGATACTGCAGGAGAGCAAAAGTGTATGTGTGATGAGAGATCCACCCATCCACAGGGGTCTGACTTTACCCTGAAGCCAAGGAGAGCTCTGGAAGGATTTTAAGCAGGGACTGCCACGCTCAGCTCTGTGCTTCAGGACATCTGTCTTCCAGCAGGGAGGAAGGAAGGTGATGTCAGAGGAAGGGGGCCTGCCTGTAATGTGTCCCCAGAGGAGGCACCTCTGTCAATCACCACCCAGGGGAGGGCATAAAAAGGGGGCTTTGTTGTGATGCAGCCCCACAGGAAGTGTCTTCCAGAAATCAGCTGCTGGCCTGAAGGGTCCCCTATGTTGTGCCTCTTTGAGGATCGCACAAAGCTGCCCACTGAGTGTGAGAATCTCACAGAAGAGCCGCTCCACTGGGCTGATGCAGCCGCCTATGGCCTGGTTTGGCACCTCATGTCTCACAGACTGACCCCAACTTGGTTCTCTGCCACAGGCCTTGTGCAGCTGCACACAACCACTCTGGAGTCACATCGCTTGGCTCTGAGTCCCAGCTGTGTGACCTTGAGTGCAGGCGGTAATTTTAACCTGCTCGGGTCCTCTGTCTCCCCACCTCGAAGATGCGTCCTACAGTGCCTGTGTGGATTAAAGAGCAATAGTGCATATCCGGCACCCAGCAGGGTCCCTGACACTAAGTCAGTGAGTGTTCCAAACTCTTGGCTATTAAAAAAATACTCTTGGCTATTATTAAGTACCTTTTTCTAATATCAGCTTTCAAGAAGTAAAACTTGAAAGCAAGGCGGGCTAATGATATTGACTTTCTTACCACTGGAGTCTGTGTCAGAATCAGAGTCGCTGTCACTGTCGGCACGATGCTTCTTGTGTTTTCTTTTAGATGACTTTTTCTTCCTCCTTTCTTTGGATCGTTCTTTTGAATGACCAGACTTCTTTTTTCTTGTTTTCTTCTACATAAAATATAAATAAAGTTTTATTGGAAATCTTCAATGCCAAAGTGCTACTGCCCAGCAACTCCTCCTCCCAAAGACAAGCTTCCAAAGAGCACATTAGTGATGGGCACACAAACGTCACCTCCTCTCCTCCACACCTGCACTAAAGTGTCATTAAGAATGAAATGCTTGAGGGAATTCCTTGGCAGTCCAGTGGTTAAGCTCTGCACTTCCACTACAGGGAATACCGGTTCAATCCCTGGTGGGGGATACTAAGATCAAACATGCAATGCACCATGGCAAAAAAAAAAGAGAGAGAGAGAGAGGTTTAAAGAATTTATCAACAGAATTAATGACAAAAATGATTAATGTCCTCCAGGATAAAGATACCTAAGAGGCTGTCTGATCAAATCCCTGTCGCCCTCAAAGGCAGGCTGGCTGATAGAGCAGCCCAGGCTCTGTCTACCTACTCCTGCTTCTCTATTCCAGCCCACTGGTAGAAGAGGGGCCACATGTGAAAGCACAGTGAGTGGAAGCACTTCATCCTCAGGGCAGCACAGAGCTTGTCACGGAGTGACATTGAGCAACTCCACCCTGGTTTGACTTCTTTTAAAAGGGAGATGGATGATGATAATGATGAGGGGGCAGGTAGAAATAGGATAAATCAAGTACATCAAGCACAGCACTCATAGTTAGGAGCTATTCTTAATATCCAGGATATTCACGTGCCCTAAGACACCTGTAAACACCTCTTATACAACCATAAAACCCTCAGTCTGGCCTGCCTTTCATTTTGCACTTCTCAGTGGCGAAAGGGAATTCCAGAACTTAGAGGAGAGACAGAGGGGGAGGGGAGGGGAGGGGAAGGATGGAGTAGGGAGAAGGGAGGGGAGGGAGATGAGGTGTAGGAGAAAAGGGCAGCGATAGGGGAAGATGGAAACTTCCTGATCTACAACACAGGCCCAATAAAGGGCAAGCATGCCCCACTGCAGAGTGCCTGCAGCCAGAGGTGGGGAGCTGAGTCCAGCCCCATATGCAGAGGTCCACAGTTACCTTCACAGTCAAAGGAATAGCCCCTTGCCCCACTCTTCAAGGTTGAGTTGCCTATCTAGATTTTTGGGGATAAAAACTCGGTTTGAATTCTATCTATTAAAAAAGAATTAAGTATTTCACTTAGCTCTACTAAGCAATGTCATGGGTGTTTTTACATGATCTGCTTCATTTAACTAAAAAAAAGAAAATCTACGAGGAAGGTGTTATCAACATTCCCATTTTACAAATGAGGAAACTGAGAAACAGGCATTATTAAAGTTACAAGTTGGTGAAAGAGATGCTTTTTGGAAAGCGTATTAATCTATCCTTAGTAAACATTGTGGGAAAGGGCATTATCTATCTAGATTCTTGGGGGAAAACTTGTTTTCAATAATCTGTATTGAATAAAACAACACAATTAAGTATGTTACTTAGATCAAAGCCACTTCCTTAGTGTTTTACATGATTGGCTCCATTTAACAGAAAAGAAAATCTATGAAGATGTTATCAACATTCCCATTTTATAGATGAGGAAACTGAGGCACAGAGGTATTAAAGAAGTTAATAGTAAGTGAAGGAGATACTTTTTGGTCAGTAAATTTATGTATACTTAATAAACTTTGTGTAAAGGGCATTATTACATAGATTGTCAGGGAAATAAAACTCGATTTCCTATCTATTAAAAAAACAGAACTAAATATGTTGCTTAGATCTATGAAGCAGTGTACTCAGTGTTTTACATGCTCTGCTTAATTTAGTTAAAAAAATCTACAGGGAAAGTGTTATCGACATTCCCATATTACAGATGAGGAAACAGAGGCACTGAGGCATTAATGAAGTAACTAAGTGAAAGAGATGCTCTTGGGTGAGCATGTTCATGCATACTTAGTAAACTTTGTGGGAATGGGCATTATCTATCTAGATTGTTGGGGAAAAAATCGACATCTATACTCTCTATTAAACTTGGTCGGAAAGGGAATTGTTATCACGTTTGTTGGGGAAAAAGACTCGATTTCAGTTCTATATTTAAAAAAAAAATCAAAACTAAGTATGTTACTTAGATCTGCTAAGCTTTTCCTGGGTGTTTTATATGCTCTGCTTCATTAAAAAAATTACTTGAAAGTGTTAACAATATTCCCATTTTATAGATAAGGAAACTGAGGCACAAAGGCATTAATGATGTTACTAGTAATTGAAAGAGATGTGTTTTGGTAAGGTATTTATCTATACAACTAAACACTGTCAAAAGTGGTTTGTCCACCTAGATCTTTGGGGAAAAAAATTGACTTCTATTCTCTCTCTTGAAAAAAAACAAAATTAAGTCTGTTCCTTAGTTCTAACAAGCAATGTCCTGAGTCTTTAACATGCTCTGCTTTAATTAATTAAATAGAAAATCTACAAGAAGCTGTTATCAACAATTCCCAATTTATAGATGAAGAAATTGAGGCACTGAGGCATTAATGAAGTTACCTGTAAGTGAAAGAGATGCTTTTTGGTGAACGTATTTTATCTATATTTATTAAACTTTGTGGGAAATGGCATTGTGTATCTAGATTTCTGGGGAAAGTTACTCGATTTCAATTCCATACTAAAAAAAATCAAATTAAGTATGCTATTTAGATCTACTAAGCAATGTCCTGTGTATTTTACATGCTCTGTTCAGTCAATTAAATAAAAATAGACAAGGAAGGTATATAAAAATTCCCATTTCATAGATGAGGAAACTGAGGCACAGAGGCATTAATGAAGTTACCAAAGTGAATGAGATGCTTTTGATGAGTGTACTTATCGGAACTTTGGAAACTTTGTGGTAAAGGGTAGTAACTGTCTAGATTGTGGGCTATATAAAACTCAATCTGAATTCCCTCTATTTAAAAAAACCCAAAATTAAGTATGTTACTTAGATCTACTAAACAATAATCTCAGTGTTTTACATGCTGTTTCATTTAATTAAAAAATCACTTAGGAGGGTGTTATCAACATTCCCAAATTATAAATGAGGAATTTGAGGCAAAGGGGCATTAATGAATTTACTAATAAGTGAAAGAGATGCTATTTGATGAACATATTTATGGACATTTAGTAAAATTTTCACAAAAGGTTATTGACTATCTAGATTGTTTGTGAAAGAAACTCAATTTCAATTCAATATAAAAAAAAATTAAGTCTGTTACTTAGATATACTATTCAATGTCTTTAGTGTTTCACATGATTGGGTCCATTTAATTAAAAAGTATATACGAGGAAGGTGTTATCAATATTCCCATTTTATATATGAGGAAACTGAGGCACAGAGGGATTAAAAAGTTAAGTGAAAGAGATTCTTTTTGGTCAGCGAATTTATGTACACATTTTAAAGTTTGTGGAAAGGGCATTGTCTATCTAGATTGTCAGTGGGAAAATAGTCGATTTTCAATCCATCTATTTAAAAAAAAAAGTATTAAGTATGTTAGTTAGTAAAAAAGTTGGCTTACAGCTCAACATTCAGAAAACGAAGATCATGGCATCTGGTCCCATCACTTCATGGGAAATAGATGGGGAAACAGTGAAAACAGTGTCAGACTTTATTTTGCTGGGCTCCAAAATCGCTACAGATGGTGACTGCAGCCATGAAATTAAAAGACACTTACTCCTTGGAAGGAAAGTTATGACCAACCTAGATAGCATATTCAAAAGCAGAGACATTACTTTGCCAACAAAGATCTGTCTAGTCAAGGCTATGGTTTTTCCTATGGTCATGTATGGATGTGAGAGTTGGACTGTGAAGAAGGCTGAGCACCGAAGAATTGATGCTTTTGAACTGTGGTGTTGGAGAAGACTCTTGAGAGTCCCTTGGACTGCAAGGAGATCCAACCAGTCCATTCTGAAGGAGATCAGTCCTGGGTGTTCATCGGAAGGACTGATGCTGAGGCTGAAACTCCAATCCTTTGGCCACCTCATGTGAAGAGTTGACTCATTGGAAAAGACTCTGATGCTGGGAGGGATTGGGGGCAGGAGGAGAAGGGAACGACAGAGGATGAGATGGCTGGATGGCATCACTGACTTGATGCACATGAGTCTGGGTGAACTCCGGGTGTTGGTGATGGACAGGGAGGCCTGGCGTGCTGCGATTCATGGGGTTGCAAAGAGTCGGACATGACTGAGCAACTGATCTGATCTGATGTTAGTTAGATCTATGAAACATGTCCTGGGTGCTTTCCATGCTCTGTTTAATTTACTTTTAAAAATCTATGAGGAAGCTGTTATCAACATTCCCATTTTATACTTGAGGAAACTGAGGAACAGACACATTAATGAATTTAGTAGTATGTGACAGACATAGCTCTTGGTGAGCGTACTTGTCTGTACTTAGTAAACTTTGTAGGAAAGAGCATTGTCTATCTAGATTGTTGGGTAAATATAGTTGATTTCAATTATATATTTTTTAAAAATCAAAATTCAATACGTTACTTAGATCTACAAAGCAATGTTCTGTGTGTTTTACGTGCTCTTGTTCATAAAATAAAATAAATATCGACAAGGAAGACACTATCAACATTCCCATTTCATAGATGAGGAAACTAAGGCACAGAGTTGTTAAAGAAGTTACTAGTTAGTGCAAGAGGTACTTTTTGCTGAGTGTAGTTATCTTTATTTAATAAACTTTCTGGGAAAGGGCAGTGTCTATATAGATTGTTCAGGGAAAGAACATCATTTCAACTCTCTCTTATAAAAGAAAAATGAAGTATGTTTATTAAATCTACTAAGCAATGGACTGTGGTTTACGAGCTCTGCTTCATTCAAATAAAATGAAATTCACAGTTATAGATGAGGAAACTGAGGCACAGAGGCATTAATAAAGTTACTAGTTAGTGAAAGATGTTTTTGGTGAGTGTATTTATTTATACTTAGCAAAATTTGTGGGAGAGGGCATTCTGTATTTGGTTTTTTTCAGAAAAACACTAGATTTCAGGTCTGTATTAAAAGAAATCAAAATTAAGTATGTTACTTTGATCTACTAAGCCATGTCCTGGGTGTTTTACGTGTTCTGTTTCGTTTAATTTTGAAAAATCAACTAGGAAGGTATTATCAACATTCCCATTATATAGATGAGAATACTGAGGCACAGAGGGAGTAGTGAACTTAGTAGTAAGTGACAGAGATGCTTCTTAGTGAGCATATTCAACTATACTTTGCAGGAAAGGGCCTTATCTATCTAGATTGTTGGGAGAAAAAATCTTGACTTCAATTCTATTTAAAAAATTAAATATGTTACTGTATCTACTAAGCAATGTTCTTGGTATATACGTGCTCTGCTTCATTTAAATAAAATCTATGAGGAAGGTTTGATCAACATTCCTATTTTATAAATGAGGAATCTGAGGCACAGAGACATTATTAAAGTTAAAAGATACTGAAAGATGCTTTTTGGACAGTATATTTGTCTATACTCAGTAAATTTTGTGGGAAAGGGCATTATCTATCTAGATTATTGGTGGGGGGGGGGACTTGCTTTCAATTCTTTGTACAAAAAAAATTATGTCTGTTACCTAGATCTAAGCAACGTCCAGGTGTTTTACATGCTCATCTTCATTTAAAAGAAAATCTACCTTCTCATTATGGATGAGGAAACTAAGCACAGAGGCATTAATGAAATTACTAGTAACTGAAACAGACGCTTTTTGGTGAACATATTTATACTTAGTAAACTTTGTGGGCAAGGGCATTGTGTATCTAGTTTGTTGGGGAAAACTACTCTATTTCAGGTCTATATTTAAAAAAGATCAAAACTAAGTACGTTACTTATATCTACTAAGCTTACGCTGGGTGTTTTACATGCTCTGCTTCCTTTAATTAAAAAAATGTATATCTACTTGAAGGTGTTATCAACATTCCCATGTTAGAGATGAGGAAACTGAACCACACAGGCATTAGTGAATTCACTAGTAAGTGACAGACATGCTTCTTCTTGAGCGTATTTATCTATACTTAGTAAACGTTGTAGAAAAAACCATTGTTCATTTAGATTGTTGGGGAAATATACTCGATTTCAATTTTATCTAATAAAAAGAAAAAGCAATTCATTTAGATCTAGTAAGCAATGCCCTGGGTATTTTACATGCTCAGTTCAGTTCAAATGCTCAGTCGTGTCCAATTCTTTGCGACCCCAGGGACTGCAGCACGCCAGGCCTCCCTGTCCATCACCAATGCCCAGAGCTCGCTCAAATTCATGTCCCATCGAGTCGGTGATGCAATCCAACCATCTCATCCTCTATGGTCCTCTTCTCCTCCTGCCTTCAATCTTTCCCAGCATCAGGGTCTTTTCCAAAGAGGTATTTCTTCACATCAGGTGCCAAAGTATTGGAGTTTCAACTTCAGCATCAGTCCTTCCAATGAATATTCAGCACTGATTTCCTTTAGGATGGACTGGTTGGATGCTATGCTACATTTAATTTTTAAAAAATCTATGAAGAATTTGTTATCAACATTCCCATTTTATAGATGAGGAAACTGCACAGAGGCATTAATGATTTCCTAGTAAGTGCCAGAGATGCTTCTTGGTGAGTGTATTTATCTATAATTAGTAAACTTTGTAGGAAAGAGCATTGTCTATCTAGACTGTTGGGTAAATACACTTGATTTCAATTCTATATGAAAAAAAAAAAAGAAAAATTCAGTATGTTACTTAGATTTATGAAGCAATGCCCTGGATGTTTCACATGCTTTGCTTCATTTAATTAAATAAATATCAACAAGGAAGGTGCTATCAACATTCCCATTTCACAGATGAGGAAACTGAGACACAGAGGTATTAATGAAGTTACCAAAGTGAATGAGAAGCTTTTGCGGCTGCTGCTGCTAAGTCGTTTCAGTCGTGTCCGACTCTGTGCGACCCCACAGACTCCACCATCCCTGAGATTCTCCAGGCAAGAACACTGGAGTGGGTTGCCATTTCCTTCTCCAATGCATGGAAGTGAAAAGTGAAAGTGAAGTCGCTCAGTCATGTCTGACTCCTAGCGACCCCATGGACTGCAGCCTACCAGGCGCCTCCGTCCATGGGATTTGCCAGGCAAGAGTACTGGAATGGGTTGCCATTGCCTTCTCTGAGAAGCTTTTAGGTAAGCATATTTATCAAAACTTTGCAAATCTGTGGTAAAGGGAATTAACTATCTAGATTGAAGGAGATATAAAACTTGATTTCAATACACTCTTTAAAAAAAAAAAAATTAAGTATGTTACTTAGATCCCCTAAACAATATCCTGGGTGTTTCACATGCTCTGCTTTAGTTAATCGAACAGAAAATAAATGAGGAAGGAGTTATCAACATTCCCAATTTAAAGATGAAGAAACTGAGGCACAGAGGCATTAATGAGTTAATAGCAAGTTAAAGAGATACTTTTTGTTGAGCCTATTTGTCTATATGTAGAAAACTTTGTGGGAAAGGGCATTTTCTATCTAGATATTTGGGGGAATAAACCTGCTTTCATATCTATTTGAAAAAATAAAATTTATTTAGCTCTACTAAGCAATGTCCTGGGTTTTTACATGCTCTGCTTCATTTAATCAAGAAAAAAATCAACTAGGAAGGTGTTGTCAACATTCCTGTTTTATAGATGGGGAAACTGAGGCTAGAGGCCTGAATGAAGTTACTACTAAGGGAAAGAGATGCTTTTTGGTGAGCGTTTTTATCAGTCAGTTCAGTTTAGTTCAGTTCAGTGGCTCAGTCCTGTCTGACTCTTTGCGACCCCATGGACTGAAGCACGCCAGGCTTCCCTGTCCATCACCAACTCCCAGAGTTTACTCAAACTCATGTCCACTGAGTCGGTGATGCCTTCCAACCATCTCATCCTCTGTCGTCCCTTTCTCCTCCTGCCTTCAGTTTTTCCCAGCATCAGGGTCTTATCAAATGAGTCAGCCTTTCGCATCAGGTGGCCAAAGTACTGGGGTGTCAGCTTCAGCATCAGTCCTTCCAATGAACATTCAGGACTGATCTCCTTTAGGATGGACTGGTTGGATCTCCTTGCAGTCCAAGGGACTCTCAAGAGTCTTCTCCAACAACACAGTTCAAAAGCATCAATTCTTCGCCGCTCAGCTTTCTTTATAGTCCAACTCTCACATCCATACATGACCACTGGAAAAACCATAGTCTTGACTAGACGGACCTTTGTTGGCAAAAGTAATGTCTCTGCTTTTTAATATGTTGTCTAGGTTGGTCATAACTTTTCTTCCAAGGAGTAAGCGTCTTTTAATTTCATGGCTGCAGTCACCATCTGCAGTGATTTTGGAGCCCATAAAAAGAAAGTCTGCCACCGTTTCCACTGTTTGTTCATGTATTTGCCATGAAGTGATGGGACCAGATGCCATAATCTTTGTTTTCTGAATGTTGAGCTTTAAGCCAACTTTTTCACTCTCCACTTTCACTTTCATAAAGAGGCTCTTTAGTTCTTCTTCACTTTCTGCCATAAGGGTGGTGTCATCTGCATATCTGAGGTTACTGAAATTTCTCCCAGCAATCTTGATTCCAGCTTGTGCTTCTTCCAGCCCAGCGTTTCTCATGATGTACTCTGCATATAAGTTAAATAAGCACAGTGACAATATACAGCCTTGACATACTCCTTTTCCTATTTGGAACCAGTCTGTTATTCCATGTCCAGTTCTAACTGTTACTTCCTGACCTGCATACAGATTTCTCAAGAGACAGATCAGGTGGTCTGGTATTCCCATCTCTTTCAGAATTTCCCACAGTTTATTGTGATCCACACAGTCAAAGGCTTTGGCATAGTCAATAAAGCAGAAATAGATGTTTTTCTGGAACTCTCTTGCTTTTTCGATGATCCAGTGCATGTTGGCAATTTGATCTCTGGTTCCTAAGTATTTACTAAGTATTTATCAATACTTAGTAAAATTCATGGGAAGGGGCTTTGACTATCTATATTGTGAGCAAAATAAATCATGGTTTCAATTCTCTCTGTTTAAAAACAAAATTAAGTATCTTAGTTAGATCTAAGACACAATGTCCTGGGTATTCTACATGCTCTGCTTTATTTAAATGAAAAAAAAAAATCTACAAGTTAGGAGTTTTCAACATTCCCATTTTAAAGATGAGGAAAATGAGGCACAGAGGCATTAATGAAGTAAATAGCAAGTGAACAAGATGCTTTTTGGTGAACGTATTTATCTATACTTAGAAAACTTCTTTGGAAAGAGCATTTTCTATCTAGATTGGGGAAATAACCCGCTTTCAATTCTTTTTTTTTTCCTTAGGTCCTAGCTAACCCTCTGATTTTACCTACTATTTCTCCATTCCCTTCAGCCTAAGCTGGCTTCTTTACTATACTGCAGACACACTAAGCCCCTTGCCATCTTAAGTCTTGCTGTGCACACTGACTTAACTCTGTTTCCTGGTTTTGTTTTGTTTTTTTAGTTCTTCAATTAAAGGATAATTTTTATACAGGATTTTCTGTTTCAGTGCTATCTATTAAAAAAAATTCAATGTTACTTAGATATACTAAGAAATGTCCTAGGTGTTTTACATGCTCTGGTTCATTTAATTAAAAAAATTCAACTAGGAAGGTGTTATCAACATTCCCATTTTATAGACTAAAAAACTGAGGCACAGAGGGATTAAAAAAGTAATCATAAGTGAAAGAGATTCTTTTTGGTCAGAGAATTTATGTATACTTAGTAAAGCTTGTGGAAAGGGCATTGTCTATCTACATTGTTGGGGGAAAAAAAAAAAACTTGATTTCCAACCTGTCAATTAAAAACAAAACTGAATTAAGTATGTTACTTAGATCTATGAAGCAATGTCCTGGGTGTTTTGCATGCTCTGCTTAATTTAGTTTGAAACATACTACAAGAAAGGTGTATATCAACATTCCCATTTTATATATGCAGACACTGAGGCACAGATGCACAAATGAAGTTACAAGTAAGTGAAAGAGACACATTTTGGTCAGCAAATTCATATATACAAGTAAACACTGTGGGAAAAGCATTATCTATGTAGACTGTTGGCAGGGAAATTTTACCTCTATACCCTCTATTTAAAAAAAAGCAAAATTAGTATCTTGCTTAGTTCTACTAATCAATGTCCTGGGTGTTTTACATGCTCTGCTTTACTTACTTAAGAAGAAAATCTACCAGGAGGGTATTGTCAACATTCCCATTTTATAGATGAGGAAACTGAGGCACAGAGGCATTAATGAAATTACTACAATTTGAAGAGATTTTTTTTGTGTGTGTGAGCCTATTTATCTATACTTAGCAAACTTTGTGGGAAAGGGTATTCTCTATCCAAATTGTTGGGGGGGGGGACTCATTTTCAATTCTATCTATTAACAAAAATGAAGTATGTTCAGTTCACTCACTTAGTTGTGGCCGACTATTTGCAACCCCATGGACTCTCAAGAGTCTTCTCCAATACCACAGTTCAAAAGCATCAATTCTTCAGCACTCAGCTTTCTTTATAGTCCAACTCTCACATCCATACATGACCACTGGAAAAACCATAGCCTTGACTAGACGGACCTTTGTTGGCAAAGTAATGTCTCTGCTTTTTAATATGTTGTCTAGATTGGTCATAACTTCCCTGCCAAGGAGTAAGCGTCTTTTAATTTCATGGCTGCAGTCACCATCTGCAGTGATTTTGGAGCCCCAAAACATAAAAGTCTGCAAACTGGAAGTGGTCAAACAGGAGAATGCAAGAGTGCTTGCTTTTAGTGAGCGTATTTAACTATGAAAGGGCAGGTTTGTCTAGATTGTTGGGGGAAAAAACTCGATTTCAATTCTATTAAAACAAAAAATTAAGTATGTTACTTAGATCTACTAAGCTACATGTTCTTCTTCATTTAATCAAAAAGAAAATCTACGAGGAAGGTGTTATCAACATTCCCACTTTATAGATGAGGAAACTGAGGTACAGAGGCTTTATTAAATTTACTAGTAATTGAAAGAAATTATTTTGGTGAGTGTATTTATCTATACTTAGTAAACGTTGTGTGAAAGGGCATTGTCTATCTAGATTTTGGGGGGAAAATTACTCTATTTCAATTCTATTTAAAAAAATTAACTATGCTACTTAGATCTACTAAGAAATGTCCTGGATGTTTTACATGCTCTGCTTCATTAAACTAAAAAGAAAATCTACAACAAAGATGTTATCAGCATTCCCATTTTACAGATGAGGAAACTAAGGCACAGAGGCAGTAATGAAGTTATAACAAGTGAAACGGATGATTTCTTTGAGAGTGTATTTATCTACACTCAATAAACTTTTTGGAAAATGGCACTGTCTATTTAGATTGTTGGAGAAAAAACTCAGTTTCAACTCTCTCTTACAAAAAAAAGAAATTAAGTATTTTTCTTAGATCTACTAAGTAACATCCTTGATGTGTCATATGCTCTGCTTCATCTAATTAAAAAAAAATCAAAAGAGGAAGGTGTTATCAACACTCCCATTTTATAGATGAGTAAACTGAGGCACAGAGGCATTAATGAAGTTACTAGTAACTGAAAGAGGTCTTTATGGTGAATGTATTTATGGACACATAGTAAAATATGCAGAAACGGCACTGTCTCTAGATTGTTGGTGAAAAAAACTCAATGTCAACTCCATCTATTAGAAAAAAAACAAAATTAAGCAAAGTCCGTCTTGTTTTACCTGCTTGCCTGCATTTAATTAAAAAGAAAAACTACACAGAAGGTGTTATCAACATTCCCAATTTATAGATGAGGAAACTGAGGCAAAGGGGCATTAACGATTTAACTAGTAAGTAGAAGAGATGTTATTTGGTGAACGTATTTATAGACATTTAGTAAAATTTTCACAAAAGGTCACTGGCTATCTAGATTGTTGGCAAAAAACTCAATTTCAATTCTATCTTAAAAAAAAATATCTAAGTATGTTACTTAGATCTACTATGCAATATCCTTGGTGTTTTATGTGATTAACTCCATCTAATTAAAACCAAAATCTATGAGGAATGTGTTATCAACATTCCCATTTTATAGATGAGGAACCTGAGGCACAGAGGGATTAAAAAGTTAATAATAAGTGAAAGAGATTCTTTTTGGTCAGCGATTTTTATGTATACTTAGTAAAGTTTGTGGAAAGGTCAAAGTCTGTCTAGATTGTCAGGAAAAAAACTCAATTTTCAATCTATTTAAAAAAAATTGAATTAAGTATACTACTTAGATCTACAAATCTCCTGGGCGTTTTCCATGCTTTGCTTAATTTACTTTAAAAAATCTATGAGGAAGGTGTTATTAACATTCCCATTTTATACATGAGGACACTGAAGCACAGAGGTATTAATAAAGTTACTAGGAAGTGAAAGAGATGCTTTTTGGTGAGCATATTTATCTATAGTTAGTAAACTTTTGGGGAGAAGACTATCCATATTGTTGGGGAAAAATACTCGTTTTCAATTCCATCTATTAAAAATGTAAACAAAATTGAGTATGTTACTTAGATCTACTAAGCAATGTCCTGGGTGTTTTACATGCTCTGCTTCATTTAATTAAAAATAAAATCTACAAGGAAGGTGTTAGCAACATTCCCATTTTACAGATGGGGAAACAGGCTAGAGGCATTAATGAAGTTATTAGTGAGTGAAATAGATGCGTTTTGGTGAAATATTTATTGACACTTTGCAAAATTCATGAGAGTGGGCTTTGACTAGATTGTGAGGAAATAAATCTAGATTTCAATTCTATTAAAAAACAAAATTAAGTATGTTACTTAGATCTACTAAGCAATGTCCTGGGTATTTTACATGCTCTTCTTCATTTAATTAAAAAGAAAATCTACGAGGAATATGTTATCAGCATTCCCATTTTATAGATGAGGAAACTGAGGTCCAGAGGCATCAATGAAGTTACTAGTGAGTGAAAGCAGAGAAGGCATTTGGCATCCCACTCCAGTATTCTTGCCTGGAAAATCCCATGGATGGACGAGCCTGGAAAGCTGTAGTCCATGGGGTCGCTGAGGGTCGGGCACGACTGAGTGACTTCACTTTCACTTTCATGCATTGGAGAAGGAAATGGCAACCCACTCCAGTATTCTTGCTTGGAGAATCCCAGGGACGGGGGAGCCTGGTGGGCTGCCGTCTATGGGGTCGCACAGAGTCCGACACGACTGAAGCAACTTAGCCGCAGCAGCAGCAGTGAGTGAAAGAGATCCTTTTTTTTTGAGAGCATATTTATCTACACTCAGTAAACTTTGTGGAAGGTGCACTGTCTATCTAGAATGTTGCGGGGGGAGGAATCAATTTCAGTTATCTCTATTAAAAAGAAAAAACAAAAGTATGTTACTTAGACTACTAAGCAATGTCCTCGGTGTCTTACAGGGTCTGCTTCATTTAACTGAAAACAAAATCTATGAGGATATTGTTATCAATATTCCCATTTATACTTCAGGAAACTGAGACGTTAATGAAGTTGCTAGTAAGTGAAAGAGATGCTTTTGCTAACCATATTTATCTATACTTAGTAACCTTTGTGGGAAAGGGCATCATCTATCTAGAATGTTTGGGGGAAAAAACTTGATTTCAATTCTATTTTAAAAAAAATTAAGTATGTTACTTTACTAAGCATGTCCTCAGTGTTTTACATGCTCTGCTTCATTTAATTCCAAATAAAATGTACAAGGAAGGTGTTATCAACATTCCCATTTTATAGATGAGGAAACTGAGACACAGAGACATTAACGGCATTACTAGTTAGGGAAATACATGCTTTTGAGTGAGCGTATTTATCTATTTAGTAAACTTTGTGGGAAAGGGCATTGTCTGGCTAGATTGTTGGGGGAAAAAAACCCAATTTCAATTCTATTTAAAAAATTTAAATGTGTTGCTTAGGTCTTCTAAGCAATGTCCTGGTTGTTTTGCACCCTCTTCTTCATTTAATCAAAAAGAAAATCTACGAGTAAGGTGTTATCAACACTCCCATTTTATATATGAGGAAACTGAGGCACAGAGGCATTGAGAAAGATATTAGTAAGTGAAAGATGATGTATTGGTGAGCATATTTATCTAGACTTAATAAACTTTGTTGGTAAGGGCACTGTCTATTAGATTCTTGGGGGAAAAAACTCAATTTCAATTCTATTAAAAATAATTAAGTATGTTACTTTACTAAGCATGTCCTGGGTATTTTACATGCTCTGTTTCATTTAATTAAAAATAAAAATCAGTAAGGTAAAATAAAATCTACAAGGCTGTGGGGAAAAAAATAAAGATTTTAACACTCTTTAAAAAAAAATATTATGTATGTTAGTTAGATCTCCTAAGCAATGGTGGCTGTTTTATATGTTAAGCTTCATTTAATTAAAAAGAAAATCTATAAGGAAGGTGTTGTCAATATTCCCATTTTATAGATGAGGAAACTGAGGCACAGAGACTTAATGAAGTCACTAGTAAATGAAAGTTTCTTTGGTTAGCATATTTATTGACAGTAAACTTTTGGGGAAAGGGCATCATCTATCTAGATTATTGGGGGGGGCTTGAGTTCATTTCTATCTATTAAAAAAAAAACTTAAGTATGTTACTTAGATCTACTAAGTGATTTCCTGAGTGTTCTACATGCTCTACTTCATTTAATTAAATTGAAAATCCACAAGGAAAGTGTTATCAATGTTCCCATTTTATAGATGAGGAAATTGAGGTACAGAGGCATTAAGTTACAAGTAAGTGAAAAAGATGGGGGTTTTGTGAGAGTATTTATCTATACAGTGGCACCCCACTCCAGTACTCCTGCCTGGAAAATCCCATGGACGGAGGAGCCTGGTGGGCTGCAGTCCATGGGGTCACTAAAAGTTGGACACGACTGAGCGACTTCACTTTCACTTTTCACTTTCATGCATTGGAGAAGGAAATGGCAACCCACTCTAGTGTTCTTGCCTGGAGAATCCCACGGACGGGGGAGCCTGGTGGGCTGCCGTCTATGGGGTCACACAGAGTCGGACATGACTGAAGTGACTTAGCAGCAGCAGGAAACTTGTGGGAAAGGGGTTTGTCTATCTAGATTGTTGGGGCAAAAAAACTCGATTTCAATATTATTAAAAAAAAATAAGTATGTTACTTATATCTACTAAGAAATGTCCTCGGTGTTCTACATGCTCTGCTTCATTTAATTAAAAAGAAAATCTACAAGGATGGTGTTAACATTTCCATTTTATAGATGAGGAAAGTGAGGCACAGAGGCATTAATGAAGTTAACTCGTAATTGAAAGAGATGCCTTTTGGTGAGTGTATTTATCTATACCTAGTAAAGCTTATGGGCGAGGGCATTGTCTAGCTAGATTGTTGGGGGAAAAAAACTCCATTTCAATTCTATTAAAAAACAAAACAAAACTTAAGTTTCTGAATTTTCCAAAATCAAAATTTGTCTTACTCTATTTCTTCCCTCTATTTTAAAGTATTTGCACTTTTTTGTCACGTAGGCAAAATAAGCACACTCTACTCCTCTCATTCTGTTGCTTTCAGCATGTTATTCCTCCACCATAATCACAGCCCTAGAAAGGAGGGTAATTTGGACTAGCATAAAGGGGGCAGAAGAAAGCCCTGAACTCACTGTTACTCAGTTCTTATGCAGAGAGCAAGTGAAGTAGGCACTCTGCCCTCTTGAATAGTTCCATTCTTAAAGTTTTGATCACAGAATTGGGCTCAATATTCTCTCTCTCCTAATTCTGTGTTGATAATCATTCTGGTCAACTGTGCTGACAAAGGACCGTCTAGTCAAAGCTATGGTTTTCCCAGTAGTCATATATGGAGTAGGACTATAAAGAAAGCTGAGCACCAAAGAATTGATGCTTTTGAACTGTGGTGTTGGAAAAGACTCTTAAGAGTCCCTTAGACTGCAAGGAGATCCAACCAGTCCATCCTAAAGATCAGTCCTGGGTGTTCATTGGAAGGACTTGTGATGAAGCTGAAACTCCAGTACTTTGGCCACCTGATGCGAAGAGCTGACTCATGTGAAAAGACCCTGATGCTGGGAAAGATTGAGGACAGGAAGAGAAGAGGATGACAGAGGATGAGATGGTTGGATGGCATCACCAACTCGACGGACGTGGGTTTGGGTGGACTCCGGGAGTTGGTGATAGACAGGGAGGCCTGGCATGCTGCAGTTCAAGGGGTCACAAAGAGTCATACATGACTGAGCAACTGAACTTAACTGAACTGAGACATCTCCCAGCTGTTGTCTTGTTAATCTGCCCCTCAATGCCTGTAACGTTTGTAAATTTCTCATTTTTAACACATTCAAGGCACCTAGCAGGTATGAATACTTATAGAGCAATAATTAGAACTTTTCCTTCTTAAATTGGGATGGGTCAATCCTTATCCCAATTCCCAAGAAGAGTAGTACTGAAGAATGTGCTAACCATTGGACAACTGCACTCATCTCCCACGCTAGTAAGGTCATGCTTAAAATCTTGCATGCTAAGTTTCACCATTATGTGAACCAAGAACTTCCAGATGTCCAAGCTGGCTTTAGAAAAGGAAGAGGAACCAGAGATCAAATTGACAACATTCGCTGGATCATAGAGAAAGCTAGGGAATTTCAGATAAACATCTACCTCTGTTTCATCAACTACGCTAAAGCCTTTGACTGTGTGGACCATAATAAAGTGTGGAAAGCTCTTAAAGACATGGGAATACCAGATCATCTTACCTGTCTCCTGAGAAAACTGGATGAGGGCCGAGAAGCAACAGTTAGAACATGTATGGAACTAGTTCAAGACTGAGAAAGGAGTATGACAGGGCTGTCTGCTGTCACCCTGTTTAATCTATACATGGAGCACATTATGAGAAATGCCAGGCTGGATGAGTTACAAGCTGGAATCAAGATAGGCGGGAGAAACATCTACAACCTCAAGTATGTGGATCATACAGCTCTAAAGGCAGCAAGCAAAGAGGAACTAAAGAGGTGACGGAGGAGAGTGAAAGAGCCGGCTTAAAACTACATATTAAAAAACCTAAGATCATGGCATCCAGCCCCATTTCTTCATGGCAAATAAAGGGAGAAAAAGTGGAAGTAGTGACAGATTTCCTCTTCTTGGGCTCTAAAATCACTGTGGATGGTGACTGCAGCCATGAAATCAGAAGACGCTTACTTCTTGGCAGGAAAGCTATGACAAACCTAGACAGTGTATTGAAAAGCAGAGACGTTACTCTGCCGACAAATGTCCATATAGTCAAGGCTATGGTTTTCCCAGTGGTCATGTACAGTTGTGAGAGCTGGACTATAAAGAAGGCAGAATGCCAAAGAATTGATGCCTTTGAACTGTGGTGCTGAAGAAGACTCCTGAGAGTCCCTTGGACAGCAAGGGGATCAAACCAGTCAATCTTAAGGGAAATGAACCCTGAATACTCATTGGAAGGACTGATGCTGAAGCTGAAACTCCAGTATTTCGGTCATCTGATGCGAACAGCTGACTCATTGGAAAAGTCCCTGATGCTGGGAAAGATTGAGGACAGAATGACAAGAGGGAGTCAGAGGTTGAGATGGCTAGATGGCATTACCGATGCAATGGACATGAACTTGGGCAAACTTACCGAGATGGTGAGGGACACGCAGGCCTGGAGGGCTGCAGTCCATGCAGTCACAGAGTCAGACATGACTGGGCGACTGAACAATTTCTTAAACTATTTTCCCACTCCAATACTCACTTTCATTAGAGGAAAATTGATCTCACTCTTCCCTCATTCCTCAAGGTTAAGATTGAAATCACTTCACAAAAAAGTGGTCTCAATCTTAGCTTCATCTGCTGTTACACACATCACTTTTCCTACATTCACCCAATCGTGTCTTCGGAGAAAGTTTTCTCTTTTCCAGTGTAAACTCTTTCATTTCAACCCTTTCCTGCTGCTGCTGCTAAGTCGCATCAGTCGTGTCCGACTCTGTGCGACCCCATAGACAGCAGCCCACCAGGCTTCGCCGTCCCTGGGATTCTCCAGGCAAGAACACTGAATTCAGTCTAGTGGAGAATAAAAACTTGCTCACAAATGACAAACACTATAAATCGATCTAGGACCCTTGGCCATGCCTGCTGCCAGACCAGAGCTGAAAGCGGGTGGAGGGGTCAGGGGCCCACATGAAGGCGCCCAAGGATGAGTAAGAATTAAGGGAGAAAACGGGCGAATAAGGAGCTGTCAAGGACAGAAGCAAAAGATGGAGATGGGTGCAAGGAAGGTAGAAATGCTTAACTGAGACCGTTCAGAAGCGGGACGAGAGATGAAGCGGACTCTGAAGGCAGGTGGGCTCCTCAGAGCGAAGGTGCGGCCGTCTTACTCACCTCCTCCTGGTCCTTGTCCAGGAGATCGTCCCGGCTCATTGCTCCGGCAGCCGCGATCCTGGATGCCGCGCTTGGCGGACTAGGAGGCAAAAGCGGAGGAGGGTCCGCCCCGAGGAGCCGAGGGCCGCTCTCACGAACGACACCGCGAGCCGGGGTCGCAGGGCTGGTTTGGGGGGCCTCGGAGGAGGACACCCAGCTGACGACTGAGGCCATTCAGGTTCCCGGGCCGAGAGCAGGCGAGACCGCCGGCTCCGCGGGGTCGGGGCTCTTCCAGGAACTGCGAGGCGTTCCACTCCAGACTGCGCGAGCCAGACACCAGAGCCATTGTTGCCACGAAAGAGGGCACACTCACGAGCCGGGGAAGATCTCTGGTCTCTTTGGCCCCCAGAACCCGCCGCTGCACAAGCCCTACCAATGCCGAGGAAACAGCGGAAACCTTCCGGGTACGTCGGCAAAACCCTTCCCCAGGCCTATGTGGCGTCCAGCTAAAGTGAAACGACGTGCACATCCGTATAAAAAAGCCGCCGCTGCAACCGGTTCCGCGCATCCTTCCGGTTCCTCAGGAGGCTCGCCAGGTCTAAGATGCATCAGTGACTGTGTCTTCCTTAGCCTTGTCCTTGAAATGACTGAAAGGAAGGATGACACACCACAAGGTACATTTCAGAGTGGCCGTATCACGAACACAGCCAGTTCTGCTTGTGTTTCAGGTGCTTTCTATGCCTGTGTGTTACGTTATACTCTATACTATTGGGTGCTTACTGTTTCTCATGTGTGTGTGTGTGTGTGTGTGTGTGTGTGTGTGTACATATACATAGTATATGCAGGTGCGTGCTAAGTCCATCAGTCGTGTCCGCCTCTTTGCAACCCTATGGACTGTAGCCTGCCGGGCTCCTCTGTCCGTGGGGTTCTCCAGGCAAGAATACTGGAGTGGGTTGCCTTTCCTTTCTCCAGGGGATCTTCCTGACCCAGGGACGCAAACTGGGTCTCTTATGTCTCCTGAATTGGCAAGTGGGTTCTTTACCACTAGTGCCGCCTGGGAAGCCCAATATATGCACAGATGAGCATATATATGTACATACAGAATATATAGGAATGGCCCAAATCGAGTTACATTATTTTTTTAAGTCTGCTGCTGCTAAGTCACTTCAGTCGTGTCCGACTCTGTGCGACCCCATAGACGGCAGCCCACCAGGCTCCCCCGTCCCTGGGATTCTCCAGGCAAGAACAGTGGAGTGGTTGCCATTTCCTTCTCCAATGCATGAAAGTGAAAAGTGAAAGTGAAGTTGCTCAGTCGTGTCCGATTCCTCTCGACCCCATGGACTGTGGCCTACCAGGCTCCTCCGTCCATGGGATTTTCCAGGCAAGAGTACTGGAGTGGGGTGCCATTGCCTTCTCCTTTTAAGTTTATCTTGATTTAAAATAAAAATCTAAGTGGGAAGAAAAGAAAAGGCACAAAGTATTTCCTATGCAACTGTGTGTTTATTTTAGTGCTGTCAGATTTAGCAGGAAAGAAAATATAGTAGGCTTGATTACATTTGAAGTTCACTAAACAATGAATAGTTTTAGTATAAGTATGCCCCGGGCTTTCCAGGTGGTTCTAGTGGTAAAGAACTTGCCTGTGGATGCAGAGACTTGGATTCTATCCCCGAGTCAGGAAGATCCCCTGGAGGAGGGCACGGCAACCCACCCCATTATTTTTGCTTGGAGAATCCCATGGACACAGGAGCCTGGCAAGCTACAGTCCATAGGGTAGCAAAGAGTAGGACCCGAATGAAGCGACTTAGCACACAGACATAAGTATGTCCCATACAATAATAATGCACTATCAACTATTTTCTAGTAAAGATAAGGAAATGGCCACTATTATACCTCCTCTCCCACCACCTCTAAAGTTTATTCCTGATATTCTAAGGTTTTTCACTTGCTGTTAGAGACAGTGGGTTTGAAAGCATCCCCTGATACCTGGAAGCCGGCTAGCACTCAGGCCATGTTCTTCTGTTGGACATAAACTTACAGAACACCAGTCTAGATGTCAGTGACTGACAATGTGAGACAAAACTAAACCACTTCATTATTTTTTCTAAGCAGTTCAGTTCAGTTCAGTCGCTCAGTCGTGTCCGACTCTTTGCAACCGCATGGACTGTAGCCTACCAGGCTCCTCCATCCATGGGATTTTCCACGAAAGAGTGCTGGAATGGATTGCCATTTCCTTCTCCAGGGGATCTTCCCGACCCAGGAATCAAACCCCGGTCTCCTGCATTGCAGGCAGACGCTTTACCATCTGAGCCACCAGGGAAGCACAGACCAAAAAAAAAGGTTGCTCTACCACCCACAAAACACCAAACACCCCCTCTCTTCACCAACATGGGTGACTGCTTCTTTATCCATTACAGATTTATCCTTGCCCTAGTCTGTCCTCCCTACAGATGAGATCATTGAGATGCCCAATGCCCTAAATTATCCAAATACTATAGTAAGTTCTTGCTAACGTTCTCTTACTGAAACACCTCTAGTTTCCTATAGTGTTCGTTCTTCCTCCCTGCAAAGAAAAATAAACCCAACTTGTCAGCTATGAGTATATTCCTGGTGGTCTTTGGTTGAAGGGCATTGACATGTTCCACTGCCTAGAATGCTTCCCCAGATATTTGCATGACTCTTTCCCTTAGTTCATTCTGTTCTTTGCTCATGCATCATCTTTTCAGGGAGGTCGTCCCTGAAAAGATTTACAGTACCACCCTCATCATTCTCTCTCCCTTTATGCTGGTCATTTTTCTTCATAGCACTCATTGCTATCTGATATTATATTATATATTTAGATAATATGTTTATTGCATGTCTCTCCCATTAGAATCTAAATTTCCTGAAGACTAGGACTTCACCTTTTTTTTTTTTTTTTTAATGTGGACATGCCACATGGCATGCAGAATCTTAGTTCTCCAACCAGGGATCAAACCCATGTCCCCTGCCTTGGGAGAGCAGAATCTTAACCTCTGGACTGCCAGGGAAATCCCACTAGGACTTCATCTTGATGATGATTGTATCTACAGTGTGTAGAGCATTTCCTGGCACAGAGTAGGTACTAAGTGATATGAATTTAATGAACACATGAGTGGATTTTTATTGTGTCAGGGTGTATATAATATTAATAGTTTCTTCTATCACATATTCATAATCAACCTTGTTGTTTGGTCTTAGTCCTCCATTTAAGTAGATTGGCTCATTGCAAAATGTCCATTCTTAATTCTTTGACTCATTTTTTATCGGATTTGATTTCATATTGCCAAATAGTTTTTCACAAAGGATGCCTGGGTAGTGCATTCTCTCAACTTTTTTCATATTTGAAATAGGCTACCTGTTGCTTTTGGGGGAGTAGATTGTATTATTGTCAGCAATGTCCACTTCCTCTTTCCCTGTAGAAGGGTTATATATCCCTATGCAATTGCCTTTGTAAGGTTTTAGGAAGAAAAAGAGAATCAGCAGTTATCAAGCAAGTCACTTAAAGAGATAATTGAGAGAGAATTGTTGGGATAAAGCAGAAAAGGGGAGAGTGATGAAAAAGCAAACATATTTAGCACTTATAAGGTTCTAGACACTCATTCACTCATAATTCAAGTAACCACATCAGTCTACCATCTGTTGGGTCAAGGCAGACCTCACAAATGGAAACTGTAAGCAGTTTGACACTATCCGTAGTTAATTCATTTAATCCTCAAAACAACTCTTTGGGGAGGTATTATTATCTTTATTTTACAGATGAAGAATCAGGCTCAGGGTCACACAGCTAAGTGGAAGTACCAGAATCCCAATGCTTTCACTGCTGCCCAAGTCTTTGTTTTTTCCATGATACCTTACTGTGGTTTCTTCTTATACTCATGCAGTGACCTTTCTAAATTTGTGTAGCTAAGTACAACTCAGGGGAAGGGCTATAGGACTGAATAAATGTCATTTTTTCTCTTTTATCATCATCAATTAATACATATTAAGCACCCACGAGGTTCTCTGTGTTTTAACATAGGAGAGGACAGTTGCTGGCTTAATGGAATTCTTCAAAAAAGGCAAAGACAAACAAACACAAACACGCAGTTTTAAAACCTGACTCCATTATCAGCCAGTCAAAAATCTCTCTAGACTGTGAAACAATTGATACCTCCAAATCCAGTTGATAAAGGTTCTTGTCTTTAAAAACTATGGCAAACAAATACTTTTTTTTTTTTTAAAAGCTACTAGATTATTTGAAGTAAGGTTATGCCTGGAGATAAAAATAAAGTGAAAGGTGAAATAACTTGTGAGAAACAGAAAATTAGTGACTTTCCAAATATCTTGTCTCCAAAGTAACTGTTTAGGCCACTCAAATTTCTTGGTCTGACCTGCTTTTCCTATCAAAAAAGTCCTTTCCAGATTATTATTGTTGTTTAGTTGTTAAGTCGTGTCTGACTCTTTTGGGACCCTATGGACTGTAGCCTGCTAGGCTCCTCTGTCTATGGTATTTCTCAAGCGAGAATACTGCAGTGGGCTGCCATTTCTTTCTCCAGGGGATCTTTGCAACCCAGGGATCAAACTCACATTTCAGGATTATTAGATTCCCTTTGATTATAGCTAACTTTTTTCTTTTACAATTTTCTTTAAAAAGATTTTATTTATCTATTTATTTATGGCTGTGCTGGGTCTTCGTTGCTGCACGGACTTCCTCTAGTTGCAGCATGATGCATTGTGGTGGCTTCTCTTGTTGCCAAGCACAGGCTCTAAGGTGCTCAGCCTTCAGTAGTATGGCTCCCGGGCTCTAGAACACAGGCTCAGTAGTTGCGGCACATGGACCCAGTTGCTCTGTGGCACGTATGATCTTTCTGGGTCAGGGATCAAACCCGTGTCTCCTGCAGGGATAGGTGGATCCTTTACCACTGAGTCACCAGGGAAGGCCTTAAATTCTTTTTAAAATTGAAGTGTAGTTTATTTAGGGCTTCCCTGGAGGCTCAGAGATATAAAGAATCCACTTGCAATGCACGAGACACAGGTTCAGTCCCTGGGTGGAGACGATCCCCTGGAGAAGGAAATGGCAACCCACTCCAGTATTCTTGCTTGGAGAACCCCATGGACAGAGGAGCCTGGCAGGCTACAGTTCATGGGGTTGCAAAAGAGTCGGACACAACTTACCAACTAAACAATTGTTGATTTACAATATTGTGTTAGTTTCAGGTGTACAACAAAGTGTTCAGTTATATATATTATTTTTTTCAGATTATTTTCCATTATATTATAAGATATTGAATATTGTTCCTGGTGTTATACAGTAAATCTTTGTCGTGTATCTTTTATATACAATAGTTTGTATCCGTTAATCCTATACTTCCAACTTGTCCCTCCCTCTCTCCCTCTCCCCTTTGGTAACCATGAGTTTGTTTTCTGTGTCTGTGATTCTGTTTCTGTTTTGTATACAGATTCATCTGTATTATTTTTTAGATTCCATATATAAATGACATCATATAGCATTTGTCTTTCTCTTTCTGACTTACTTCACTAAGCAAAGTACTCTGTAGGTCCATCCATGTTGCTACAAATGGCAATATTGCATTCTTTTTTATGGCTGAGTAATAACATTCCATTGTATATATGTACCACATCTCTTTAAGTCAATCATCTGTTGATGGACACTTGGATTGTTTCCATGTCTTGGCTTTTGTAAATAGTGCTGCTATGAACATTAAAGTGTATGTATCTTTCTGAATTAAAGTTTGTGTTTTTTCCAGATATATACCTAGGAGTGGAATTGCTGTATCATATGGTAGTTCTGTTTTTAGTTGTTTTTATTTTTGCTAGGGTATAATTGTGCTTTAATGCTTCTGTGTAATGTTATGATCCAATAGTTCTCAGGTTTACATATTATTTATACAATGATTTTCTGGTCACAAATGATAGCATAAGGGTTGTTTTTTTTTTAATCTACTTTTTAATTGAAGGATAGTTGCTTTACAGAATTTTGTTGTTCAGGAACCTCCATACTGTTTTTCATAGTGGCTGCATCAACTTACGTTCCCAGCAACAGTGTGTGAGGATTCCCTTTTCTCCACACCCTCTCCAATATTTATTATATGTAGGCTTTTTGATGATAGCTATTCTGACTGGTTTTGACTTGTATTTCTCTAATTATTAGTGAATAATTTTTATGTGTCTGTTGGCCATCTGTATGTGTCTATTTAGGTGTTCTGCCCAGTTTTTGATTGAATTATTTGGATACTGAGTTGTATGAGCTGTTTTTGTATTTTGGATATTGAATTGTTTCGATATTGAGTTGTATCAGCTGTTTTTGGATATTAACCCTTTGTCAGTTGCATCCTTTGAAAACATTTTCTCCTATTCCATAGGTCGTCTTTTCGTTTTGTTGATGGTTTCTTTTGCTGCGCATAAGCTTTTAAGTTTGATTAGGTCCCTTTTGTTTCTTTTCACTTTTATTTCTTTTGCCTTGGGAGGCTGAGCTAAGAAAATATTGCAATGATTTATGTCAAAGGATGTTGACATATGTTCCTTTCTAGGATTTTTATGGTGTCATGTCTTACATTTAGGTTTTTAAACCAGTTTGAGTTGATTTTTGTATATGGTGTGAGGGAGCATTCTAATTTTATTGATTTACATTTAGCAAGCTTTCCCAGCACCACTTGTTGAAGAGACTGTCTTTTCTCCATTGTATATTCCTGCCTCTTATGTTGTAGATTAATTGATCTTAGGTGTGTGGGTTATAGGCAGTTTCTTAATTTTGGCTTATATTTTGCTGAGTTAGGGAGTGAGCCATATGGACAGAAGGGAAGGGGCAGTTTTCTACATTTTGAAGTAACAGGCCTTCATCATACCTCAGCTGGGGTTTCACACTTTGAAAGCCCTTTCAGGAAAGGGACAAAGACAAGGCAATTTGGTTGGAGGTCTTGGTGCTGTTGGTGCTGATGTAAAAGAAATTGTATTGCATCTTACAGTTTACTGAGAGGTAACCAACACCTATTTGATATCAAGAGTGGCAGTTACTATGATCTATATTTCAAAGAAATATCTTGTTTTAGTTTTTGTCAACTAAGCTACTGAAAGATAAATAGATCCTAAACTTTCAAGATGTACTTTGTCCTATTTCCTAAATAATGTTTTGCTACTAAGTTTTGTGAGAGGATGACTCAGAAAAATGGTCATTAATGTTCAAAGTAGTTTTGTTAAGTGCTCAGTTGCCAGGAAAACACTACAATCTATCTTAGTTTCTTTTACAACAGCACACTTCTATTTTCCATGAAATGTGTTTATGTTAATAATGCAGTGATTCCCACATAGGTTTTTTTTTACCACAATACAAAACTTTGGAGAAACGCCTAGGGAATTTCATATGGATTTCTTATCTCCATGTGAAAATACAGCTGTATTACACTACTTTGATATTTTACTATGTGACTTGACTTTATTGAGGAGAATGTAGAATAGATTAGAGGTCGATAGATGATGACATCCTTGTCTGCTTTTATGTTGAAGAAAATTAAATATAGTTAGTAGATCTGTTTTTATTCTGGAATATCCTGATGGACATTTTCTCCAGGATTTTTGTAGGAAGGAAGTGGAAGGATTCCAACTGAATGGTAAATAAGTGCCGATTCAAATTTTTGGAAACTGATGCAATATTATCCTGTATATATATATATATTTTTTTTTTTTTAAAGAAAATGAACATAGCGAATGGCTCTAATTGTTGAAGAAAATGCTACTATTTTGGTTCCTTAGTTGAATATGATCAATAACCAGCCTGAAGGGAAATGTTTGGCTCTTCAAATACCCATCCTGTCACTTCATTCATCATAGTACTCAGTCAGAAGTGGATTACCAGAGGAGTTTTTCAAATTACCACAACTCATTCATGTATTCATTCACTTAACAATTATTGAACACCTACTATGTGTGGACAGTAAAGCCCTCTGTGCAGGCAATGCTATGTAAATAAAAGTAATAAGCACACACAATGTAAGTGTTACAATTTATCTTTCAAGATGCAGCTCTAATTCAGTTTGCTAGTTCCTTCTCTGTGTTCTGTATTTTGTCGATGTTTGTATACCTATCTACTGAGCTCTTTGAAAAGGTAGAGACCTTGGCTTATTCATTTTGTATTCCACACAGTCTAACATAAGATTTGGTACAGATCAAACAGGTGGTCAGAAAAGAATAGTTGCAATAAAGGAATTAACAATATTGCATCATTTAGTATTCAGTTGAGAAGACAGTACTTACCCCAAAACTGATTTCTTCAAAGTAGGTGTTAGAATGTGCTTGTTATCCTTCAACTTGAATCAGGACTTGATTCATTATGTTTTATTATATTCATTCTGATTATATGTCAAGGTGGTTTCAGTTCAGTTCAGTCGCTCAGTTGTGTCTGACACTTTGCGACCCCATGAATCGCAGCACGCCAGACCTCCCTGTCCATCACCAACTCCCAGAGTTTACTCAAACTCATGTCCATCGAGTCAGTGATGCCATCCAACCATTTCATCCTCTCTCATCCGGTTCTCCTCCTGCCTTCAATCTTTCCCAGCATCAGAGTCTTTTCCAATGAGTCAGTTGTTCACATCAGATGACCAAAATATTGGAGCTTCAGCTTCGGCATCAGTCCTTCCAGTGAATATTCAGGACTGATTTCCTTTAGGATTGGTTTATCGTCTAACAACAAGCTATTAAATAGGGCAGTCTCGAACTTTCAAAAGAAATGAAACCTTATTAGTCTCTCGAAGTTTTTACGCCCTAGAAGCTTACACAGAACGTAGAGGAAAGGGACTAGTAGCCCTCGCATCCCAACCGTTATTGCCGCGTTACCCCCCTTCCCTTTCCTTTTTCCCACCCTTTCGCCCTCCGGAAGGGGCCGAGCGCTCCCGGCGCTTCCCAGTCTTCCTCCGCCCCTTGCGGAAGGAGCCGAAGGCGGAGCGGGGCGCCGAAGTGGGACGGCCTAGCGCTCGGGCCTCTCCGGAAAGAGCCGAACCGCGCTCGGAAGAGGAGGGCTCCTTCGTCTTCGGCGTCTCGCCCCCGCGCGGTGCCCTCTGTCGGCGGCGTGAGGCAGCTGTGGCAGCGGTGGCGGCGGGAGGCGGTAGCCGCGTCGACGTTGACCAAGACTGGAGCGACGTTTAAAGAAGGAGCCGAATCGCCGCAGAGTCCGGCTTCTGACTGTTGGAGGATTCCTACCCTTCCGCGCGGGCTGACGACGAGAAGCGGCGGCGCCGGGAAGCAGGTGAGGAACCGGCTGCGACCCGTGAGGGGGCGATGGAGCGCGCCGGCTTCCTCCGTCTCTGGGCCGCGCCAGCCTTCGCTTTCTCCTCACTTGAACCAGGAAGCGGCGGAGTCTGAGGCTCCGCTCCTCCGGCCCTTTTCTTTGTGTGGGCTCGGGAGCGAAGGAGGGGACGAACCAGGAGGGCCGCGGCGCGGTCTCCTCCGCCGTCAGGGGCCGTCAGGGCCCGGGGTAGGCCCGGAGCTTGGGGAGCCCACCGCGGAGAACCACTCGGCGTTTTTCACGGCCCTCGCCTGCCTTTTTGCGCCAGTTCCCCCTCCTCACCCCGACTTTGATTTAGAGCTTTTCGGCCAGGCCCATCCTCCCCTTCCCAGGGCATAACAATGCCGCCTGCTTGGCCACATCCCCTCCCAACACCCCACCCTCCGCTTCGCCACCTTCTACTTTCCCTGGCCGGCCGCCTCTCCCGACTACCCCCGCCCTGACCGTGCTGGCCGGCCTTCCATCTGTATTTGCAAGAAACTGCTTTTCCACGTGAATCCGGGTTGAAAACCTCGGTTGCAGCCGGCCGGGTGCGAATGGGGAAGAGGGGGTGGACAGAGGGAGATGGGGTTCAGCTGCCGCGTGTAGGTTGTTTCACTCTCGCGGGTGGCGTCTCTCTTTTCCAACGTCACCTGCCCTCGGTCAAGGATTTGTCTCACGGGCGTGCAGAATGGCTTTTCCACGGTCAGGTCGCGGATCTGGGGTTGGGATGGGTTCAGACCGATTTGTGCTGATCCTGGGTCCACCTGGACGGGAAAGACAAAATGAAACAACAAAATGAAACCAAGTCCTGGTGTCACCTGGACGCATACATTGAAATCCTTGCCCCGTTGGGAAAACCCATTTGCAAAGGACAAAAATAGTGGGACTGTATTCAGAAAACCTGTCTATCCACTGAAAAGTGACTTGTGTCGAAATGCCCGTATTTCGGAAGCGCTGGTAGCTGGCTCGCTGTCCAAAGGTCACCCTTTCTGATGAATGCCTTTATGGTAACCTGGAATTCCCTGGTACTGTTAACAAGCAATGCCTTATAACATGATGTTTTAAATCCTTGATTTCTAGACATTTCTTTTTGTGTGTGTGTTTTTAAGCTATAATTTTGAAAAATTTAGAAGACATTTGAGACGCCCTGCCTTCCACATGTGTATAACTTAAGAACTGTGACAATTGTACTATTTTGGTAATTCTAAAGGGAAAGAATATATACTAGCAATAGAAGTGTCTCTTTACCAAAAGTACTTATCAACTAATTTTTAATTATATATACATGTATCATTTTATGTATTTAAATTGTTACCAGAAATATCTTCTGTGAAGTGCTGAAAATTGTTTAGAGGGTGGTACACAGCAATACTATTTATTGACATTCCCTCTCCTCCTTTTCTAGAGTGATGTCTGGTCTGTTCCAGTAAGTTTATATCTTCATTTTCACTAAATCATTCTGTGTGAAGAAAATTCTCATATCAGTGCTCATAATTCTTTCCCAACAAAATGAAATGTTTTGTGTTTTCACGCAGTTGAGCTTTAAGAAATGGTAAACTTTTCCCTTGTTTTGTTTTTCGCAATAGTATTTATTGACTTCATTTGGCGTTCTAACATTCCATCTCTGGAGACTGTGGGGAGTAGACAGGTGAGGGGAAGAAGAAAAGAGGAGAGGGTAAGAAAGGTGTTTCATAGTTTAACCAGATGAAGCATCCCTGTTAAAATAAGAACATAAAAACTTTAGAGGTAATAGTCACCAGTGTTTCTGAATGCTGGTTCAGTCTGTGGCTGCAGGGAGTAGCTGTTGAATATGTTGTTAAAGATAAGTTAAATGTTTAGGAAGACTACCTATTTTGGACTTAGTATTGTACACATCAAGCTTTTCTGACACCTCATTCATTTACAGGTGAAATAACTTTTTATGTGTTCACAATGAAGATTTTTCTTAAAGTGTTCAGACAGTTAAAAATTAACTCTAAACTCTTGAGAAAATCCAAAATTGGAACAAAAAAATTAACTTTAGTCTTTAAAAATTGCTTAGTGGTGATGCATGTATCTAAGATTCAAAGGAAGAGATTAGTGTTCAAATCTGTAGATCAGTTTAAAACTTGCTTGTCTCTTCTTAGGGGGAAGTCATGAGATTTAACATGTGGTCCAAATAACAGTTATATATAAAAATCTGTAAGAACAGTTTATATAAAAACCAAAAAGTTACACCAAACTTCCACTAAAACGCCAATAAACTATTTAATGAAGCTGTAGCTCAAATTCTAAATAATGAAATACTTGTGTTTTTCTTTCCTAATGCACACATCTCCCCTTCTCCTTTCTCTTACAGGGATGGAGAGTAGAAAACTGATTTCTGCTACAGACATTCAATACTCTGGCAGTCTGCTGAACTCCTTGAATGAGCAACGTGGCCATGGACTCTTCTGTGATGTTACTGTTATTGTGGAAGACCGAAAATTCCGAGCCCATAGAAACATTCTTTCAGCTTCAAGTACTTACTTCCATCAGCTCTTCTCAGTTGCTGGGCAAGTTGTTGAACTGAGCTTTATAAGAGCAGAGATCTTTGCAGAAATTCTCAATTATATCTATAGTTCTAAAATTGTTCGTGTTAGATCAGATTTACTTGATGAGTTAATTAAATCAGGGCAGTTATTAGGAGTTAAGTTTATAGCAGAGCTTGGTGTCCCGTTGTCACAGGTTAAAAGCATCTCAGGTACAGCTCAGGATGGTAATGCAGAAAACTCACCTCCTGAAATACAAAAATCAAAAGATGAATCCCAAGAAAATGGGGCCACTATAATGCCAATTATAACAGAATCTTTTTCCTTGTCTGCTGAAGATTATGAGACAAAAAAGATCATTGTTACTGATTCAGATGATGACGACGATGATGTCATTTTCTGCTCTGAGATTCTGCCTGCAAAGGAGACTTTGCCGAGTACCAACACAGTGGCAGAGGTCCAGCCTAACCCAGGCTCTGTTGCTATTTCAGATGATGCACCTTGTGTGAGCAATAGCTCTCCCCCTTTAACAAACATCACACCTACTCAGAAACTTCCTACTTCTGTGAATCAGGCAACTCTGAGCCAGACACAGGGAAGTGAAAAATTGTTGGTGTCTTCGGCCCCAACACATCTGACTCCCAACATCATTTTGTTAAATCAGACACCACTTACTACACCACCAAATGTCAGTTCTTCACTTCCAAATCATATGTCTCCTTCAATCAATTTACTTGTACAGAATCAACAGCCACCAAACAGTGCTGTTTTACCAGGAAACAAGGCCAATGAAGAGGAGGAGGAGGAAATTATAGATGATGATGATGACACTATTAGCTCCAGTCCAGATTCTGCTGTCAGTAATACGTCTTTGGTCCCACAGGCTGAGATCCCCCCAAATACCACTTTTGATGGATCGTTGATACAAAAGATGCAGATTCCCACACTTCTGCAAGAGCCAGTTTCTAATTCTTTAAAAATTTCAGATATAATTACGAGAAACACTAATGATCCAGGTTTAGGATCCAAACATCTAATGGAGGGTCAGAAGATTATTACTTTAGATACAGCTACTGAAATTGAAGGCTTGTCAACGGGTTGCAAGGTTTATGCAAATATTGGTGAAGATACTTATGATATAGTTATCCCTGTCAAAGATGACCCTGATGAAGGGGAGGCCAGACTTGGAAACGAGATACCAAAAACACCTAGCAGTGAGACGGCAAATAAACGTATGAAAGTTAAACATGATGATCACTATGAGTTAATAGTAGATGGAAGGGTCTATTATATCTGTATTGTATGCAAAAGGTCATATGTCTGCCTGACAAGCCTGCGGAGACATTTTAACATTCATTCTTGGGAGAAGAAGTATCCTTGCCGTTACTGTGAGAAGGTCTTTCCTCTTGCAGAATATCGCACAAAGCATGAAATTCATCATACAGGAGAGCGAAGGTATCAGTGTTTGGCCTGTGGCAAGTCTTTCATCAACTATCAGTTTATGTCTTCACACATAAAGTCCGTTCATAGTCAAGATCCTTCTGGAGACTCGAAGCTTTATCGTTTACATCCATGCAGGTCTTTACAGATCAGACAATATGCATACCTCTCTGATAGGTCAGGCACTATGCCTGTAATGAAGGATGACGGTATTGGATATAAGGTTGATGCTGGGAAAGAACCTCCAGTAGGGACCACATCTGCTCCTCAGAACAAGCCCATGACCTGGGAAGATATTTTTATTCAGCAGGAAAATGATTCCATGTTTAAACAGAATGTAACAGATGGCAGTACTGAGTTTGAATTTATAATACCAGAATCTTATTGAACTCCTTTGAAATATCAGAAAGTTTTGGTTTGGATTTAAGGGTCAGGGCTTTCAGAAGACCTGTAAAACAAAGGTGAAAACAGGTTCATTTGATCTGCCATGTCATTTGAAGGTAGTCTAGTTGGATTATTTGTTCATAATTTTTAGAAGCAAATTATTCTGAAAGTTTGAATAGAGGTTGAGAACTTCCCCCTCCCCCAAGTATCTGTTTATATAGTTAGCTTTCAGCACATTTAAAAGAGGCAAAAAGGAAAAAAAAGCTTGGAGAGATAGTTTCCTGAATAGAATTTGAATCAGTTTGAATGTTCTTTGAAAATAACTGGAGTTATTAGCATACCCTAGTATATCTTGCAACTTTCCCCTTCCATGTTAGCACTTTACTGCTGAATTCTCAATTTTCTTATTATTGAGACTATAAATGTGTGTTGTGTCTTGTATATGGCATAAAGAGTAAATGAGAACTTCTAAAGTTGTCCTGGAAATTTTCAGAGTAAGTCTCTGCTTGGTTGTGTATTTTGCTAACCCAAATGGATAGCAGCCTCCTGCCTCCCACCCCTCATGAAAATAGCCGTGCAGACAAGTTTCTCATTTGAAGAATAAACAAGTTTTAGCTAATTAGAATTAAACTTCACTTTTATCACCATAGTCTCGAAAAGACTGGTGCCTGGACTACTGTATATATATACCTTTGCAGTGTGGTTTCTATGGGCAAAAAAGAAATCTCTGTAATGCAGACAGGAAGAGATTAAAAGTTTTTATCATATTTGCTTTAAATTCTGTGCTCTTATATGATAGAGACAGAGAATGGAAGTGAATGGAGATTTCCTTTTTGCTCATTATGGTTAAAAAATATTCCCATTAAGTTTTTCAGACTTTGAATTTGAACACCACCAAACTAATCTTTATGTATGCATCTTTATAAATGACAAATTTCATAAATGAGACTCTTACATATTTTGGGTGGGAGGCCACTGGCATGTATTTTTAAATGTTCATATTACTTAGAATCTCTAATAGGAAGTTTTTATTTGACATAGCTGAATCAGATATCTAGTATTTTCCTTTCAGCAAGACCTTTTAGGTTTTTACTCCTAAAATAAGTTCCATTCCATCTGCAAATTGCTGCAGTATTATAGCAATCAGAAGCAATACAAGGAAGTTAAATAGGCTTGTTGATTCCCATTTATCTTGAGAACAATGAATACCACCTTTCTCCCTTTTAAAATGACACATGTTTAAACACTTAGAAAATAAAGTCAAAACTTATTGAAGTGCCAGTACTAAAAGGGAAGCAGGTTGGAACAAATATATAGCCTAGCGTTTATAATAGATTGACTTGTTGAACTTCTGTAAATTTTTGCAAACGAAAAAAATATGATTAGATACTGAAAAAGATTGTTGTGCATAGTTATTAGTCCTTTGTAACCTTGCTTAAGTATTTCTTAATTCAACATAGATATTTTCTTTCTCCTTAACGATGTATTTTTGAAAATAGTCTATTTCTTGACTTTGAACTTAAAGCTTTAATCAATTTCTCATGTATACATCATCTTTCTGACAGTAAGCTAGACTTGAAGATAATGATTTCAGTATTTCTTGAGATGGTAACTGAGGGTATCGGGCATCAGTGTTTGCAGTAATACAAGGAGAAAGAAAAATTAATACAGTCCTTTGCTTACCGAGGGTTAGAATGATGTGCATCTTTTATGTTTTCCATTCTGTAAGTTGAGACCTTAAGACCATTTTGTAAACTAATCCTTGGAAAATTTTTAAATTACCATACAGCTTACAAGTCTGATCTCTGGAATTGCAATATCTGTTTCCTTTGTGTATATGTATTGATAACATTACTCTTTGACTATAGGGTACACTCTGAAATGTTTTCAGTGGAAATTTGTTTCATTTATGCTGTTTCACCAGTTAGACATAATTCAACAAGTGTGAATGATACTTCCAGTCCTTTCAGACTTAACTGCTAACTTCATGGATGGCTCAGATGGTAAAGAGTCCACCTGCAGTGCAGAAGACCTGGGTTCTATCCCTGAATCAGGAAGATCCTCTGGAAAGGGAATGGCTACCCACTTCAGTATTCTTGCCTGCGAAAGTCCATGGACAGAGGAGCCTGGCAGGCTACAGTCCATGGGGTTGCATAGAGTCAGTTACGACTGAGCAACAAACACTTTGACTTTTTCAATAAAACTTGGTTTCTACAAGGCCATTATGACAAACTAGGAATTCTATAATGGAAAACTATCCGTTCAGAATTATCTTGATATAATTATTTGCTGCTGCTGTGCTCTATCTAAGTTCTGAGTCTGAAATTTCAACTTTGCCTACTGAAGGTATCTTCTAGTTTTTTGGGAGGAGGAAAACTGGAAAATTCACTTTAAATTGTATTTTTGCCAGAAGACTCTTACTTGAACGTATGTCAGGGTCTTCAGTTTTTTTAGAAGTCTCTATATCCAAAGTTCAGAATCCATGTGGAATACTCTTTAGGAATTAAAACCATTCACTCCCAGTGTTTATGGGGTTGGAAATCTGTAGCAAGATGCTATTCAAAACCTGTCATGGTGTTTTCCTATTTTATACTTAGTTTTCTGGCAATTGAACTCTTTTTTTTCATTCAAGTTGGCTTCAGATTTGCTCCTATGCTAAATTACCTATAAATATTCTGGATAGGAACTGTTTGAAATAGCAATTTGTTCAAAGAGATGACAGAAAATGAAAGTGCTTAGTTTAAGCAAAGATTTTTATATGCCATAGCAATCTTGAGAGATTCATTTTAAAATATATTTTATCATTTTGCTGGTAATGATCCCCCACATACAACCACTATGAGGAATCGATGCTGCATTTTTCCCATTGTACCAAAAAGATAAAGGTAAAAATGGTAAAAGTTTTTTGTATTGTCAAGGCGTGCATACTCTAAAGAATTAAATACTAATTCAACAGCACTGGCTTTCTCACCTCTGTCAATCATATGAAACTTTTGTTCATTTCCACCCAGTGCTGTAGTGTTCATACTTGTACAGTCTTCCCTGTCATGACTTTAAGTTCTACCTTTCATTAACCGTTACCTGATATTAGTTCGTAGAGTTTCTTATGGCAAAAATAAAATGTTTTAATTCTGATTTTTTAGTGTCTTTTTTTTTTACAAGATGATCTTTCATTAATTATATAGACTATTACATTCTGTTGTTTTTCAATTTTTGTAGCAGGAGACTGGAACTATATTTCTGATGACAGTATGACAGAATTTCCTGTTAGGTTTTATATGTTGGTTAATCGCATGCCCATTATATCTTGAACCATAGTAGTCAGAAGTGAGTCAGCTGCTGTCAGTTGCTTTAGAGCATTTGTGATACTTCTGTTGATTCCATGAAGACACATGTAAGTTGATAAGGAGGAGGATAGTTTTATTAATTTGAAACATCACAAAAGCAGTCTGGGTTTCCAACATGGCAGTGATACAGATTTTAAGCAATATCCAGTTTACACAGGTTCTGGATTAATATTTTAATTTTTCATGCCCAGTTCAATACTTTAAAGCAGAATTAGGAATAAAGCGGTAAATATTACAAAATGCAGTCAAGGTACATTTTGGAAATACAAATTCCTTCATTACAGCAAATGTTTTTGCAAAAGAGTAAAGCAGCAAATATTAACTTTTCTAAGGTAACATGCAGTTGTTATAATTCAATGTAATAAAAAAAGAAGCTGCTAAAATTAAGTTACAAAATCTATACTGTTTCAAGTTATTTTGTAAAGTAAGAAAAATACATAGAAATGAGTCCTAGAATCTTAACACTTTAAGAAATGTGATAAATGTAGGATATACTGTGTAATGGTGCCTTTTAAAAAATTAAATACTCATACACGTTCATTAAAGCAAAATGTAAAGTGTAAACAGCAAGAAATTTCATTGAGTATCACAAGTTGATATTTGTATAGTAAGTCAATTGGTTATTAGTCCCTTTTTGAAATCCAATAGAATTTTAATATGCTCAGAACAGTAGAAAATAATAGTGTTATATAACGCAAAAAGATTATAATTGTTCAGATTTGAAATTCAGAGAGACGTCATTTGTGATGTCAAAAGTTAAACTGAATGTTTTGCAAACATTTACTGTGAACAGTGAGCGCACTTGTTGTGCCTTGAGAATTCTTGATGGCTGGGTGTCTACAAGGTAGATGGGAGCACCAGCATTTGCCTGCTACCTCTAATCCATCAAGTTGGGAGGTAGCAAAATTGGCTGGAAATTTTTCCTGTATATGTTCTGTCTAAAATACAATAGCCCTGTATTTTTTTTTTACAAGTGTAGGATTATCAATCTTCCTTTAAATCAATTCTCAGGTTAACATAAGATCGCAATGAAAGTGTTCATTCTGAAGTGAAGGCATGGGTGCCAAAGTGTTAAATTCATCAGGTTGAGGTTTAAAGCTATGTATAATTAAAAGAACTGTACAAATACCACAATGTGCCAAATGGATTTTAAATCTACAATAACACTTAAGAGTTTGTCAAGTTGGCTACATTTGAGGTTTTGCAGACTTAAAGCGGCATTGTAACACTTCCATAATCTTGAACACTGTCACGATTGGTCTCAACAGAAAAAAGGACCAATTAGAGCAGTGGCATTAAAATACAGATGATTCTTTTGGGGTAGGGTGCAGGATACGTGCGGTTTGCTGGGGTTGAAGCACAATATTTGAAGATTAAATAGTCACAAAGATTAGTGACATTTCAAGAACCTAATCTAGCATTTTTAAAACTCAGTTTTAACCGTAAGATTTCTATCTCCCACAGCAAATGCAACATGTAGTAAACCGCTGTTTTCCTAAGTTACCTGATGTATAACTGGGATCTACTTAAAACATCTCACATGCTGCTCTGTGTATGTCAGTGCTTCTTGAACAATCAATCCTGTTCCCCACTACTCGAAGGAATATTGCACTTTTCCCTTTGGGAGGTACCAATCACAAAAGCTGAGCTGAATGATCACAACAGCCATTTTTACAATACAGAGAAGAAAGGAGTAAGGGACATGGCCAGCTTTATTCAGCATCAGACACAAGCAAACAAAATCTTAGCCAGAACTCTCTGCACTGGAACTACCGTGTAGCCCTATCATCTGGGAAATTTTCCTTAGGGACTGACTTCAGTGGGAGGGAAAGAGAGGGCCTCTAAGCCAGGCGCTTCAACTGAGGTGCTAGGGTGGCAATCTGCTAAGGGTGAGGACAACACTCCTTTTACACCAAGTGAAGCAGATGGCAACCATGCTTCTGCGGCCTATAGAGGTGGGGCCATAGTGTAATGCAGGCCCAGACCAGAGACGCTTCTTGCTGAGATGGCTCCCCAGCCTCGCACTGTCCTGCTCAGAACTGCTGGGCTCAGCCTGGCCACCCCTCCTCTGCACTAATAACAAATAAACTTCTTCTCTATCTTTCCCTAGCCTGGCAGGCCACTGTCAAACTTTATGTATGAGTCACAGTTTAAATTTTGTACCCTACACACTTCCACTAAAGCAGAAATACAAAAGCCACAATAATCTCAACAGCCAGCGGGCATTCCTCTTTAGGGGCTGTAAGGGGGTGGCTTCTCAAAAGGCGGATAGTAAGGTGGAGAGTAACGGGGTGGAGCACTCGAGGACCACATGTAGCTGGGCGAAGGCGAGGCAGACTGGGGCTCGTCAGAAAGTCCAGAGGGAGGGGAGGATGGAAAGGCGCTGGAATGCTGTGCAATCAAAATAAAACATCAGTTTCCACCATGAGGTTGCAATTCCCCAACATTAGTCATTATTTAAAAATGAATATGGACCCAGTGTGTTCTGGTTTGGAACAACCAAGAGCCCCTAAACCTCGCAGGGTTATTGAGGGCCATAAAACGGAGCTGGTCCAACTTTCACTCAAGCTGCAAAGCTCAGGCAGAGATGCCTTGGAATCCTCTTCCCCAGCCCTTTGGACCTCTCAGTCAGTCAGTTATCCTGTTGCTCCTACTTCTGGGTTATTTTGGGGGGGCTTCCCAGGTGGCTCGTGGTAAAGAACCCGCCTGCCAATACAAGAGACATGGGTTCGATCCCTGGGTTGGGAAGATCTCCTGGAAAAGGAGATGGCAACCTACTCCATTATTCTTGCCCGGGAAATCCCATGGACAGAGGAGCCTGGTGGGCTACAGTTCATGGTGTCATTAAGAGTTGGATATGACAGAGCAATGGAGCATGCATGGCACTTTGGGAAGGGAGTGAGATACGGGATACAAAAAAAATTCCCAGTGAATCAGCATGTGAGGAGTCAATCTGCCACTTCTCTTTCCCGGCCAGTGTACACCCTTGACCCTGACTTTCCTACTCAAGGAGAGTTGACCTGTTTTGGTCACTGCTGTCTCCCCCAGAGCGCAGAACAGTGATTGGCAAGTAGAAGTTGCTCAATCAATGTTGGATGAGTGACTAAGACTTCAGTCACTCATAGAGCACAGAAGAATTTTTTAGAAATAAAATCTATTTTCAAAGTCTACAGTCACATCTTGTGGGTACCGTGGCCTTGCTCCAGTGGTGGAGCATGGCTGAGGCCTGAAGGCTGAAGGGGTCTCCAATAAGAGCCAATGAATAGGGCTGTAGAATGGCAATTTTCTGTTGTGCCTTAGCTCTAGGAGGAACTGCTGTATTTTTTTAAAAGAAGACCCACTTATACCAAAATTTCTCAAGAGTTCAAGTGCTGTTTGGGGAGGTCAATACCTTTACTTTGTTCTGCTGGCCAGAGTCAAAGTGGTTGACCGTTTAGTTGTTAAGTCATGTCTGACTCTTTGATACCCTAGGAACTGTAGCCCACCAGGCTCCTCTGTCCATGTGATTTCCCAGGCAAGAATACTAGAGTGGGTTGCCATTTCCTTCTCCAGGGGATCTTCCTGGATCAGAGGTCAAACTCACGTCTCTTGCTTGGGAGGTGGGTTCTTTACCACTGAGCTACCTGTGAAGCCCTAGAGTCTAAGCTGATCATGTCATTTCCAGGCCTAGAACAATCTAGAGTCAGCTTTGCCGTGAGGTGTCTGGAGCCTGAGACCAGTTGGCTGATTCTCCTTATCCCCAGTCCTGACTTCCGTACTCCTTAGAAAGGGGTATCCTGGTTTCTAGGTCTTGCTTTAGACATTGAAATCTCTGTCTCCTACCACATAATGTCAGGACTGATCCTCCCCCACCCCATCCACCCTTTTGATCTGAGAGAAGGAATGAAAGGGTCATAGAAAGCCTTTAAAGACGAAAAAAAAAAAAACCTTGAGGGACTTCCCTGGTTATGTGGTTAATGCTTACAATGCAGTGGTTAATGCTTCCAATGCAGAGGGCACGGGATTAATCCCTGGTTGAGGAACTAAGCTCTCACATGCTGCATGGTGCAGCAGAAAAAAAAAAAAAAAAAAGATAAAAGAGCTTGAGGCAGTTGACTTGAGACAAGCCAGACTGCTTCCAAAAATCTCCAAATTTCTTCTCCCTCCAGGAAGAGATATGCTTCCTTTGACACTGATCTCATGATCTCTCCTCTCTCTCCCTCCTCCTCTGTTGCTTTCGCTGTCCTCTTAAACCAGAGAGGAGAGCAAAATCCCACCAGGAACAACATCTCTGTGTCCAGGGTTGTGACACTCTGCCTTTCTAAATCCCGCTCCAGGATAGAGTCAGGAGGCCAGTTCTCTGCCCACTAGACACAGAAGGGAAGGCAAGTTTCAAAGATGGAGCTAAAGCCCATTCTGTCCTGAGAGGCAGTAACAGGCTGCTGGGGGCAGTTGTAGACTTTGATCCTAAGGAGACTGGTACAGCCACCTTGGGTTTTCACCTCTCAGTTTCCCGTGATGTGAAAGTGGAAGTCGCTCAGTCGTGTCCGACTCTTTGTGACCCTATAGTCCAATGGAATTCTCCAGGCCACGGTACTGGAGTGGGTAGCCTATCCCTTCTCCAGGGGACCTTCTTGATCCAGGAATCAAACCGGGGTCTCCTGCATTGCAGGCAGATTCTTTACCAACTGAGCTACCAGGGAAGTTTCCCGTATAAGAAGGTATTTAGGGGGATAGGGGTGGGATGCTTCTCACTGCCCTCTGATGATGCTGGAGTTTTAGGAATAAATGGCAGAGCGAGGGAGCTAACTGGCCATAGTCCACCCCCCGCCCTTGGGATAGTGGGTTGGAGGGGGTGGGCACCACCATGCAGTTTCCTAGCAACAGGCAGTTACCTTGGGAAAGCTTTGGCTTTGTTGCAGCTGGGGAGCAGGCCCGGTACATTTTAGTTCCTGCCTAAGACTTGACTAACGGGACAGGACGGCCACTCAGAAGAACAGAGCTTTGAATCTTTTCGCACCACAAAGCATGAAAAGCATGAAAAGCATCTAAATAGCTTACTGCTGGGCTCTGAGCTTCCTGAGCTGCTTCTGAGAGGCTGGGGTGGCTTATCGCAGGGACAGAGGAGGTGGGAACACCCTCACAGACACTTCTCTCCCGCCTCAATCTGCCCCTCCCTCTCCCACTTCAATCTGCCCCTCCCTGCCCCAGGCGGACCCACACTCTGCAAGACCCATGTGCATTTCTATCACGTGTGCTTCTCTCTTCAGAAGCGCTGGGAAGCAGTGACTCCCTGAAGAGCCCTGGAACTGGCCGGGTGATGAAGGTTACACCAGCAAAAGATGCTGTGTTCCAAGGGTGAAATCCAGGGTCTCTTGGTTCTTTGCATTCCCCCTCTGTTTCTGGCCCAGAAAGCAAACCCAGGAGAGACAGAGAGAAGAGTGGGAGCAAAGCGAGGGATCAGAAACAAGAGAGAGGAGGAGAGGCAAGGAGAAGCTTGGCAGGAGAGGGGAAATAGAAGGCTGAGTGGCGGTGGCAGCCTGCTAAGGTTGTCAGTCACCTGCTCCATCTACCATCTCCCCCAAGACAACCTCCACTCTCTCATTCAGTAGGCCCAATTTATAATGGATCTTTTTCAGTGGCTACATAGAAACCTAGTGTACCTTTCTGTGATTTAACAAAGACCATCCACAGAGGCAGTGGCATTTTACAAAGGCTTTTGTTTTAAGCTAAACTTGGCAATTCACCAATTGGACAGGACAGGGACATGGTTAGAGTGAAGTCGGGATTCTGGCCCAGTAGGTCAGACTGGAATCGTTAAGGGATTTACCCCAAAACTTGTTGTTGTTGTTTAGCCACTAAGTCAGGTCCGACTCTTTTTCAATCCCATGGACTATAACACTCCAGGCTCCTCTGTCCATGGGATTTCCCAGGCAAGAATACTGGAGTGGGGTGCCATTCCCTTCTCCAGGGGATCTTCCTGACCCAGGGATTGAACCCACATCTCCTGCATTGGGCAGGTGGATTCTTTACCACTGAGTCCCCAGGGAAGCAGACCCCAAAGCTACACAGGGTTGAATTTCCCAGCAGAAGTAGAAACTGATGTTTCATACCCTATAGGATATGGACTGCCTGGCTACCTGGAAGTGGGTGCAAGGTACAAGAGAAGTGAGTGCAGGAAGGTGAGCAAGGAGGCACTGACAGCCTTGGCTTCAAGTCCAAAGTCTGCAAGAATCCTGTTTCTCCAAGCTCAGCCCTCACGACATCCTCAGGGCCACCTGAGCAGACCCACGTCCTTGCTCCCATCTGACCACAAGAAATGCTTCCCAAGCTTCCTGACTGGACAGCTACCCAATAAGGGTGTGACTTTGCGGGGTTAGAAGAATATCCTATAAATCTCATCAGCCTCAGGGGTAAAAAGGGAGAGAGAAGTCTTCAAAGTGACATAAATAGTTCTATTTGGAAATGATCAAATTGGGGAAATCATTCAGAACAAAGCCCAGAAAGGTCCATTTTCCTGCTATTATTTGGTTCCCCAATACAATGTAAGAGAATAAGGGCACTCTGGCTTGTTGTTGCTGTTGTTAGGTCTGTGCTTCTGCTGCTTTTATTGTCAGAGCTGGTATGCATTTTGCTGACTGCTTTCCATTTATCTGGGAACACAGCAGATGGCCCTAATCCTCCTGGCTTTCTTGGGTAAAGACTGGTATTTCCTTGTATGAAACGATAAGGAACTGGAACTTGGTGAACAAAAGAAAGCTCCATTCAAATACTAAAACAAAATGCTGTATAAGTTCTAGAGGGAAACAAATACCACCTAAAAACATATCCCTTAGGGATCTCCCTGGTGGTCCAGTGGTTGAGAAACTGCCTTCCAATGCGGGGGACACAGGTTCAATCCCTGGTCAGGGAACTAAATTCCCACATGCCAACATGCCGCAGGGCAGTTAAGCCCATGCGACACATCTAGAGAAGCCCACACAGTAACTAGAGAAAGCCCATGCACCTCAACGAAGAGCCTGTGCACTGCATTGGGGACCCAGTGAAGCCAAATAAATAAATCACATCCCTTAAAACCCACAACTTTAGAACATCTCCAAAAAGGAAATAGAAAAGACAGCTTGAACCTCTGGAAAGAACCAGGAGAGGTATAAGAAGTGGCCCAGCAGTCCTTGGAGTGGGGAGCCATGTAATCACACGGTAAGGGTGAGTCAAGAGAACCTTTCTGAGTAATGATTATAAAGCCCATAATTTAAAGCAGTAAAACATGGAAATATTCTGAAACTAACTGGGGAAAAGATCAATAGTGTGCTCAGATTTACAGCTTCTCCAAAGACTCCCCCAAGCCAGCCTCTGGCCTCAGACAGACCTGGATATACATCTCTGTCCTCGCTGCTGTCCCTGAGCATCCCCACTCAGGTCCTTAGACTGACCTCGTAATGCAGGCCTAGGTCTCACTCAGTCTCTACATCCATAGCTCCAAGCACATGTGAACACAGAGTAAACACTGACTGAACTGAAAACGACAGCCTGGGCCACCACTGGCATTGGGGAACCTTGTTTTCATACCTGGGATGGTTTTGAATGAGTGATGATGGACAGAAAGATAGCTCCATTACATAAACAGGGACTTCCTATCTTAAGAGTTTGCAGCAGCCATTACTAAGGAGGTTACTGTTCCTACTCCAGAGGTTTGTTATAAAGTGAAAAGTCCAAAAACCAATCTAATCAATATAATTTACTTCCATATAAAAAAAATGGAAGCAGCCTCTTGGGAGCCATGCGTGGCCCCTCTATCCTAGGATGACTTTTGGTTATGGATGCCTCAAAGAATGGTGACCCTCTCATGCTAGGTTCAATGTCCCTGAATTCTCTTAAAGGATTCCTTTTTGTCCCTGTCACTATTGCAATTATCTATGCCCTTTCAGAGCATATTTGTGTTTTTCAGTCTATATTATCTATTTGGGGAACAAGTTCCCTGAGTTGTCTACCTGTGAATACAGTAGGCTTTAAAACAAGTTCTAACACTTTCCCCCAGGCTTTAATGGATGTCTCCTTGTGCTGGTGCTGTATTTTGTGACAGTGAACAAGTCCACATTCACACTATAGAGACGTACTCCTATTGCAGTATAGAGTCCTAGACCTGCCCATACAGTGTCTAAATCAAACCAGAGTACACTTTACTCAACTAAATGGGGAGGGTTTTCAGTTTCAACTATTTTGTTAATCTGAGGCAGAAATTAGGTTTTCCAAGGGCTCTGTTTTTCTAAACTGGCTGGTTAATTGGAAGCACCCCCAAACAGTCATGCTTTTATGTCCCCTTGGAACATTCAGGACTCTTAGTCAATAGAACAAAATTCATTATGGGTTTGCCTCCTTTCAAAGGCATTTCCCTGGTCCCCAAATTTTGAATTAACCAGATTGGAGTGGAATCCCACTCTTCTGTGGTCCAGGGTTTATAATCACTGTAAATGCCTAAAAGACCGTTTCATTTGTTTTCCTGAAGTGTCTAGTTCAGCGCTCTGACCACGTACAATGAATTCCCTTTAATGAAGTGCCTTTTGGGTTCTGTTTTTCTGTGCTTCATCTTAGCTCAAAAGGAAAGTGGGAAAGTGCAAATTTGGTAACACTATTTCTGACCCACATGATAACAAGGCAAAAAAATTAAAAAGGAAGGGAGAAGGGTGTTATAAAAAATATTTTCTCTGTATAGTCCCAGTTAGGAAGTCTAGAAAAAACGAAGGGACTGCTTTCTCATTACAGATTTGATTCAAACCCTTGTGTGATTCAGCGTGTCCTTGTGCTATGGAACAGGACTAGACAAGCCTCTTCCTGTAGCAGAGGAATGGAAAAAGCCACCATTGGACAGGGGTCTGTGGTGATGTACTCATGAGTACCTCAGGGGAGGTCAGCGCTCCTTGGGACATCTGAATCCTATCTCCTTCTCTCCCCCTTTCGTCTGTCACTCTGTTGCTTCTCCTCTTGTGTCTTTCCCAGCCTCCGCCATCACTGCCTGCCTATGCAGTCCTTAAGCTTCACGGGTACCCACAGGCTGCGGGATGGAGAGCCTGGCTACCTCATATATATTAGGAAGGATCCAAAATAGGGAGAGAATAAGAGAGGATGAGCAAGAGCAAGGGTAACAGGGACTTCTTTTTTTTCTCTCAAAACGTACCTGAAAGTCATAAGCAGAATAAGGTGGCAGGTGAGGAGGGCTATGGTAGTAGGTGTTGTAGGATGCCACTTGAGGACGAGCATAGTAAGAAACAGTTGGATGGGCATTTTCAACAGAGCAGTTCAGTGCTGGGAGAGTTGGGTTCTGTAAAATCAAAAAACAATATAAATGTTCATCACTGGGGGAATGGGTAAATAAACCACGGGACATCCATTCTACAGAATACTATGGACCTGTTGATAAATGATGATGTGCACCTATAGTTAGTGACAGGGAAGTTGTCCAGGATATACTTGTAAATATAAAAAACAAAAACAGGGCTTCCACGGTGCTTCAGTGGTTAAAAATCCGCCTGCCAATGCAGAGGATGCAGGCTCAACCCCTGGTCCGAGAGGATCCCACATGCCACGAGATAACTAAGCCCAGGCGCCACAACTGCTGAGCCTGAGGGCCTAGAACCCAGCCTCTGCAACAAGAGAAGCCATGGCAATGAGAAACCCACACACCACAACGAAGAGTAGACCCTGGTCACTGCAACTAGAGAAAGCCTGCATGCAGTCAAAAATTAAAATTAAAAACAATGTTTAAGAAAGCAAGCCATTGACAAAACTATGGAGACAATAAAAGATCACTGGTTGTCAGGGGTTGGGATTGGGAAGAAGGATGAACAGGCAGAACGCAGAGGCTACTTAGGGCAGTGAAAATACTGTGTGCTGCCAGAATGATGGATATATGTCATTATACACCTGTCCAATAGAATTCATTTGTCCAATACATTTGTCCAATATTCTATGTCCCATAGAATTACAACATCAAGAGTGGGCCCTAAGGTAAACTATGGACTTTGGGTAATTATGATGCGTCAATATAGATTCATCCTTGCTAACAAATGTACCACTCTGTGGGGGATGTTGATAATGGGGGAGGCTGATAATGGGGAAGGCTGTGTGTTGGGGAAGAAAGTTTATGGGAAATCTCTGTACCTTCATCTCAGTTTTGTTGTGAATCTAAAATTGCTCTAAAAATAAAATCTTTTAAAAAGTCACCATGTTCTATTACCAAAGCATAATCCCAGTTTATGTAAAGACCCAAACAATTATATATAAATATACACTTGTCAATGAAATTAATCTGGAAAGATTCACAACAAATTGTTAGCTATGGCTGTGTCTGGGGAGGGCAGTGGTATTAGGAAGTAAATGGGGACTCTGTACTCTCAATTAGACAGCCGAAGTTTTCACAACTACTACGTATCACTTGTATCATTTCCCCACACTATTTTGAAAAATTCAAACCGATAGTTGAAATCTTTGACTTTCAAAAACACAAAGGAAAAAAAAATTGAGAACCACCCCCCCAATACAAAATGTTAAACCAACAAGACTATTGCTCTCACTGTGACAAAAATATGATTAATCATGAAGAGTTTGGAAAAACTGTAAGGATTCTTGCAGATTCCAACCTCACTAAGGAGCTCGCAGGCACACATGAAGGTATTCACTTCGCCTCAGCCCTGGGGGCTGGAGGCAAAATCTTAGCACAGAAACCAAGAAAGACCAAGTAGAGTATATTGATACCCCTCCACACACACACACATTTTGGGGAAAATAAAACAATGCAGAAAGAATTGAATACCCTTTTTATAACATGGTGGTGTGTGTAGCCCTTCAAGGGTTAAAAGCAATCTTGTCTAGGATGGGAGTCTGGATTTCAATAAGGCCAAAACACTGCTAGAGGAAGTCACCACTGCTCATGAGTTCCCAAGCAGGACTGTGCTTTGTACCTTATGAGTGCCACATGGCTCAAGGTGTGGGAGAAATGTCCTTTCCATGGTCCATGTCATTGACACCCCCTCTGTTCGTGCATATAATCTAGAGCTGTCCACAAAGTCCATGTGTCTTGTTTCTGGTATGTATCTACTTTGTGTTAACGGTGAGCAGAAGCTTCCTCTCAAGTGATGAAAATGTGTGGGCAGGCTTTGGCAATGGCACAGGCAACCATGTTGGGGTGTTGGCAGAGGAAACTCCCGTAGAGCAAGTTTCAACACAGTCTGTTGCTCTCTTCCTTGGAGTGGGTTACTGTTTACATCTCTAGGAGGTTTGAAGAGCTACAAACCTCAGTCATTATGATGCTGCTCACAGACAACCACAGAAATGTTTCTCAGCCTCTCTCATGTGTGGGAGAGGGCTGAGGTCTTGACCATTCTAAGGGCTGGCTCGCATTACAGAAGCGGAGTGTTCAGCAATGCCCTTACCTCTCCACCAGGATTCCAAGAAGAAATGTCACGCCTGAGGAAGTCCCAGAAATCATGTTCCCTTGGCCTTGTGCCAGTTAAAACCACACCCTCCAACTCTTGCAAAATGAAACCAGCTCTTTTATGCAAAGAGAGGGCTTCTCAGGTGGCTCAATGGTAAAGAGCCGGTGCAGGAGATGCAAGGGATGCAGGTTCAATCCCTGGGTCGGGAAGATCCCCTAGAGGAGGAAATGACAACCCACTCCAGTGTTCTTGCCTGGAGAATCCCATGGACAGAGAAGCCTGGCGGGCTACAGTCCATAGGGTCACAAAGAGTGGGACACGACTGAGCATACACACGTAACCACAGAGATGCAATTGGGGAATATAAACGATCTAGAAAAGGTTTTTTGTGTGTAGCAAGGCTGGGGGTCCAGGATCCTCTTTGAAAGGAAGTTGAATATTAGAAAGAAACACAGGAGGAAGATGAAATAAGCACAGGAGAGCCACAGATGAGAGATGCAGAGGATGTAGAGAAAATGGACAAGGTACCAACAGAGGTTGAGAGTGTCAAGGGGGGTGAAGTTGGGAGTGGTACAGGGAAGGAGCAAAAGGGATTGCCCCAGAGCATGGTCTAGTTACAGTTTTAAATCCATAATTCTGATTTTACAATAAATCTGGGCTCTGTTTCTATTCGTGTGTGTATATAGGAATGTGTGTTTCTGTACCAATAATTCTGGGGCTTAAGTTATGAGATCTCCACTTCTGATAAGTAGCATTCTGAGCTCCAGTGAAACAAACGGTGATTTGCAAGCACAGGAAATGTGCTGTGCTGTGCTAAGCTGCTTTAGTCGCGTCTGACTCTTTGCGACCCCATGGACTGTAGCCCACCAGGCTCCTCTGTCCATGGGATTCTCCAGACAAGAATACTGGAGTGGGTAGCCATTTCCTCCTCCAGGCACAGGAAATGGTCAAATCCATCTCACCCGGACAGAACTGAGTCCCTTCAAAGACAATGATTGTGGACTTTGGAAAGAAGACCACTTTGATTTCTCCCTACTTTACACCAGAGACACTAAGTAGCAAAAAATGGCAAGACAGTATCACTTCTTATGATTCATCTCAAGTTCTCATATCTTTGAGCCACAAACACTGTGGTCATCCAACATTTCTTTAAGATCCTTGGCACCAAGCCCCTCTGGTCAGGGAATGAAGACGTCCTTTTTCCTTTCAGGCTCCCACAACTCTGGAAACAGTGCTCCGAGTTGATCCCATTGAAGGCTGCCAGCTCACAGCCTTTGGCTCCTGGCCTCACTCCTCAGGAATGCCTTTCATCAGCCAGCTCCTCTGGGCCTCCCTGAGGCCCCTAAGGCATTCTACTCAGGGTGGAGACACATCACCATGAGGCATCAAGCACGTTTGGACGTAGGCCAAGGATTTTCTGGTTGATGTTCCAGGATTTTCTATACCATGTCTCATTTTCATAAAGCGATCAAAACAATGGTTCTTCTTTGGTGCCCTGTCGTAATATATAGCTCATACTTGCTCTCTCTTGTCATGAATCAAATTTCCTGCCTCTGCTCTTTGCCTTCATCTTTTGTTTTCCCCACTGGCCCTCAATTGGGTTCCCAGGCTTGGCACTGGATGAGGCTCAGGTCTTCCCTCACTCTCCTCCTCATTTCTCAGAGAAGCTCCCAACAGTTGGAAACAACTGGCTTTTAATTTTTAAAATTAAAGAAACTCAACAAAGGAGGTGATGTGTGTTAAAACACCTATGGAACCAGAAAGGGCTGGCCGAATGATCCTCAGGGGCATTCGGAGTGTGATGGAGCGGCAGGAGCAAAGGCTCTGGCATTTGACCTACCTGGGCTCCACTCCCAGCTCTGCTATTTAGCCGTGGGCAGGTCACTTGACTTCCTATGGGCCTGTTTCCTCAACTGTTAATGGTGGGAGTAATGAGGCATGAGGCAGTAGTAGTGGGAGAGGAGCGGAGAAAGGAATTGTGCAAATGCCCTTTATAGAGAGTAAAGGGGCTATTACTGCCACCTCTCAGGATAGACTGTCAACAAACCCCTTAATCCCCTAGAGATCAAAGGTCACAGTGAAATGAACAGGCCACATAGTACACCTGAAACTAATATGCTATAGTAAAGTCAACTATACCTCAACGATTTTTTAAAAAAGAGTTAAGAAATAAATCTATACATCAATGGTCAGCTGAGTTGTGATAGGGGTCCTTGCAGGAGCCCCACAGAGCCTAGCAGGTGGCCGCCAGTCAGTCTGTGCCTCAGGGTGCTTAGCTGTCCACCTCTCAGAGCTCAGAGGAAATTCAGAGAACCCTTAACACCCATCGGATGTCCCATCTCAACTCGCCAACCCCAACCAGAAGCTTCTCTTCGTCTGTCCCCTGGGAAAACTCTACTTGGTGCTACATGGTGACCTAAATGGGAAGGAAATCCAAAAAAGGAGGGGATATATGTATATGTATAGCTAATTCATTTTGCTGCACAGTAGAAAGTAACACAACCTCGTAAAGCAACTATACTCCAAGTTTTAAAGAAAAGGACAAAGTGCATTCTTTTCTCCAAAGAAGCCCCAACCCAGAAACAGCTTTTCTGAAGAAGCTTTCTCATGCCAAAGCTCCGTCAGGCTCAAACTGAGAGGACAGCCTTCTCCCTCCAAGCTGCCCCCCACCCTAGCCCCATGCCTCCACCAGGCTTAGGGCTTGAGCTCTCCTGAGAAGAGTCAGACACAACTGAGCAACAGAGCATGCACGCAGTGTAGCCACAGACTGGAATCACTAGGAGGGCTTTTTTAAAAGTACTGCTGCCTGAGCTTCGATTTAGACCCATTAAATTGGCATTCTGGAGGAGTGGCCCAGGCCGGCAGATTTTTTAAAGCACCTCAGGTGATTGTATTCTAATCGGAGGCCAGGTTGAGAACCAGAGCTCTAAAGCTATTATCTCCATAATTAGAGATCAAGGTTTATTAAATAAGCAAACAAAAGCTTTGAAGTGCTTTAAAAGCAAAAGAGGGAAGGCCCCCAGGACTATGGAGGACCTCCTGGGTGCTGAGCCCTGAGATGCATATTCACACCCATGTGAATATGGACAAGCAGCTTTCTGGAGAAACTGCAGGAGGAAATTCCTGGGGAGGGGGAGACAGCCCTACTTCTTACCTGTAGCTAAAAAACGTCTTTCCTTCCAGCTCTCCTGAAGTCTGTAACAGGAAAAACTACCCCAAAAGATATTCTACTAAAAGTGTGTGTGGGATGAGTTGGGGTAATGACAGGCTATGTTTACATAACCAGCATGAACCCCACCCGTCCCCAGAATATGCATCAAAAACACAGGCAGTGTCTCATGTTAACAAGACATGTTTGCAGGCTGAGGACATGACCTGGCTCCTTCGACTTAAGATGTTTGAAGGCAGCTACATTTTTTTTTTCCTTTGGCTGTGCCATATGCCCTGTGGCTTGTGGAACCTCACTTCCCGGACCAGGGATTGAACCGGCGCCCTGGGCAGTGAAAGCGCGGAGTCCTAATCACTGGACCGCCAGGAAATCCCACCCTCCCCACCCCCTCCAAGGCAGCTACATTCTTGAAGCAATGGTTTCTGTTCCTCCCTTCAAAACGCGGGTCCCCATGGCCCCCACCCACTGAGCCTTGCCCCACCCTTTACAGGAAGAGGGGCCTCTGTGGAAATTCGAAGTCACTTCCTTCCTTACCATGTCCTTAAAGCCCCCCAGGACAGCGGCAGTGATGATGCCCAGGAAGAGGCCAACGATGTTGAGGATGGTGGCAGACCAGAGCAGGTGGTAGAGGTGGATGATATCCTGGCAGCTGCTGACATCGATGTACTCGTAGTAGCCACCAGTGATCTCTACCCGGCTGGAAGGGGAGAAGCGCACCCAGTCAGTCGCCAGGGAGCAGGCTGTCCCCCAGGGCTTTGGCTACCATGCAGCCCAGTGAAAAGACAGGGGGTCACGTGGGGCACTATCATAATGGACACTGAAGCCAAGAATGCACTTGGGGATAAAGATAGTATAATGAATCAAAGTGTCACTGCTGTTTATCCCCCTCCCCCAAACCCCTCCTATCTGCCAGAGAAATACTTGTTACCATCGCTAATGTTAATCCTAAATGGGAATTATTAATACCTGCTGTGTGCAGGCACGGGGGCTAAGCATTTTACAGACATGGGTTCATCACATCTGTGCTACTATGGCAGCTCCTAGTCAACAGGTGTCTATTAAAATTAAGTTAAAAATTCAGTTCTTCCATCTCACTAGTGAAAGTGAAGTCGCTCAGTCATGTCTGACTCTTTGCGACCCCATGGACTGTAGCCTACCAGGCTCCTCAGTCCATGGGATTTTCCAGGCAAGAATACTAGAGTGGGTTGCCATTTCCTTCTCCAGGGGATCTTCCCGAACCCAGGGATCGAATCTGGGTCTTCTGCATTGTAGGCAGACGCTTAGGCACACATTAAATGCTCAGCAGCCACACTTTTAAGGGTCATGCTAGTGGCTGGTTACTATACTGGACAGAGCATTTCTGTCATCACAGGAAGTTCTATTAGGCAGCACTGTGAATCCTTACAATATTTATGATGTAAGTATTAGTCCCCATTCCCATTTTACAGATGAAGAAACTGAAGCACAGAGAGGTTAGGAACTTCCTCAAATTGTAAGCAGTAGAACTGGGATCTGAATTCAGGCTTCAATGATTTCAGTATTTCCTTTCTCAAAACAAAATGAAATGCCAATAAAGAACATCCCAATAAAGTACTAAAGCTGAGTTCCTGCACAAAATCTGAATAGCGCCTCCTCAGAGAGACCTTTCCTGACCACTCTGTCCAAAGATAATCCCCCATCCAGCCCCATCATTCTCTAGCCCACTACTTTCTATGAACTGAATTGCGTCTCCCTCTGAAACTCATATATTGAAACCCTAACTTCCCAAGTGACTGTATTTGGAGAAGGGCTTTTTAGGAGATAATAAATTAAGGTTAGATCATAAGGTCTAAGGTACAGGATACTATTAAGTGCTCAGTTGTGTCTGACTCTTTGCAACCCCATGGACTGTAGCCTGCCAGGTTCCTCTGTCCATGGAATTCTCCAGGCAAGAATACTGGAGTGGGTTGCCATTCCCTTCTCCAGGGGATTTTCCCAACCCAGGGATCAAACCTGAGTCTCTTGCATCTCCTGCACTGGCAGGCGGGTTCTTTACTACTACTGCCACCTGGGAAGCCCTTAAAGTCTAAGGGTGGGGTCCTAATCCGATGGGATTGGAGGCTTTTACAAAAAGAGGAAGAGAAATCTCTCCACACACTTGCACACACTGAGGAAAGGTGTTAGCTGTTAAATAAATTAAACAAAAGTTCCTGTCTTTCTGGACGTTGCAAAGTAGTTTACAACTTGGCCACTGGAATCAGTAATGAATCTCAAACACTGATTCTTAAACTTACAACCAAACACCCTGGCATCAGTATGGTTGTTACATGCAACTCTCCTGCTATAAGAACACCAAAAATGAAAAAAAAAAAAAAGAAAATAAAGGTTAACCTCCAAAATGAATCAGGGAGAGATTATTCACACAAGACTTTTAAACTTTACAGGTGAATTATCTTAGAATTCTGTAAAACCAGTGTATCTCTAAAGAATTGAAACCAGTGTGGTTATGGGACAGCCTGTGTCAAAATCATCTGTGTTTGTATATCTGTGTGCCAGCCTGTGTGTGTCAGTGTGTTATTCGTGGGTGCCTCTGTGCGTCTCTGTGTGTGTGCATGCATCTTTGAGAAAGAGATGGTTAAACATGCAGACTCTGAGGCCCCGCCACTGGGGGTGAGGCTCTGGGATTTGTGTTAACTGAGTTCATTGATCTTTGAGACCCACTGTGTTAAACAGTAAGCTTCCACAGTGGAATTTTAACAGTGTTTCAATTCACCAGAATTTGAACTGGATTTCAGGATTTGGGGGAACATAGCTGGACACCGCCTGGAAGCATACACTGAGCGCCTTCTATTAGTGGGCACAGTACTCAGGCCTGGGGATGGGACAAGGAAGATACACAGATGACTTACTGCTCAAAAAGGCACCGCTCTACAAGGATGCTCCCCTTTACAGGGGAGCCCTGTGTGGAATGGTGAGTGTAGGGTTGTAGGGATGCAGGGGAGGTTTGAGAATCAGCTTCTGACTTCTCCCAAGTTATCTTTGAAAGTAGTGAAGTGCTTACATCCTAATACACCAAGGGCAGGCTGGTAACACCTGTAGATATATAGATGGGCAGTACAGTGAGCAGATCTGGAGGCAGACTGCGCTTGAACCTTGGCTCTGTCACTTATTTGCTGTCTGACCTTGAGCAACTTTCTTAACCTCTCTGAGCCTGAGGGGTTTCACAAGTGAATGCACGAAAGTAGTATTCCAGCACAATACAAGTACTCTAGCAGTACTCTACCACCTGAACACTGTAGCTGTTTTATTTCCCTTCCAAGAGCCAGCCTCTGGCAAAATGAGTCAAATCCTTGAATTGTGTTCTTAAAAGTAGTGATGCTTTATAAGGACACAGACCACAACATGGGGCTTGGTTAGTAGTTCGTTGAAAATATTCAATAATTGTAGAGAATATATGTTTGGTTTCAGTTTGAGCGGGTTCAGCAGCTACTATGTTATTTTTACAGAGCCATGAAGCAAAAGAACATTAATACTAGATCTGGTTAAGGGTTTAGCAAATTAATGTGGTTTGTTTCTGTTTGAGATTCATGATTCCATTTGGTTCAGTCTTGGGGCAGAACTTCCTCTGAAATTTCATCTTTTGTATTCTCACAGCTCCCACCGTCAAATTTTCATGACTGCAAAGTCTCCTTCCAGAGCCCACCACAGCCTGCTTCAGCTTCCCAACACATTTAAAACACTAAGTCATTCAGCTAATCAAAACCCTTCCACAGCTCTCCATTACCTTCAGGAAAATGTGCCCCAATTCCTCAGTCTGCCATGATCCGACTCCAGAATGGAATCCACACTCCAGCCAGGCTGGTCCTCAGAAGCACCAAACTAGCCAGGTGGGGTAGTTATTCCAGACCTTTGTTCAGATTTCTCCCCCTGCATGGGAGGTATTGCCGTCTGTTCTCAGCCTCTCCTGATCTCTCCCACTGCACAAAGCTTCCACACACTGGTCTCATTCTTCAAGGACTCCAGTGCCCATTCATCACCTTTCTCCTTGGGCTCCCACAGCCTCAGTCTGTTCTTCTTAGTTCGGCACTTTGCATATATCAGTAATGCAGCTATTCATTTGATCCGATGTTTACCTGGAGCCTAATTAGAGCTGAAGCTGCAACCAAGGCCAAGGTGGACATGATAGCTCCATCTAAATTCTAACCTCTGGAGGGCAAGGTTATCTCTTACACTTCTGTTGTGTCTCCCTCACTGCCTCCGAGCTCAGTGAGAGAACTGTTGTGGGTCATCAACAGATACTTGGGGAATGAGTAATTGAGTTCAAAGACAGATCATTGCATTGATCATAAGACTGATTACCCAATCTGGGCTTTCACCCACTTGCTCTTAACTTGCTGGGTATATCTGGAGAAACAGATAAACTCTCTTCGTTTCAGTCCCCACTCAACAAATTAGGAGGCACTGGATCTTGGATAAAGCCACAGGGCATCCTTCTGCTCTTCCATAAGGGCCTGGAATTATTCACCAACTCCCCATGGACAGATAGAGGCTGTGTGCCACCTCTGGACACATTTCTCCACCTCCCCATGATCCCCCGGTAAACTCAGTTACTTAAGGGCAAAATGTTATTTTATCAATATGTATTCTTCTAGAACAATCCCTGGCACATAGTAGGAGCTCAAGAAAAAGTTCGCCCAAGGGAGGAACAGATGAAAGCGAGCTCTCGTCTTTCATTTTATTACCAGTGGCGGCAGTTCACAAACCACCCCCATGTCCTTTCGCTTCCTGTTGGTTACACGACAAAAACCAGTGATATTGACTTGACCTCTCCAAAGCCGAGGGAAGGCTGGAAGGCAGCCGCTGAGGAGCTGTATCCTAAAGAAACCGCCTTCCTGCATAGGCTGAAACAGAATCATCTAGGTTTGGTGTTAAAACCTCACTGCCCCTGACGTCAAAGAAGGTCTGTGGCTTCAAGGGGACAGTAGAAACTCTGTTTCCGTAGTGCCCTACAAATGACTGCCTGATGTTTTTGTTTCCACTTTTTTTTTCTTGGCCTCCTTTCCAGGAAATGGACTGGAGGAGCTGGCAATTGATTAAAAATAGGCTTTGTGTGAGGAAAACAAATATGCATTTGGCAAAATTAAAGTCTCTGAGCCTTAGAAGGCTTGCAGCTAGCTATATTTAGGCTTAGAAGTTAGGTCTCCTTCGAGCTGGCTGGGAAAAGCCTCAGGTCAAGGAAAATCTTTTCCTTATATTGCAGGATCATCGCCTCTGAAGTCTCACAGCCTTGGTTTCTGATTGCATGGGACGGTTTCCTGATGAAAAGCTCAGGAAGTGCTTTCCCGGTGGCTTTGCCCTTACAGACCTGGGCAAGGACTCGATGACCGCCTGAAGCTGGTCTCCAGACATCAGGTGGGTGAGCAGCATTTCCAGCTCAAAGGCCTTTATGAGCAGTACCCACACCCCGCACCCCACTCTCCACCCGTAGCCCTCTTAGTCGCCTGGCCCAATACTTTATATTCCTGGAGAAAAGGGTGTTCCTCTTTTTGATCCTTTCCAATACATGTCACTCCCTTGTCATCAGGTTTTTGAATTGAGCCCAGTCCTGTGCTGGGGCCTGAGGATACAGATAAGATGAACTCATGTTTGCTGCCTTTAGGGAGCCCAGACTTTTAGCAGAGCTCCTCATAAAATTTCTTTAGGGCCTTGAAGACAACCCTGGCATAACTTGCTTTAAGAAAGCCACTGATTATGAAGTTCAGATTGACAGGAAGATTAATTGGGCTTGAGTCTCCACTTTAAAAAAAAGTTCACCTAAGGGCTCAGCTAAATGGAAATTAAAGCAGGATTTAGTTTATTCAGACCTTTTTCAGAAACACACCTAATTGCACAGAGAAAGGTGTGCCCGCGAGGAATCACTTGTCAGCCCTCCCAGCCCGCCTCTTCTCACCTCCTGGGATCTCAGGAGGCCTGGGAAGGGAAAAAGGAGACCTGGCCAGAGGACAGGTTGTCCAAAGGAGGGAAGAGGTAAAAAGAGAGGGGTGGACTGAGCAGGGGGAGGGAGGCAGATAGGGGAGGCAAGAGGAAAGATAGTAAAATAACCCCAAATCCCCTAGGACCTATTTTACATTTCTTTGATCATTTTTGGAAGGATGGGCTCAGGAAGTACAATTATAGCCAGCTCTCCATCACCGCTAAGGAGGGAAGTCCTTTTCAAGTGTTAGTTATTATTACAACATGAATAATTGAACCTCCCAGATAATCCCCAAACCTCATTTGAGTCTTTCAGTTTCTCTTCCTCCACTGCCAAATCTTTTAACGAAATGAGACCAGTGCTAGCAGAGAAAGTAAACAGGCTGGGGTGAATCTCTCTTCTCCTCCTACTCCCCCTTCCCCCTCCCCTGCCTCTGGTCTTAATCCTCCAAGTGAGAAAACTGGTCCGCCAATACCAAGAGTAAGGAGTGTGAGTGAGGAGCAGTGCATCCATCTGACCCCTCTGGATCTAGCTTCATCCTTCTGCCAACTCCTCCCTTCCTCCCTTCCCCTCCTCAGCCCCCTTGCACTGAGAGCTGGAAGAAAACACGTGCGTGACGTGCAGGGCCATTTCCTTATGTTCTGCATCACGCCTTCACACACTACTGTCTACTCCACCTTCTAAATTCCTCTTAGAAGTACTACCTGCTTTCCACCAGCCCCACAACAACTTCATCTAGGCTCCATTCCCTTTGGCCTGGACTCTGGCGTGGCTCCCTCGCTGTCTCCAGCCACTCAACTCCATGCGCCATGCTGTACCGTTCAGTGGCTCCCAGTTGCTTACAGGGTCAAGTCCCAAAGCATTCCTGTGGTCTGTATATGACTAGGGCTCTACTCCTCACCTCCTACTACCTTGTAAAACCACCCCCACTCCACAACTGCTGGGAAGACCCTCCCCATCTCCACCCCTAGTTTAAGTTTGCTCCTAACTCCCGTCTTATCTTTTAAGCCTCAGCTCCCACATCCCCTCCTCCTTGACACGCCTCCTCCCCCCCCCGCCCCCAGCAACTCTGGCTTCCAGTCTTTTGTGTTGAGAGGTTCCCCAGTACCTCCCCAGATCCCCACCACACTTCTCACACTAGACTGTAATCAATGGCTCATAAGTCTGTCATCCCTGCTGGCCTACAAGCTCCTCAGCAGGACTCTGTATTTCTGGCACCTAAATGTGTTTTGAAAGAGAATAAATGATGTTTTAACATTGAACAGTAGAGCACCAGAGTGGTTGTAGCAGAACTAGCACCACCAAGCCTGCTCCTGCCTCAGGGCCTTTGCACTTGCTGTTCTGTTTGCTTGAGATACTCTTTTACTCAAGTATCTACTTGGTTGGCCCTCTGGCATCATTCAGATCTCTTCACAAATTTCACCTCCTCAAAGAGCTCTTCCTTGGCTCCTTTTATCCAACATGGTACTCACACTCCCCACTTTGAAACTATTTACCTATCTTTCCTGCTTCATTTTTTTTCATGGCTTTGATTGACACCTGGCATGTTACATATTCATGTGTTCATTGACTATCTTCCTTAATAAAATCTAAGTTCCATGAGGGCAAGGAATTTTTTTTTTTTTTTTTTTTTTTGCTCCTGCTGCTGAATCTCCAACATCTGGAACAAGGCCAGGCACAGAGAAAATGCTCAATAACTGTTTGTTGAATGTTGTTGAACTTGGACTTAGAACTGGCTGTGAACCCTCCCTCTACCATTGTCAAATTCTGTGTGACCTTGGACTAGTTGTCTGTTTTCTCTGAGCCTCAGTCTTATCATCTGTAAAATGGGAAGAATAATTGTACATAAATCATAGGTAAGAATGAAATGAGATCAGCACTTTGAAAGTACTTACTTAGTATGCTGCCTGGCACAGAGACGGCAGGTAACACCTGTCAGCTGAAATCCATGGACACACCAGTGTCTTCTGCTTCTCTGATCCCTACCGTGCACCCTTCCCCCACTTAGTCCTTCTCATGCCCATGGTGGTCACACCACCAGGGGCTTGGCACTCACTTGCCGCAGTTGTAGAGGTCACAGCAGAAGCAGGTGTTGCCCCGGATGCGAGGTGTGCAGAATCCACGGCTGAGGTGAGGGCAGTTCACCTGCGGACACACAGCAGTGAGCAGGTGAGCTGGCGTTGGGTGGGAGCAGGACCCTCTGGGATTGGCAGTGCGAGCTAGTGAACTGATGGAGACGGTAAGGATGGCTGTGAAATGAACACACCAAAGCACAGCCGGGATGGGGCTGGGCGGGCGGCTGGCTGATCTCGTGCATGAGGCAAGTCACTGTGGAGCTGGGCTCACATCCAGCCTCAGCCACAGCCCTCAGCACCCCATCCCTGGAGGGTGGAGATGGAGAGGAGGAAGGACGGATGGAAGGGTGGACAGAAGAACAAATGGACGGTAGGAAGTGAGGCTATGAGGGGGAATCAGGGTACAGGAGGAAAGAGGACCACATTGGGGAAGGAAGACAGAGGGGCGGTCACATGCACTCTGAAGTACACTAGTACCTCTCGAGCTGCCTGCGTAAGGTTCCTCATAACCCTCGCGGAAGGAGAATTTTTGGTTGAGGAACTTATGACCTTATACAGGAAAAATAGGGTTAGGGGGACCAGGGTTACAAGTGAACCTATGGAAGTCATCATTCATATTTTTACAGTCACCAAGGTAACACAAGAATGCGATCATGATGAAATCAAGAGAATAACAATGACATTTTATACATCTCGAGTTTGCCCACAAAAAAGGAAAAATTAACTTCCATTTACCATCTTTTGTTTGTGAGAAATCTTCCAGGCTACCCTCCCCCCAGCACAGGTGCAACGAAGTGCTTGTAAATGTGTTTTGCTGTGTTACAGAGGATACGGATGGTAAACAGGCACTTATTTTATATTGGGTCCTTCATCCAAAAGCTCAAGCCTTTCTGACACACTGTCGGCACGTGCATCCTTCTATTCCTTTCTAACCCGAGAATAGTTTGGAAAAATAGTGAATTGCTGATCAGGAAAGGAAAATGGGGCAAGTGGGTGGCAAAGTCACCATGTAAGTACTTGCCCTAACGCCTTGGGAGCAGGGCCATACCTTTGCCGGCCTCCCCAGGCACCGTTCACACTGGATTTTAGGGAGAAGGCTTCCCCTAATGCCGGTCCATTTTATGGAATGCAGTCACCACTTTACACCCACTTCTCAGCCTTTTCCAACAATCACAAGTTTACCATTTTTCTAACTATTCTCAGAGTGGGGGTTGATTCATAATGGCACCCCACTCCAGTACTCTTGCCTGGAAAATCCCATGGATGGAGGAGCCTTAGTAGGCTGCAGTCCATGGGGTCGCTAAGAGTCAGACACGACTGAGCGACTTCCCTTTCACTTTTCACTTTCATGCATTGGAGAAGGAAATGGCAACCCACTCCAGTGTTCTTGCCTGGAGAATCCCAGGGACGGGGGAGCCTGGTGGGCTGCCGTCTATGGGGTCACACAGAGTCGGACATGACTGAAGCGACTTAGCAGTAGCAACAGAGAACCAAATGGTCGATGTTGCTAGAAGCATACGGTAGAGGTTCATGTTAAAGGGCTCTCTGGGTTGGGGAGGGGTGGTTGTGAGCTGAAATGAAAGCTCTCCGAGAATGACCTGAAGCCTCACCTCACCCAACTGCCCACAGACTGCCTCGGCTTCTCCATGAGGTGACAGGGACCCAAGGAGAGCTGTGTGGGGTGGGAGAGATAACACCTCACGTGTCCACACAAGCATCATCAGACTGGTCTCCTGGGGGTGTCATGAGACCAGGGGAGTCAGGGCCAGGCCGACAGCTGCCCCAGAGCCTCAAATTGAAGCAGGCTTCTCGATGACCTTCATTTGGCTCCTGACCACCGCCACCACCCCGCCCGCGTGTAAGACTCAGGCTCTGCCTCCCGGGTCCAGGCCTACTGCCTTGGTGGGCCTCCCACTTTACTTCCAGCTAGACATCAAGTCCAGGCAGCTGAACTATCCTCCGCAGATGTGGGGAATGACCTGCCTGTGGCCTCTGTACTCTCCTCGGTCCCTCTCAGGATCAAAGCCACACACAGAGAGGCTGCCTGTTGGGGTCAGAGGGGCAGCCTGTGACCACAGAACAAAGTGAATCTGATTAGGCCTCAGGACGTGCTAACCTATGACCATGGTCCCATTAGCACCTTGCCTTGAACTGAACCACTAACAAATCAACTAAAGACACCTCACAGCAAGCTGCAGGCCTCGGGAAGAGAGTCAAAGAAAAAGGGTTCTAGGCAGAACAGGAGACTTTTCCCAAAGGTAAGACGGGTAACCCCATTCTGGCTCTTACCTCCTCAGCTTCCTTCTGAGATGTCTTGGGGACATAGTGGCACCGGTTAGCATAGAGGGGCTTCAGATCCTGGAAAGGGAAACAGCAAACCAAAAGGCTTTGGGCTTTGGAAAACAAAGCGGCAAGTGCTCTGATGGGTAAGAAAAGATTTGAACACACACACATCCCAGAGCAGGTAGTGTTGGGTTAATTTCTGTGAGGATCAGATAAAAATGTTCTAATAACTACTTTCTATTGGGCCACTTAGTTAATGAGAAATTAGGAAATTGATTGAGAAATGTGTTTCTTAACATTTCCTATCTGGTTTTCTTTTATTTCTGTCTTTGTCTCTTTGCAAAGAATCCCCAGGGAACAGGAGTCAAAACTCCAGGTGATCACGACATGACCCTCTGCAACAGAGGGAGGCCAGCTCCAACAATGAGGTCTCATCACCTGAGGACAGGACCAGGGCAGGCTGATGCATCCTCCCTGTTGTCATTGCCATAGCTTTTACAGAAGAAGAGCTCAGGAAGCAAATCCCAGGGGGATGGGCAGCCACGGAGCCCACACTAGGTTTTAACTCAACTGAACTATGAGCCATTTTCACTCAACTACACAGATTAGAAAAAGACAGTGAACTCCAAAAATACCGCTAAAGCCCAGGAAAAGTTGACTAGCCCTGCTGGTTTGGCCAGATGCCTGTGAGGGAGCTCTCAGGCATGGGGCGAGGAGGGGAGCAGGGTGTGCATTGGGGTGGGACAGACAGATGCCACCCAGTGCTGCCCAAAAGTTGGCAGGCAGGGGATGCTGCCCAACTTTTACAGGACACTAAACATCCCCTGAGTGGGAGGGGCCTTCAGCCAAGAGCAGGTTAGCACAGGATCAGCAGTTTACACAAACTGACCTTTGGAAGTGGGCCAAAGCACCCTGGCAGAGGGAATTTATCTATTGCCCCATCCCAACTGAACCCACTTCTCTCACCACTGCCAATCATCCTGATGGCTGCTTGCCCCCACACATGTGATTGAGCATCTCCTGTACCTGACACCCATGTGCCCCCTGCCTCCCTGCCTGCCACCCCGTCCAGTTGCTTCTACCTAGCTGCTCTGTGTTCTCAAAGTATCCTGCCCTGGGGCTCAGCCTGGAGTCAGGCTGGAAGGCATGAGGGTTCTCATGGTCACGAGTGGCAGGGTTTATTGTCCCCATTTGGGCAACGGTAGAAGTAGTTATCATTCCGCGGTTGTGGCGGGGGCGAGGCTCGATGTGCTGGTTGTAACCTCCTGACCTCCTGGTTCTACTAAGAGCATTCAGCTGCCAACTGCCTAAACGAAGATCGACGTGTGTGTGTGTGTGTGTGTGTGTGTGTGTGTATGATGGTGGCCCGTGTGCTGCCTGTGGCTGCCCTTCTGCACTGAGGCCCCAGGGAAGGAATAAGCCCATGTGACTGGCAGGTAAGAAAAGGCCACTGAGCCGGCCGTCAGCCTTTTATTTATGCCTGAAGGGCGAGCAACGGCCAGTCTGAGCGCTGGCCACCAGCTGCCTTCCACTGAGGGTCTGAGTGCTCAGGGCCAGGCCCTTCTCAGGGTGCCTTCACGCCCATGATTTCATACCGTCCTCATGTTACCCCTGAGAGGTAACTAAGTTCCTAGTACGTCCAGGTAGAAGAGAAGAAACTGCCACAAGAAGGTGACGTGACTTTCCCGGCTAGTTAATGGCTATCTTCAGGGAAGGGAAAGGAAGGAAATTGGAGACAAGGGAGAGAAGGAATGAGACGCATTCAGAGGGCTGTGTCAGAAGGCAGGTGAAGCTCATATGCCCCTGAGCCAAAGGACAGGGCACCGTGGGACTTCCCTGGTGGCCCAGTGGTTAAGACTTGCAGGGGCAACACATTCAATCCCTGGATTCCCACATGCCATGGGATGCAGCCAAAAATTAAACAAAAGGACAGGGCACCATGAGGTTAAAGGGGCTCCACAACAGGAAAGGCTGGTTCTAACCCACCCAAGCAGTGCTGGAGTCCAAATGTGCCTTTCATTCAAGCTGACCAACAGATATCACCATTGATTAATAAAGCCTCCTTCCTCAAAACTTCACAGGGTCATGTCATGTATGGAAGTAAAAAAAAAAAAAAAAAAACCAGAACTGGGTGTCAGTGAGGACTGGTAGATGTCTCAGGACAGGTACAGTATAGGCAAAAAGGTTTTCTCAAAGACTCATCCAGCTTTACCCCAAACCCTTGAATCAAATGCTCTACTGCAGGCCACGACCAGCAGGAGGTACAGATGACCTAGAGTCAGAGGCTGGAAGAAACTTCCAGTAAATATAACTTAGATTGTTCTTCCATTGCATTTTGGCTAAGGCCACCAATCAAAACCTTTTGGAGTTTAGAAGTCAGGGAAATGCAAATCAAAACCACAATGAGAAACCATTTCATACCTGCTAGGACGGTTAGAATTAACAAGTCAGCTAATAATAGGAGACTGGCACACTCGGACACTTCCAGTGCAACTATAAAATGATGCAGCCACTTTGGAAAATTGGCAGTTCTTCAAAAGGTTAAATATAGTTACCATATGACCCAATACTTCGAATCATACACAAAGAAAATGAAAACATAGGTCCACAGAGAAACTGGTACACAAATGTTTATAGCAGCATTATTCATAAAAGCCAAAAGGTGGAAACAACCTGTATGTCCGTCAACTGGTGAATGAACAACCAAAGTGTGGTATATCCATACAATGGAATATTATTAGGCCATAGAAAGAAAGGAAGCATTGACATATGGTACAATATGGATGAATGTAGAAAACATACTAAGTAAAAGATGTCACAGAAAACCACATATTATATAATGCCATTAATATGAAATGTTAACTAATAAAGGGAAATCTATAGAAAAAGAGTAGATTAGTGGTTGCCTAGGACTTGGAGGAGCAGGCAGATTAGGGAGGTGATAGCTAACAGGTATGGAGGAGGCAGTGGCACCCCACTCCAGTACTCTTGCCTGGAAAATCCCATGGACGGAGGAGTCTGGAAGGCTGCAGTCCATGGGGTAGCTAAGAGTCAGACACGACTGAGCGACTTCAGTTTCACTTTTCACTTTCATGCACTGGAGAAGGAAATGGCAACCCACTCCAGTGTTCTTGCCTGGACAATCCCAGGGACGGGGGAGCCTGGTGGGCTGCCATCTATGGGGTCACACAGAGTTGGACACGACTGAAGTGACTTAGCAGCAGCAGCAGCTAACGGGTATGGGGTTGTTTGGGGGATGATGAAAACCTTCTAAAATTGATTTGGTGATAGTTTGCACATATCCATGAATGTACTAAAAGCTCTGAATTATATGCTTCAGATGGATAAATTAGATGAGATGTGAACTATGTCTCAATAAAGCTGTTTAAAAAAAATTAGAAGTGGGAAGAGGAGGGAAAAGGAGGAAGCCATTTTAGCTCATGATGCCATGAAAATCTACCGCAGGCTTCTTGGCCACTATGCCTGTGTTGCCATGGAGACTGCCTCGGAGTGAAGAGTGCTTGTCAAATGGGGATAATCATGCCTGCCCTACATATCTCACAGGATGGTTGTGGGTCTCAAATGAGATAATAGATGTCAAGGCACATTGAAACGCTAAATTCACCACACAAAAACAATTATTGTCATTAAGATGGCGCCTGTTGGAACAAAACAGCACACAATACTATGAGTGACTACAAGCATGCTACAAAAATAGGTATATATACTCAGAGGGTAATATGTGAAAATTGCCTATGTGATAGAATCGCTATTTTAGGGTGGTTAGGGTAGTAGGAGAGTGGATGTCACAAGTTCCTGTTGTGTCATTTGCCTTTTCAAAAAGAAAAAGATGGCTGCTCTCAGCTAAAATAATAAGGGATGGATCTGATACAGGAACCAATATATTCTTGGCCCCAAAAGAGAACTGGGCAAAAAACCTCTCTCTCCCACCCCATACTTTGCCCCTGCCCAGAAATGGTCTCCTTACACACCAACACTGACTATGTGAATTCCACTAAGCTTGGCAAGTGAGGGACTGACTCTTAAATTTGGGAGGAGAGTCCAAGAACAAGTTGGGATTAAAACAATGTTGCAAATCACCCTTGCCCAGATCCATCCATACCCAGGACTCTCCCTCAGGCTAACCTGCACTGTTAGCCAAAGACTGAAATGGAATAAAATATCATTGATCCACAGAAGATCCACAGAATATTCTGATTCAATTTTTCTCTAATTCACTTGTTTTAGAAAATACACAGTTCCAACTAGTTCATAGGATGTTTTCATTTTCTTTTTTATTTATGGATTTTTAATTGCTTTATGTTTTCATTTTCACTGTTGGTTCAGTTGGGGATAGAAATAAGTGTCTGAGTGGGTTGTGGGGGCTCACTAAGCAGCTTAGCTCACTCTTGCTTGGGATTTGTGGGCCAGATCAGGGCCACGCTATGACCTCCCTAGGACTATTGCCTTTTGCAACTCCTTCCTCCATTCAAAATATTGAATAGGATGTTTCATTTAATTCTTTGTTATGACTGCATTGGTATAAAGACAAATTTCTATTACATGTGAAAACTTTGTTTTTCTTTTTTTTTTTTTTTTTTTTTGCCTAAAAGGTCATCATTTTTCCTCTGATTTGAAAATAAATTATATTTTTCTGGGACCCTATAAAAGTTCATGGTTGTGGGCACTGTGTCTATTGAGCCCAATGGAAGAAGGTAGCCTTGGGCCAGATTAAGAAAGCACAGAGTGAGGGGTGAGGGTTCCTCTAGCGGGGCCCACGGGAAGGACCCGAATCCCAGGTTTCCCTGAGAAGCACAGATTTGGGTTTCAGGCCTTCCTCGAGGCCTAGCTTCTCCAGAATTTGAAGCACTTGGCGCCTGAATGCCAGGACTGGGATTGTTCTGAAGACTTTTAGTTCTGGGGCTTTCTCCAGACCCCAATCACATCACTCCTCTCCAGCTATGAAGACAGCAATGTTCAACGATCCTAGAAACGGTGTCTGGGGGACTTCCCTGGAGGTCCAGGAATTAAGACTCTGCGTTCCCAATGCAGGGGCACACGGATTCCAGCCCAGGTCAGGGAACTAGATTCCACATGCTGAAAACAACGTTTCTGTCCTCATGGGCCACTCTTGTTGCTGCTGGAGATGGCGAGGGGAGGTCAGCTACCAGGGCTCTCTCCCTGCCTCCTCACTCCCAATGCCAATTCCCTGGCCCCAATGCCCTTGTCTTTGACTTTTCCAAATCTCAACGACCTCCAGCCCTTCCCCCACTGGGAAGCCCGGCCTGACCCAACGTAAACCACTCTGGCACCTAGAGTTCACTCCCTCAGCTCAGCCCCAGTTCTGTAGTGCATTCCGTGAGGTCCTCATGTTGACGTTACCTCCATGGGACAGGGATCCTGTCTTCTACTTCTTCCGCACCCCTCACAGCCCTCAGCATACACCCAGCACACACCCGCTCGGTGAAGCCTCCTTGTATTGCACACTTACTTTAACCCCAGACTAAAAATACTCACAATGTGTCTGGCAGCAAAGACCCCATCAACTATGGCACAGCAAAAGGCCGCAATCACACCAAAGCTGATAAAGACGATAGAAGCCACCAGCTGTGGGGGGACAAAGCAAAAGTGTCTGTTAGCCTTCCATGCCACCCCACGGGGAGGCCCTTTTCAGTAGCATGACTGGGAGGGGGATGCAGAGAAGGGGCCACTGGATTATATCCTACATTTTCAGGGCAAGCTAAGAAATTTACTCCGTGAGTCAGTGAGTACCCAAGGAAGAGGAGGCTGAGGAATCAGGCTACATGGCTCTTCCACTCTGAGACTCAGACCTTTGACATCATGTTGTCCAATCCTATTTTATTTACTGTGGAATTTGAGGCTCAGAGAGGGGAAATGGTGTGTCCCAGGTCACTGGCCAGGCTATGGGAGAGCCTGTGCCCGCCAACTCCTAGTACAGTGATCTGCCCAACCCCTCATGACTCTGAGGCCCCACACAACCCGACATGGCCCTGCATCACAGAGGAAGGAGACCACACAACTTATGGCTTAGATGTCAAAGACATTTTACAAGGGTTGCAGTCTCTGAAATTGATCAATTCTGTGCAGTCAATACAAAAAAATTCAAGTACAAAAATTGTTTGCTGGAACTAGACTGCCCTATTCTCTGATCATGTCAGGTAACAGAAATTTTCCTAATAACGTGTCTCCATTACAAGGGTAATACTACAATCCAATGAGGAGGTAGGCATTTCCAGGTATTTCCAGGGTCGGGAGTAGGTACTGCCTGAGCCCACCATCTACCCTTGTGAAAGTGTTAGCTGCTCAGCCCTGTCCCAGTCTTTGCGACCCCAAGGACCGTAACCTGCCAGGCTCCTCTCTCCATGGGATTTTCTAGGCAAGAATACTGAGTAGGTAGCCATGCCCTCCTCCAGGGGATCTTCCTGACCCAGGGACTGAACCCAGGTCTCTTGCATTGCAGGCAGATTCTTTACCATCTGAGCCACGTGGGAAGCCCCCACCTGCCCTTGTTGACCCTCAAAACAACACTCCTTGAGGTGCTTTTGTGGGGGAAGGGGAGAAATAGGATGACATTAGGCTGCTCTCCAGGGATAAGACCCATCTCAACAGGCTACGAGGAAATACAGATCTCCTTTGGGAGTCGTTCAGAAACCTTGTCCCATAAATCTCACTTCACAGCAGTACAGAGGATTGGTAAATAATGGATGAACGATGTCATGAAATTGGCATTATTAGCTATGCTATGATCAGCTCTACAATTAGAACTCCCCTGTTATTTTGAATAATTTAAATCCAAAGTGCAAACACAACCGGCTGTGGGAGAGCCCAGGTGACATGGAAGAAGAGGACTATGAGAACTCCCCTGAGGCCGACTCCCCACATTGCTGGGGGAGAACATATGGTTAGAGCTCTCTGTCCCTGGAGCTATTACGTTATCTGATTAAACTTGCTGTTAAATAGACTCCATTATCAAAGTCTAGATGCCATGGAGACTTGTACTGGGGAGCCTAATCAGTCCACCATCTGACCACTCACCAGGCCTCTTGATTTACAAGCCTATAAAACTGCAATAAGCTTGCAATTCAGTCTGTACTTTCTTCTCTTGCCCTCTACGAAGCCTTCTCAGGCTGAAGCAGGAAGACACAACAGCTTGCCCTTGCGGGGCCCCATTTGGACAGAGAATTTGGTGAGTTTTACCTCCCAGTATATGCCCATCCTTCCTCTTCACCTCATCACCCAGGTAGCTTTGAACCAAGGGTCATGGGACTATCGGAGACCAGCTTTGTAATTTTATTTTGTCTTCTTGTGCCCTATATGTATTTGTTCTGTTAATTCAAGTCCCTTAGATGAAAATCTCAGGCTATACATCAGAGAGGGAGGGATAAGGGTGGCCACTGAATGCAGGAATCAGAGTAGCAAAGGCACCCCAAGTGAGGACAGTGGCCTGACTGGCTACGCTGGTGCACTCATTCACTGATGAGGGGAAAATCAAAGGGGAAGATACAGATTATTCTATCCTTGTGACTTAAGGAGATGAGCTGGGCAACTGAGCGAGCATTAGGCAAGGTGAGAACAAGTCCCACACCACAGGGTCGCTTTACAACAAGTTTCCTGGAAGCTTAGGGGAAGGTAGCTGTTTCTTTCGTGGTCCAACATGGGCAACCTTAGGAAGTGTGCTACCCGTCCACAGAAATGTTGAGCTCTTTCAGATGAAGAGGTGGTCTGATTGTGTAGCCACGAAAACTTACCATCTGCCGTTTGTTCTCCACGAGGTTTGATCCAATGATTCCAAGGAACGATCCAAAGCCAAGCTGTAAAGCAACAGGGCATGGATGGTCAGCCTGCCCACGCACACAGCCATTCCAGCCCCAGGACAGGGTTCAGGATCGCAGAAAAGAACCTGCTAAACCTGTGCAGTTGTTACGCACACAAATACAGTATGAGCTAAAAAAGCATTTCTTTCACCATTTACCAATTTGCCCCTGTAGATATGAATCACACCTAAAAAGAAACTCAAGTGCCCGAAAGCTAAAAGTAAAAGTCAACCATAGCTTTTCAGAGCCTGCTGATTTCAATTTCCATATCCATTACCTAGCATGTGACCAGTGAGTCAGTCAGAGTCGGATAACGGTGAAAAGCACGAATTATATTCTGATCTTTATCTTTTCTTTGAAAAGAGACCTTCTACCCTGATGCACGAATCACAAAATAAAGGTTGGAAATAGCAATTTTTGATGCATCTGCCACACTAATCAAACCCAGGAAGTACTTTAGAAATCAGCAAGCACCTTAACCTAGACTTAAAAAAAAAAAAAAGAACAATTTTTTGGAAAGCCTGTATTTGTGGTTGACCCACTGCAATTTATGTGAGCACTTCTTCACCTCTTCTTCCATCTCTGCTTCATTTATGGACAGAAAGCATTCATTAAAGGGTGAGCAGAAATGGCAGTGTAAAATGCTGAGAAACAATCTCCCTGTCTTAGCGTCTGGGATGATGGCTCGGAGTAGCAAATCCCACTTCGCTCTCAGTTCTGACATTAGTGGACTGAGTCTGCCAGTCTCGGCTGGGAAAGATCACTAACTGACGGCTGTTATCAGGAATGAAAGTGGAAGAAGTAAAATGTGGTGGGAATGGACCAATAAATCTTAACGCAAGTCCAGTGGTGTAGTTACATTTCTCTTGCGCCTTACTAATGATCAGGCTTTCCATCTGCAGCCTTACTTTGGCTCACAGGGGTATCTCTCTCAGCCTGAGGCCCCCCAAGCCTTACACCAGGCTTGGACATCTAAAGGACCCAAAGGCTGGGCAAGAGCCTGGTGGGACAGTGTAGGGGGACTGGGCGCTTGCCTCAGAGACCCAAGGAAGAAAGAGATTGAAGGGAAGGAATGAATACAAATTTCCAAGGCTCATTCTGTAAGGCCACTCAACCAGCAGCCCCTCTTGGGAAATGCAAGCTGAAGAGCGTAAGGATGTATTCCATGCCATCCAAGACCCTACAGAGAACATCCTCTCAACAGTTACTCTATGCCTGTCTCCTACCTGGTCTTGTTTGAAATGTAATTAAAATGCGTTGTAATAAAAGTATAGTGATTACGGACATCCCTGGTGGTCCCCTGGTTAAGAATCCACCTTGCAGTGCAGGGAAAACAGGTTTGATCCGTGCTCAGGGAACTAAGATCGCACATACTGTGTAAGCCTGGGCACCATGACTAGAGAGCCTGTGTACCACAACAAAATATCCCATATGCCACAACTAAGATCAGACATAGCTAAATAACAAATAAATAAAAACTTTAAAGTACAGTGATTAAAAGCTGGTCATCAGACTAGCCTGGCTTCTAAACCCAGCTCTTCCCCTTGTGTCTGCAACCTCGAACAGACCGACTGACCTCCCTAAACCTCAGTTTCCTTAGCTGGAAAATGGGGACCATCAAAGTGGCCGTCTTGCAGGATTTTTTAAGGATTAGCCAGGATGCTACAGTCAAAGAACTTTGCACACAGCCTAGCACACAGCAAGTACTCAGTAAATAGGAGTTATTGTTCTAGCGATTATTATCACTTTTTAAAAAGACATTTAACTTTTGAGCAGCTCTAACCTGATTTGAGCTGGGAAATCCTATCATTCTTTGCTCTATTTCAGAAGAGTTTCATATTCTATCTTATCTGCCCTTCCAATATGTTCACAGTTTCTATTTTTTCAGGAAGAATTCCATGAATAGTCTGTGCTTATGACACTCTGGGCCATTTGTGGAGATTGAAAGAAAGTCAGAGGCAGCTTCTTACAAGGAAAATAAGTCCTTTTACTGAGTGGTTCATCAGTTTCCACAGATATTCACTGAAAGTCTCCTGATCCCCAACGACAACCTTTGCCTTAAGACAGGAAACAAAGCAAAGACACTCACTTCTGCTGACACTCAAATAACTCTCTGATGGCAATACCGGAAGAGGCGGCCTGAAGCCTCATGGAATTGTCTGGAAATCCCGGGGCAGCCAGTTACTTTACCCAGTTCCCTCCCCTTTCCTTCCATTCCATTTCTATTCCACTCCAACTCATTCCATTTTCTAACCCTCACTGAGTACTTTTGTCACATAAATAAGACGACATGGCCCTTTCCCTGTACAAATGCATAGCCTAGTAAGGGAGAGAGTCTGTGGCTGAATGACCACAGGTGAGGTAGAAACAAGGTGCTCAAGAAGCTGAGAATAATTCATTTTGTATTATATCTTTGACTCTGCTATTCTTAGAAACTGTGTGGTCTTGGGCTAGTTCTTTAAGCACGCTGTGCTTCAGTTTCCTCCTCTATTAAATGGGAATCACAATGATCTCGACCACACAGGGCTGCTGTGGGGATGAAATGAGACAAGGCATGTATGTAGTGTGACCTGCATAAGCGAGGCTGCTAAATACACGGTCGTTTCCAGATCTCACAGAGGAGGGGAGAAATGGGGCCAAACACAGGCAGAGTTCACCAGGTGGGATGCTAAGATCACCTGAGTTCTGGCTAGAAGAATTCACTCATCTGGATGATGGCACTAACTCGCCAGTGCGCCGCTAAAACCACTTTACATATGAAAAGTATTTGAATTTAAAGAAGCACTTGCCCTCCATGTTGATATGAGTCCCATTTGCTAGACAGCAAAATGGAGGCCTAGAGAATTGTCTGGGCTTGTCCCCTCTGACAGCAAGTTCAGGCAAAACCAGGAGTAGCCCTCAGATCCCCTGACTAACAGCTGGTGTTCTTCCAGCCACACTTTGCTGCATTTGTGGCAACTGTGAGCAGAACAGTGACCTTTGCCACTGCCCACTCCCCTCAGGGAAGATGCTCTCTGCAAGGAGGGAGTGAGAGATCCTATTTGAGAAAGAGCTGAGGCAGTGAAAGCAAAGGAGGAAAAAATTCAACAGAATTTCCTGCAAATAGGCAGCAGCGTCTAATCAACTGTTTGCTCCCCAGAGGCCTCAGAGAGGTAAGCTCTATGGTCCTCCCTCGAGAACACTGAATCGTGGAATGTTTCAGACCTTTGGACCTCCATCTTGACTCCCCATTACCTGAACAAATAACCAGCTTGCTTTGTTTTGGCTGCTCTCCAATTGTAGGGGAAAAAAAGACAAATCATTAAAAATCAGATTCCAGGGTTCTTTTTAGACTGCACCCATGCCTATTCCCATCCTGGAGATGAAGCTCAAAAAGATTAATCATTTGATAACTTTTCATTGGACAGCTACTCTGGCAGGCTCAGTACTAGACTTGTGATTTGGAGGCCAGGAAATGAGGTGGGATACGATACCAAGACCAATGAGATAGCCTCAAGGAACTATAATTAGGTAATGGGTCTACAATCCCATTCTGTAATCCTGAAATCAACAAAGCTCTTAAAACCAAAAGGCTTTTTTGTAACTAACTTGGTGGCAAAGCCTGACCTCAAACTGCTGTGAGGTTATTTTATAATGTTTATCTACTTAGTGTAAAAATTCACAGTTTACTGTAGAAAGATGAAGATGCTTGATTACTGGGTATATCTCAAGACTCCACTGGGATGTTAGATAATATTGGGTTGGCCAAAAAGTTCATTCAGATTTTTCTGATGCTTATGAAAAACCCAAATGAACTTTTCAGCCAACCCAATATATGACAGATGCACTGTATTATCTTTCTAAAATATAAAAAATAAATAAATTTGCAAACACAGCTGGCCCAAGGGTTTAGATAAGGGATTGTTGATGTGTATAAACAAAGCTAAATGAGAATATGGCCCAACATCCCACAAAACAGAATGTGACTAGTTTTCCAACAATTATGAGTAGAAAGAATCTAAGGTAGGGAGTTCAAAGATGGTAGACACAACTATGGATCCCAGTAGCTGAGAAATGTGCCAGCTGTCTTTAAGATAGGATAGAAAAGAACATTTGCATAAACAGAGAGAGAGAGCACTGGGAGGACGTCCCAGCCCAAGTAATGTTCGGGGGACTGTGAATGGACAATTTTGGGAAAAGAAAGGTGTGGGAGACCAGGCTGACGGCATCTTCAGAGAGCTTTGAATGACAATGCTAAGGAGGCAACAGGAAGCTAGTGGAGGACTAGTCTTATCAAGCAAATCAAGACTCAAGACTCATCTTTGAAACATACTTACTGAACAAGGAATTTTATCTTAGAATGATCTTATATTTTAGAAACAGTTTCAAACAAGAGGTAAAAAAAATTTCTGCCTCATTCACAATGCTGCTGCTGCTGCTGCTAAGTCGCTTCAGTCATGTCTGACTCTGTGCGACCCCATAGACGGCAGCCCACCAGGCTGGTGACTACAAAACTATTTTGTGGCTACAAAACCACAAAATCCCACTGTTCAGAGCTCCTTGTATTTCCTGAGCATTCCAGTTAGTCAAACTTTTGTTGGATTTCAAGAGTATTCACATGTGAAGCTGAAGCCACATTGGCCTTAGAGACGATTTCTGGGTTATTGATGGTTTTGAATGATCCCTGTTGTCTCTGCCTCCTACTCCCCCATGGGAACTCTGATATAATTTTCAGTTAACTGAGCCTCCCCTTCCCCTGACTGGGAAAGAGGACAGAAACTCCTGGTTTCTTTCCTGAAAGAAAACCCAGGTGGATGTGGGCCCTAGCAGTACAACAGGTAGGGGAGAAGATGTTGGCATGAGAGACTTTTAGCACTGATCAGGTGGCCAACTCCATCTTGGGGGTTGCATGGGAAACACACTTGGAGGCCTCGTTCTCCTGGATCTAAGGCTAGAGCTATACAGAAGGAGTGGGCTTTCTCCCTTGTCTTTTCCAGCTTCATACAAACGAGGCTCTTGTTTTATTCTATTTCATTATTATTATTTTTTTAGTCCTCCTGGGTAGAAAGTTCACTGGAACTCTTCTAGAAAGGACTATGTCTTGAATATTTGAGGACAGTAAAAATCCTAAGCCAGTTTGTCTTTCTGGGTTGGTTTTAATTTTTTTTAATGATACAGTTCAGCCTGTAGAGATGAGCACACCTTTAAAGATGCCTGTTGCACACATGCCTTAAGATGATGACACCACATTCTGGTTCAGGTACAGTAGTTAAAACCCTATCAGAATGCACCTCATTGTCGAAGGGCATCTCATTTGGTAAAATAAAGATGCCGCAGAAAAGTGTCACGTGACTTAGAGTTTAATAAATACGATTAGATTTTTCAATGCTTGAGATCTCAATATTTTTAAATGAAGTGTATGGTAAGTCATCATTTAATCTAATAATTGCCCCCCAATTGGTCTGTTTTAAAATTTTACATTCTCACATACGCATTTAACCAGAGTCCTAAAATAGCAGAGTTCCAAATAACCTGACATTTTTTTCCCCTAATCTATACAATAGTTATTTATATTCAGACTGGCCAACTAGATAGTGCGGAATCTAAAGATGCCACATTTGGCTCATTCTGGTTTTATTGCTAAGCATTGTTTATTTATTGTGTTTTAGTTCTCCAAGTGGCTGCCGATCCACCTGAATTAAGACTTCCTCCAGGTGTTTCTTAAAATACACGCCAAGGTAGGGAAACCACTGGCTTAGAGTCTATACAATAACTCTCTAGTAACCAAATTATTCAATTAGTGAAAGCACCCAGGTCCCGAATAAATCTAGATTCTCAGGCATTTATTTTTTCAGAGGTATGAGTCATTATTGTATCTGTTATAACATTATCTGACCTATCACCTCAAATGGATTTTTCAGCTGTTCAACCTGCAATCTTCCCCCCTTCACTTTCTATAATTAAAATCTATTTTAAAGAAACAATCTACAGGAACTATAAAAGCAAAAATTTTAAGGTTAATCCATAAGGCCAGTTCTCTGATTAACATTTCCATATCAGCTCTCAGTGAGACACACACACACAGATACTCTTCCACTGCTTCAACTCCCAGTGCTAGCTGAACATCAGGTACTCCAATAACAATCACAAGCCCTCCTTCCTTTGTTAATGTATTCCAACCCAGCCACCCACAGGCAGATATTCTACAGAGAAGGTTTAGAGCCACCGTTCATGAATAGCAGCTGCTACTCTTAAATGACATGGAAAATACCTTCCCCTCACCCAGGGGGAGTCTGAATCTTGGCTTGAGTATGTGCTCAGCAGTCAGAAATCTCTTACTAAATGTAGTTACCTGAAGCCCACAAAGTCACACAGACCCTATAAATTGCTTTCCCAAGCCACCAAAATGCAATCTTACCCCCCCTCCCTCCATTCCCCCCTCCCTCATGTGTTTAAAAATAAAACCCAATTCTGCTGACGACTGGTTTTCTTGCCTCACCACAGGAAGTGGACCGGGTGAGTTCTCACGTCACATGCTTAGCAGAGGGCACCAAATGCTGTTTGTGGGACACCTGCCCTTGGCTGAGGGGAGCCCTGTGGGCCCAAGGAGGAACTCCCCCAGTGGGGTGGGCGGCCTTCAGCAGCTGGGTGCCAGAGTCCAGGGCTATTGAGGAGGCTGACTGTGGAATCGGTGACCTAGGCAACAGGCGTCAGGCTTGGTCACTCACAGTACTGGCTTGTCAAAGGCATCCATCTTTAATCCCTTCCCCTTCCTTTGCTTCTCTCTGCAACCCCCACCACTCCAAAAAAAAAAAAAGAGTGAAAAAGAAGAGAGACAAAAAAATAACAAATTCGCCTGTCCTCTCTGATAACCTAAAATGTAAAAAAAAACACAAAATCCCATCCTAACTAACTTTCTTCCCGCCCTCTAGCAGTTACAATTGAGAAGCCATTTAATTGGTATTCAATTAAGTTTTGGGGGTCAGTAGTAGCATGTGTAGATCCAAATGAGGTTTTTGTTTGTTTTTCTTTTTCCTCAATTCAACTGAGGTATAATTGACAAAATGGTATATATTTCATTTCATATATGATGTGATGATTTAGTATCCAGTGAGGTTTTGTATGCAGAAGTCAGCGCTTTCCAGAGTGGATTGCATGCAGCCTGGGGATGGGTAAAACAATCCACTCAAGTAGGGAAAGAAATTTTTCCTATTTTTTGTTTATCTGAAAGAATAGGAAATTTTGCATTACAATTATTCAACACACGGACTGTCACGGGCGCCCTCCCTTGGTGTGAACATCAGGTGACAAGGCAGCTATCCTTTGGGAGGAGAGCAGTTTGAAAGCAGCAGGGGGTTGGGGGTGGGGCAGATTATGTGTGCCCGGATAGTCTTATCTAGTCTTAACTAGTGGCAACAAAACGGACAAGGGGTGAGCAAAGACTCCTGTTGATAAACTACAAAGAAGATGACCCTAATAAAGTAACACAGTGAGAAGATGACAGGAAGTCTCAGGGTAAATTCTTTGCCACCCTGTGAGAGTACATTCAAAACGCAATGATGCCAATGACAATCATATCTGAGAAGAAAGTCCCACATATTCAAAATTATCTAGTAGTTACTTGAAATAAGGATTTATAGCCACTAACTTTAATGAGACTTCATATGAAGTGTGTATCATTCCTTGAAATTATAGTGTTAGTATGAAGATATTAAAAATTAAAAGTGCATTCACTTTTATCTAATTTTTGAATTTCCATTTTAATAGGTTTATGAACCTGTATATACTTTGTAAGTGAATACGTATACATATTTTAGGAGTGGATATTCCACATATTTTTCCTGAGAGGACGGCAGGATGACTTTGGAGATCAGTGTGCTGTGGGTCATAAGACTATCAAGCTGCAAGGGTCCTCAGAGTTCAAGTAAGGTCGGGTGACCTCTGTTATGTATAGGAAACCAGATGCCCAGAGAGGAAAGAACCTCAGCCTACGGTTAACACTGCTAACTACTAACATCTCCTAGATGAGAAAACTGAGGTCCAAAGAGTGAGGGGAGGTTGCTCGGGATCACACTGCTAGTTAGGCATGGAGCTAGGGTTCTTCTTAGTCCAGTGCTCTTCTAAATAGGCCCGAGTTGTCTCTCTATATGAACACAGATACATAAAGGAGGAAAACTGAGCAAACACAGAAACTCAAACAGAATTGAAAGCCATCAGAGTAGAACCAAACGTCTCTAGCTAGCAAGCTGCTGAGACCTACCTATGCTTCTGATACTTACAATAACTCCTGGGTAATAACCTCCAACAGTCACATTCTGGGTCCTGGTGGTTGCAGCAAGGCCCACCGTGAGAATTAACACGGACACAATGAGCAAAGTCACGGTGACATAGATGGAGTTTCGTTTCCTCCGATTGAAGGCTCCTGAAAGCACACAGAGAAACTGAAATTGCCCATTTTGGCCGCAGAAGGGATGGACTTAAAGAAAAAAGTCACTAGGAAGGTGTTCCTTCCCTACTCCAACTGGTAACTGGGGTGATCTCTGGGGAGTGGGATGACGGAAAAGAGATGGAGCTTTAGGTTTGTGCAGTCCTCAGGGGTTACGTTTACAGTAAAATATATACATTTCCGGTTTGAAAATAAACATCAGAAGGAACTGTACCAGTTACATAAAAACAAAACACATTTTTGTGCTTTTGGCATCTGATAAAAGATGTGTCATACCCACTTAGTGGAGTGTTTTTTTAAGCCAAATTACAAGGTGTATGATAAATGAAAAGCGTACTATGAAGATATTAAATGACAATATTTTAAAGCCAATATGCAACTAAGAAGGGTTTTCTCATAAGCTGGAGATATGAAATTTCATTTTCAGTGTAAATACCAGAACCAAGCCAGGTACTGGGATTTTTTTTTTTTTTTTCATTTATTTCTGACATTTGCCACCTCATGTATAAACTTTAAAATGGTGTGTTGGCAAGATTTGCCACAAAACAAATGTGTGTAATAAAGTAAATGTTTGGAGGCCATTAGTCCCCAGGGGAGGTAGATGGGGAGGATTATAGCTTACATTGTTTAGGCTTATGTGAGGGTGACATAAATACGAATGATGAGAGACTCATTCTACTCAGTGCTTATCAGACATGATAGGGCAAACCAATATTTTTTTTTTTTTTTCGAAAACAGGCTTATGAAGTCAGATAGAAAAATGGTATGTAGACTCGCTTTTCAATTTAATTTTTTTAAAGGAGTAGAGCACTGTTCAACACTCCTCGTTTGGAGGGGGTTCTCAACAGGAAATAGGAGGGATGAGGTACCACCTAGGAGTTCTCATAAAAATAAGCAACTGGGGGACTAGTTCTGAGAGTCCAGTTCTCTAGAGGAGTGTTATGACGGGGTCGCCCACCCAGGTGGCTTGGCTGTCATTTATGGGCCCGAAGAGGCCACTTGGGACTGTTTCTAGGACCCCGTCATTCTGGGAGGCCTCGCTGCAGCCTCGGGAAGCGGCTTCCATTGAAGCTCAGACTGCACCACTGGGAGGGAGGAAGGGGAGAGGGGATGAAGGAAGCGGGGGAGGGGGGAACGAGAAAGCCTGTGAGACCCAGGAGGCCTGGCGGTGCTGAGAGGGAGGGGCTGTGGCTGGCCCTGCAGCCCCCAGCAGATGCCCCTTCCCCAGAGGGAAGAAGATGATGAGCCCCACCATCCATCTCCTCTCCCCTAGTGCGGTCCTTGCCTCAGGCTCCAAGGGAGGGGGGAGGGGCTGGCGGTCTCTCCCTTGACGTCAGCCTCGAAAGTGAGGGACGTGACTCATCAGGGTCATTTCTAATATGGGCCTATTCTAAGACCATTTTACATCGAAATGTAGAAGTGGCCTGAGTGTTTAGAGGCATTCACAGACTAAAGCGTCATGTCGCACCCTGTGGGGAGAAGTAAAGTGAGTTGGGAGATGGGGCTCCTCTTGGGGTGTGTGCTGAGTCCCGCCTCCAGGGGAAAACCTCTGGAGAGCTGGAGACACCTGTGTTATTAGGGCCCTTCGTGTGAGAGGGCAAATGGGGAGCTGACTGCTGGTAATCAGAGGAGCTGAGTGGGGAGGCTTGGACTGTGAAGGGTTGGGGGTGGGGGAGCAGGATTGATTTCTCCTGTTTATCTGAGTGTGTTACCCTTTCTCTGGATTGCAGGGACCTTAAATGAGTCTCTAAACCAGGGTCCCCACATCCACTTGATGACAGCTTCTCAGTGAATCTGCTAGTTGGCTCCACAGAGGGGCTCTAACAGACTTTACTGGTAAAGAATTCGCCTGCCAGTGCAGGGGACACAAGAGACTTTGGTTCAATCCCTGGGTCAGGAAGATCCCCTGGATAAGGAAATGGCAACCCACTCCAGTATTCTTACCTGGAAAATTCCATGGACAGAGGAGCCTGGTGGGGTCCCAAAGAGTCAGACACGACTGAGTGTGCAAGCACACAACATAAACTTACCAACATGGCCTCCCATCCCTGTCTGCATTTCTACACCATCTGAGCCCTCCCAGACCCCAGGCTAGCCAGAGAGAGTGAGGAAACAGCTGGACACAAGGGTATCTTTGTGACACACGAAAGTGTCTCAACACCTCACAGGGAAAACACTTCACCTTAGAGTCTAGAGGTGGGGGAGTGTGTGTATACGGTGTTGGTCTTTCTAAATTTGGGGCTATATCACTCGCCTGGCTCCTTCCTGGCCAACTGGCTTTTGATTTTATTCACAGCTCTTGGGTCTCCTTAGCAAATATCACTCTAACTCTTAAAAGCATAGGAGCCAGGTCAGAAAAGTGACTCAGCAAACCACATGGTGTCATTTGAAAATGTTTTGTTTTTTTTTCTACTGCTTCAGAACCTGAATTGAAAATCCAATCAGCTGAGAAACCCAGGCAGAGATCCTGGAGCTCCACAGGAGCCAGGCCCCCAGATAGGATTAGCTTTGAATCAAATTCCTAAGAAAACTCTCCCATCACTAGGTTGACTATCTATCCTCTGGCCCCTCACACCCTCCCCCAAGTCACCCCTTGTTTTATACTATAAGGGCTAAAATTGTGTAGAATGAAATTATCTCTAGCTGAACTTAGGGAGCTGACCATTTTAAGGAACCGCAGGGTGAATCCTTCTTAAAAGTTAAGAATCACCCTTCCTTTTATCTTTAGAGGCACTTTGACTTAAAAGTCACATCTACCTCGAGCAAGAAACACCTGTTCTCTGATGGTGTGGTCCAGGCTCCCCAAAACAGCTCTTTGTGTCTGCTTGGGACATTTTCCTGGCTGTTGTTTTATTGAAGAATGGAGAAGCAGAGTTCTGTTCTTCTTAGGGTACACTGTGGGGCCGGCCTTAGATGTTCCCGTATACACAGGGACATCTTATTCTGATTTTAAATCAGTGTATCAAAAAAAAAAAAAAAAACCCTCAAACACCATGAGGTACTTCAGTACAGCCTCAGGTATGTGAAAACAGCGCCCACCAGTGTCTGATACCTAGTGAGCAGTCAGTACTTGTTGAATAAACAAGAGGCCACATCTCAGAATCGCTTCCTTTCTAATCAAGAAGGCTATGGGGTGGGGGGGGGGGGGTTCTGTGAATAAACATGAGGGACACTCATAGAATTGTTTTTTTTTTAATAGGGTGCATCTCAGGGCTCCCCAGCACAAAAAGCCTTCTGCCCAACCAGTGGGACAATTCCACTGGCTCCCAGTAGCCTGTCCATGTGGTGCCCAGTATCCTTCTGTTTAAACAACAACCACCCCTGCAAGCACCAGCAGTGGGAGAGTCTGAATCCCGTCATTGGCATTGCCTGCCCCCGCCTCCGCCCCCAGCAGCCTCCCTGCAGAACCACTGCAGCCCTCCCTCTCTGCAGTGCCCCACCTCCACCCCAGATTCATGACGACCAAGATGCTCTGCTCTTGAGAAGGGCCCAATTATTTGCCATCTCCACCCTTCCAAATACAGCCAGCTTCTCTCTCCTCCCAGTCCCCTCCCTGGCCAGAGCCCCCACCTGCACTGCGGTCATTGAATCCGGGTCCCTCCCTTCCTCTCAGACCTGCTCAAAATTCACCTCCTCCAAGAAGTTCTCCTTGATCAAGCTTGCTCTCCTCTTAATCACTCATTATTTCATGTCCCTTAGTTCCTAGCTACCTCACTCAGGAAGTCTATTCATTATAACTGCTACAGTTATGCTGTAATTGTGCGTCTGGTCCACAACCCGTAAGATATCCACCAGTCCCAGGATTATATATCTGACAGGAACCAAGGTGTGGGTTGTCAGAAGGTAGGATGGATGGTGTCTGCTCACTTTTTTTTATAACCTTGTACATGTTCCCGATTCCCACCTTGATGACAGGGGATGCAGTCTCTATCAGAGTGCAGCAAGGACTGAGGCCCATAATTCTGTCCTGTGCACTAGGTTGTTGTTGACTGGCTAATCCTTTGCGCTGACCTTTGAACCCACTAGGATTTGCTTACCTGGGTCAGCTGGACCATACAAGGGTGGGTCTCAGGAAGTCCAGCCTTGAGCATCCGTGGAAATAGGTGGCTGCCCACGCAAGAGCCTCAACGCTCTGCCAATCTCCCAAACGTTTCCTTAAAGGTGCTGAAATCCCCGCTTCGGGCAATAGTTTGATCAGAGACCTCCAAGTCCACCGGTGAATTACAAATGTGTTATTTGCAAGGGAAGGTGAGCCCCGCTGCAGTAGAGGTGCTTTAGCGCCTGGGGGCGGTGTTGCCAAAAGGGAGATGGGGGTTGCGGGGAGGGGCATGAAGGGGCGCCGGAGTCAAATTACCGTCCAAGCGCCTGCTCCGCCCAGGTCACGGACTTATCGCTCATTCCTAGGCAGCCGGCAAGCGTAGAGTGCAGGCACCTTGGTGCAGTGTGTGTCTGTGTGTTTTCTATTTTATTGTTTTGGCTGAGGTTGTGTCCTGCGTGTAGAGGGAATTCCCTCAGAAATGCTGCCCTTGGAGGTTGAAACACTAACCCACCCACCTCCACTTCCCCTCCCCCATGCAAGGGAACGTGGCGTTGCCAGGGCTGAGGTAAGTGGGAGCAGCTCCGAAGTAGCCCAGACGCTGATTCAGGCCTGGGCTGTGCGGGACCTACGCCAGGGAACTCCGGGGAGACTCCCCTGTCCAAACTCTGGAAACCCAGGGTTACTACTAGACTCGGGAATTTGCTCTGCCTTGGGTCTGCGCACTTTACGAAGCGGGCTGCGTGGAGCTGGCTCGCACGTCCATATGGGATCTGTAATTCTTTCTCCCGCAGTGTCGAGTCTGGACTGGGCGAAGCCCACTCATCTTGTTGCGCAGATGTTTCGTGAAACGCCTGATTGGCTGAGGGCCCCTGTGAGCCCAAGAAAGAACTCTCTTCAACCCCGTTCCCCAACAGGGTGCCTAAGAGCAACGCTCTAACCCGGGGTCCCTAACCTGCCGGCTTTGCGGGTGGTTGTGGCCGCTGCGGGAATGCGCGCAGCCGGAACCTCGCACTCTGCCATCCGGCCCTAGCCCGTACGCCAGCCCGGCGTCGAGGAGCCAGGGCTGCGTTGGCGCCACAGCTGGCCAAGGTGAGGAGTGCATTCTTTGTGCGTGTGAGCTTGGGGGGGGGGGGGGGGGGTGCGCGCGCACGCGCGCGCGTTGAGCGGGGGGAGCGGGTAGAGAGACCTGGGGAGTGGGGAGAGTCTGGTACTGCTGTGTTCTGGATTCGGATCTGAGCCCTTGGCCTTATTTGTACCACGTTGCAAATAACTACACCCTTAAAAATACTTTTTTTAAAAAGCAAATTCTTGTACTGAATAGGCAAAACCATTAAAAAATACGGATCTTTCCACCATCCAAGAGATAGTTTCTGGGGCCCCTCGGGTGAACGAATTCTGTTGAGACGGAGTCTTTTGCAGGCAATAGGGAGCTTACGTAGGGAGTTCAGCCCTCTCCCTGCCCCCTCCCCTTGATGTTCCCGCAAATTCTTTGGAGAAGACCTGAGCAGGCTGGATGGCAATAATTAGGGACAGAGGGATTTTGCAGAATGTAAAGTATGTTGGAAAGCGGGGATTCGATGTGGTTCAACTGTATACGAGGCGAATGTGAAGATTAGGTGGAATCGTGGCTTGACGATCCCCTCCCGCTCTCCTGGGCTCCAAATTAATTTCTCCGCCCAGTGAAATCATAGGGCTTGGGAAGGTGCCTAACAGCTGAGGGGGGACGGGGGTTTTTGTTTGTTTGTAACTACCTAAAAGCGGCTTCGAGGAGCAGCCAAGTTGATGCCTGGAGGCAGCTGCCCCCCACTTTTCAAGAGGAAAGGTGTTGAACAAAATCAGGCTAGTGGATCCCCCCCTCCCCTTCCCTTCCACCCGGAGAGGAAAAGCGCGACTTCAGAAGATGCGCGGGTTCGCGCTCGCTCTTTCTTGCGCTTTCACTCGTTCTCCCCCCTCCTTTTTTTTTTTTTTTTTTTTTTACAATCAACGCACACTCCGTGCACTAGGAACAAAATAGGAATCAAATTCAAGGAATGTTGATCCTGCCGCTGCAGACAGCCGAGCTGGGCTGTCTTGAGAGATTCCTAAGGAATTCCCCTCCTGCCAGCCCCCCGCCCCGTTCCTTCTTACCCACCTCCTGCTGCCCATCCCCCAGGGTTGCGCAAACCCCCCCATCAGCGAGGTGCAAGTCAGGCTTCCCCCCAATGCAGCTCTGAATTTCAGGCCAGCTTCGCCTGAGTTGAGAGGGGGCGAGGACCCTGTTTCTTCTAATTATCTTTAGTGGTGAGCTCTTAGAAGTGACGGGGACTTTGCAAAGAGGGAGCGTCGAATGGAAAGCGAAGGCGCAGGTTGCAGGGAAGTGTTTTGATCCCCCAGACAGCTGAGATTTACCACCGGCTGCAAGTCTGTCGGCACACGCACACAAACATGCGCACACCCGCACTCCGGTAAGGGATACTCCGACGCAAGCTGGGCTCTCGCAGCTCCGCGCGTCGCCCCCGTCCCTACCCGGCCGCTCCCCTGGGGCTCGGGTCCGCGACCCCGATGCTGGGGCACGCGGACCCCCCTCCCTCGCCCCGCTTCCCGCCCCCTGGCTCCCCGGGGCGGCCCGGGCGCTCGCGGTCCAGGGGGCAGCGTACTCACTCCTGGCCGCCGCCGCCCCGAGGCAGGGCGGCTAGACTTACCCATGGAATCCGGCAGGGACATGTCGCTGGACCGCTGCTGAGTCAGGGACTGATGCATGGTGAGAGCTGCCCTGTGGCCCCGGCCCCCGAAGCTGCTTCAGGCGCCCCTGGCTCAGGGCGCCCCGCAGAGCATCCTACTCCGCGGCTGCCGCTCCCCGTCCCTCCGGAGAGCTGAGGAGAGACTGCCTAGGTTGCAAGCTGCAGCCCAAGTGCCTCCTCCCCCTCCCTTCCCCTCTTCTCCCTCCCTCCTCTCTTGCCTCCCTCTGCTCCGGGAGGCAGCAGCATTGGCGGTCCGAGCAGCGACGTGCGCTTGCGCAAGACCCCTCTCCTCCCTCCCCCTCGGCCTCCCCCCCCATCCTAGTTATCCACCTCCCAGCCTTCCAAGCCAGACAGGGAGCCGTTTTAGCCCCTTGGGGCCAGGACTGCGTAGAGAAAGAGGGGGAGGCTACAGCCTGGGGCTGAGTGGCCTTCTCTGTACTTTGGAGAGAGGGTCTTGGACTAGCATCCTGTTCTAGGATTTATAATTGGGGAAGGGGCAGAGTAAGAGGTTCAGAGCTGAGAACACACACACACACACACACACACACACACACACACACACACACACACACGCACATTTGTGCAGGTTTGGTCTTAGTGCTTCCAGAATGACATAATGGAGCTGGAGATGATCCAGAGAAGGGCCACTCTATAATCAAGGGGATGGAGGAGGGTGGAGGGGGTTGCCATATGAAGATAGATTAAACAAATGCAGACTCTTCAGTCTAGAAAGATAAAGGCTGGGAAGGGATGTGACTAGAGTGTATAAAATTATGCAGAGATGGAGTGAGGGAACACGGCCTTATTCACCAAATCTGAGAATTCTAGAACCAATAGCCCCCTAAAAGCTAGATGTGGATTCAGCAAAAGTAAATATGACTCTGCATCAGCACCTGAATTTGTGCTTTTGTTCAGGGTTCTTTTAGGTCAACGATCTCATTTTCTCATCACAGCAGCCATGCAAGGAAGGAAGAAGAGGTATCAATAGCTCCATTTTACAGATGGAAAAACTGAGTCTCAGAGAAGCGATGAAAAATTCCTGTATTCACTCAGCTAGTCAGTGACAGAAGTGGAATGTGCACCTAGATTGGTTGGCCTCCCAGGTCAGTGCTCTTCCTGCTAAGACAGCTAGTAGAGAAATGCTATTGTGTATAGCACGTTGAAAACCTGAAGAATTCATTAGCCTGGAAAAGTGCAACAGGATGAAAACACAAGTAGCTTCGCCAAGAGTGAGAAAGTCATGGCTGACAGACACACTGTGGATTGCTGAGGGAAACTGGGGATGCAGTAGGAAGGTCCCTGCTCTTGGAGAACAACTAGGTCCTCCCCCAACCTGTCCTTCCGGACCCCATCAGGCTCTTGGGCTGGAATCACTCTGTTGTTGGCCCAGAGGATGGTTCTAACATCTCCCAAATGGCAGAACAAGAGAATGTCTCCTTGGTGTGCCTTGAGACATCTGCCTGGTGGCCAAAGGAGGTGGAAGGTGAGGGAGGGGAGGGCAGTGGGTGAATCAAGGTTTGAAGGCATTCATTCTGCCCCAGTGAGAGCTCCCGGGCTCTGCTTGCCAGGCCTCCTTCCAACCACCTCCCCTTGATGACTGCTACAACCCTCTCTCCATGTGTACCCTCAAAACATACCCAGATCAAGTATAAAACTCTCCAGAGAGTTGATGGGATGAAGAATACCTGTTTCTTTCCAGCTCTGCCTTGCTAATCTATTTTCTTTCCTTATCCAGGAAATGGAACCAAAGGCCCTTGTCCTTTCCCATCTTCCCAAGGAAGAAGAATTGCTTCCTGAAGGTTGAAAAGGGAGCCCTTTGTCAAGAACTTGGGCACCCCAGGGGCCAGGCTGAAGGCTGTGTCAGGTATTATTAGCAGCTCTAAGCTATAGATGCCGTTTCAAAATCTGGGATTCATGTCCTAGATAGAGGTAGGATGCCCACGATTGTAGCGGTGTGTGTCTTAAGCATGTTTGGCTTATGTGTCAGAGTCTCCAAAAGCCCCACAAAGGCAGAGAGAAATCCCATATATACATTCTGCCACGTTTGTCTCCAGTTCTGTTTACTTGTCTCTTCCTTCCCCCACTCTAAATATCCACAGATTTAACGGGAAGAACTCCTGCAACCAGCACTGATTTCTCAGGAGTACTTCATAATTAACTGATTTTGTTGCTCTGAAAGTAGCCTTGAAGAGGTTTTTATACAGGCTGGAAAAGACAGCTTTACACCTTCTTCCGGGATCTGGGTTCCCCAATAGCAATCATACAGCTAGAGAGCCCTAACGAAGCCAAACAGAAACTTGTTACTATACTGGTTACAATGGATGGAATGCTGTCTTTTCACTTGAGAGAGAAGCACATTACCTGTGAGTTGACACAGAAGGCATATGTAATTTGACCTTTATAATCAAAGCTGGAAACTCGGGAGGTGCCTTTAATTGGGGGAGTGAGCCTTGCTTTATGCACCATCTGTATTCCTGAATCTGGCGCGAAAATGAAACACTGTTTTAGAAAATACTAGAGAAGCTGGCTATTTCAAAGAACAGTGTACTGTGTATTTCCTTCACACTGTCTCTCGGGGTACCGTATGGGACTTGGAACACAGCAGGCTCTCAGTCAAGTTAAAAATGACTTGGAGACCAGCAGCAGTGACAATAGCAGCAGCTGCGGCAGCTCAGAGAGTAGTAGCAGTCTTCTCCCCGGAGATGCTGGGCTGGTTTGCTCAGAGGACCTGCCATAAGTGGAGGGACTAGAATGGGAAATCGAAAACACACACACACACACACACACACACACATTTCAGCTGAGCCTGGCACAGGGACCCCCTTTCCTCCAAAAGAAAGTTTGTTTTAACTCAGAATGAGCTGGACAATTAAAAAGCAAGAGGCGATTTTTCATGGGCTCTATTCTGATTTTCTTCCTGTCAAAACATTTGTGGGTTTTCTACATACATCAGCTCATAGTAAAATTTACCAATAGGCAAGCTGCCTAGATGAAGGAACATGTCTTTCATGCTAATGAAGGCTACTATAAAACTGCTTGGTTAGGTTCTGATAAAAAAGAAATTATTAAAATGGCTTAAAATAAATCCTTTTCGTTGCAAGCTTAATCAAGCATACAGTGTTGCCCTGGGTTGCAAACTGAGGAGCATGAGGAGACTTTTGCCAGTGGGGCTGCAGCCTGCTTCTCTCTTCTCCTTCAAACCAATGATAAGTGTGCTCCCCAAAAGCCTTCCAACCACTAGAAAAATGCCAGGTGGCGCCCTGCCTCTAACACGTTCACTCTGGGAATAGCCATAGCACTCCATCACTTCCTTATTTTGATGATCAGTTTGACTGGTTACTTGGAGAAGGAAATGGCAACCCACTCCAATACTAAATTGCTATAGTACCTTCATGATTCCAAATTTGGGGATGTAGACTAGATGTCTGCATGTGTACATACACATATATGCATCTATGCATATTTGGAATAGTGGCAACACCAGTATTCACAAATGCACAGACACACACACATACACATACATATTTACACCCTAACCATTCCCTCTCTGCCGTGGTTAGCACCATCTACCTCTCAGCTCCAGACATGAGTTGATCAAGGATAAGAAAGGAGCTTCAAAATAAAGGAGAACCTGAAAGAATCCAAGCATCTCTAATTGATGCCAGAGTTGTGTCCACCCAGACTACCACAGGTCAATATCTAGTACCCAGTGCCTGTACTGAAAACAGATAAATCAGAGGAGAACACGGTTGATGGTGTTATTTCGCCAACAAAGCACGACTGGTTCCCATCATTAGCTGGTAATTTTCTTTCCATACCAGGAAAATCACCACAGCACCAGGAAACAAAGCTGGTACTTGTCTTTACTTTGTTATTGTTTCCTTCCTATTCTGTGACCTGCATCAGTTACCAAACACTGTCTCATTAGTGTTTTCCAGTACCAGTAAGAAATTTTTGATGACATGATTTTTTTTTTTCTCTTTCTTTTTTTAATTTTTTTTAAATTTTATTTTATTTTTAAACTTTACATCATTGTATTAGTTTTGCCAAATATCAAAATGAATCCGCCACAGGTATACATGTGTTCCCCATCCTGAGCCCTCCTCCCTCCTCCCTCCCCACACCATCCCTCTGGGTCGTCCCAGTGCTCTAGCCCCAAGCATCGAGTATCGTGCATCGAACCTGGACTGGCATCTCGTTTCATACATGATATTTTACATGTTTCAATGCCATTCTCCCAAATCTTCCCACCCTCTCCCTCTCCCATAGAGTCCATAAGACTGTTCTATACATCAGTGTCTCTTTTCCTGGATGACATGATTTTAAATGGATGGAACATCATTTATTTATCATTCCCCGCTATGGGATATTTTCAGTTCAGTCTCTCAGTTGTATCCAACTCTTTGCGACTCCATGGACTGCAGCATGTCAGGCTTCCCTGTCCATCACCAATTCCCAGAGCTTACTCAAACTCGTGCCCATCGAGTCGGTGATGCCATCCAACCATCTCACTCGCTGTCGTCCCCTTCTCCCCCTGCCTTCATTCTTTCCCAGCATCAGGGTCTTTTCCAGAAGTCAGTCCTTCACATCAGGTGGCCAAAGTGTTGGAGCCTTAGCTTCAGCATCAGTCCTTCCAATGAATATTCAGGACTGATTTCCTTTAGGATTGACTGGTTGGATCTCCTTGCAGTCCAAGGGACTCTCAAGAGTCTTCTCCAACACCAGAGTTCAAACGCATCAATTCTTGAGCACTCAGCTTTCTTCACAGTCCAACTCTCACATCCATACATGACTACTGGAAAAACCATAGCTTTGACTAGATGGACCTTTGTCAGCAAAGTAATGTCTCTGCTTTTTAATATGATGTCTAGGTTGGTCATAACTGTTCTTCCAAGGGGTAAACATCTTTTTATTCCATGGCTGAGGTCACCATCTGCAGTGATTTTGGAGCCCCCCAAAATAAAGTATGTCACTGTTTCCACTGTTTCCCAACTATTTGCCATGAAGTGATGGAGCTGGATGCCATGATCTTAGTTTTTTGAATGTTGACTTTTAAGCCAGCTTGTTCACTCTCCTCTTTCACTTTCATCAAGAGGCTCTTTAGCTCCTCTTTGCTTTCTGCCATAAGAGTGTTGTCATCTGCATATCTGAGGTTATTGATATTTCTCCCGGCAATACTTTAGAGGTATCTAATTTTCAACATTATAAATAACACAGTGAACTAAATATTGGCATCTTTATTACCATGGGATACAACATTACAGTGGAATTGTTGGTTTCAAAGTTTCAAATGTTTATTTCCCAATTAAAACATGTTTATCAACATACAGTAAAGTACACAGGCCCAAAGTGTACCTATTAATGAATTTTTACATAAATATGCCCTTGTCACCACCACCCAGATCAAGATGTCGAACCGTTCCAGCATCTCAGATGACTCCCTTTAGCCCCCTTTCCAGCCAGTAACCTTTCTAGATGCAACCACTATTCTGATTTTGATCATTAAGGCTGAATATATTCAAGGTTTTTAATACATATTGCTAAATTTCCCTCCAAAATATTTTTAGTAAATACATTCCCATCATTAGCATGTGAAAGTGCCTGGATCCCCACCCTTGTGGCTTTACCTTGCAAAGGAGATGTTTTAGCACTTAAGACACACCTGGTTACAGTCAGCGACCAGAAGGACCAGTCAAGAAGCCAACCTGGGGTTCAGCTGGGCAGCAGGTGTCCGCAGGGAACCACAGATGTAGGAGCAAGAGGTGGAGGGCAGGCCCAGAGGGCAGCAAGTGTCCCAGTCCACAAGTACCTTAGAAAGAACTGCTCAGTCCTTTCCTTATTTTCACGTTTGTTCTCCTTCACACATACCCAATGTCTTTTTTACAGCTTTCAAAATTTCTATAATGATCTCTTAGTTATGCCTGGTATGAAGTAGGAACTTAGATATTTGTTGAATATATAGCACTTTTTAAATTGATTGATTGATTTTAACTGAAGGATAATTGCTTTACAATATTGTGATGATTTTTGCCATACATCAATATGAATCGGCCGTACATATACATATGTCTCTGGGGAGTAGGATTGTGGGAGAGGGGGTAATTTACATCCTGTATACCTGTGGCACTTGTTATCCCCTAGCTTTTTCTGCTTCCTGAAATAAAACATAACACTAAATATTCTCCAAACTGCAGAGATAAATTACCCCCTCCCCCACAATTCTACTCCCCAGAGATAGCAAGTTGGAATGCATCTTTCCTGAGTTTTTTCTCCGTGCATACTTTTACTTTTGTTTGTTTTGAGAGTTAAATACTCGTTTTAAAAAGTAAACTTTCTCAATAATAAGATAATATATCTTTTGTTAGGCATTGTAAGCTGCATTTAGTAGCATTCCAATATACCACATCAAAGTTCATCTTCAGTCAAGCCTAATAACAGTCCATCCTTGCACAATAAAATCCCTTCAATTTATATTACTACACCTGCTTAGCTCTTATGGGCAGGGAATGGAAATTACATCTCACTTCTGATCACTAATGTGTGGTGAAGAGTATCAAGAGAATTATATGAAAATGAATATAAAAAAATGATTCTGATTTCAAAGTAGGTGGTTTGGAAACATTACCAAAAGCATAAAAAATGATACAGGTATATGTACTTCTAGTAAATTCTTAATAAGAATGTTCTGAAGAACAAACAACCTGTTTCTTCCTACAGAAAGAAGGTAGTTACTTTTTAAAACCTAGTGGTTTTTTCCACAGAATTTCACGTTTTCCCAATTCAAAGGCCTAAAACAGAGAACAATAATGCATGCAGCCGTGAATACACTGGGGAAATCTTGATATTCAAAAAGGCCGATAATGCTTTTTTGAATTTTAGAATAAATGTGACAGAGGTTAATAATCACAGAATGTTAAGGTTAGAATGAGATCAGTCAGTGAGTAAACATAATTAACATATTTTATACTGTAAACTATTTACTGAAGGAAAAATCCATACAGAAAAATTCACCATACATATTGTTTTCTGATCAGGAAGAAGGGGCAGGAGATGAAGTCGAGTGGCCTCAAGCCCACAGAAATGGGTTGGGGGATTGTTTGGTGGGTTTCACGGTTTGGGTGCCCTGGTTTACCTGCCAGAGATGGTAGTTGGTCGGGAGCATCAAATAGGATTTAGTGAAGCTGTAACTGCCTTGTTTCCTTCCTCTAATTAATTACAGAGCTCAGTACATCCTTTTCCCTTATCCCCATCAAAAAACATTCATTAAACACCTAATTAGATGTGGCATTGTCGCAGGCGGGGGCGTGTGTGTCCAACTGCTTTGTTCAGGTTTGGACTGGAGAGGATTTCTGTGTTCAGTGTTTTCTGGGAAGCAATAGATTTGCTCCCAATTCAAACTGCTCCACAGAGCCTTTGAAAATGTTTACACTCTGTGACCCAGTAATTCCACTTCTGGGAATCTGTACTAAGGAAAGAGAAATCTGGACTGAGATTTATGTGCAAGGATGTCTGTGGCAATATTATTTATAATAAGGAGGAAAACTGGGGAAAAAAACCTGAAATGCCCAAATTTAGGGGAAAGATTAACCAGGTGATACCACAGCCATAGGATGCACATGTTATATAATGAATGAAATGGCCAAAAAGGTCATTTGTGTTTTCTGTACCATCTGATGGAAAAATCTGAATGAGCTTTTTGGCCAACCCAGTATCAAAGCTGTTTCAAATATTAAGGACATAGAAATATCTATAATAATGAGTGAACACATAGGTTAACAACTGCATGCTTAGTTTGATCCCGATTTTGTTTAAAATTGCATCTATATGCAGGGCAAAATGACTAGAAGGAAAGTCATAAACATTCACTGTAGTTACCTCTGGGAGGTGGGATTCAGGTGAGTACCTGCTTCTTTATACTTTTCTGTATCTTTCAAATATATTCAGTGAGCATGTATTCTTATTACAGTTAGCCTCCCAAACCCTCCAGATTCTATTTTATAAACAAATTGAACAGGTGAATGTTTCATAAATTGCAGTATTACAATTAGCCTCCCAAACCCTCCAGATTCTATTTTATAAACAAATTGAACAGGTGAGTGTTTCATAAATTGCACCCTGTCCTTCCTGCAGTGTGTGGTTGGGCCACTCAGGACTCACTTTGGTTCTCCCTCATACACACACACACCCACACACACAGACACACACACGCACTGCTCTGCTTTCAGTCTTCCTTGCCTGGGTGCAAGTTTCAGGCAATGTGTCACCTCTCTAAAGGGAATGTGTGCTTCTTTTTCATTTTGTGATTAAAGCTTGTTGATGCTGGCAGGTGGCAAGTACTTTTTCTGATCCAGGTCTTTCTATACCCTGGAAATTATACCGGTAGGGGGCTGTCTACTCTGTGGATTGCCTGAAAGGAACAGCTTTCTGGAAGACTGACCTGTCTGGGAAAAGAAGAGGAACACTGCCTGGGGTAAGGTGGGGCAGTGGGAATTTGAGGGAGAGATAGCCTAGAAAGAGGTTAAAATGAGCAGCTTTGTTTATTAGAAAGGATACCCTTAGTAAAGTTGTATTTTATGGTCTTACTGTTTAAAAGAAATACAGCTCTGTAGTTCAGTTAGACCTGTAGCAAGTTCTGTTGAAGGTAAACTGCCCTTAACTCCATGCCTGCCTCTCAGCTCTGTCAGATCCTCAGATCCTACTGTAACGAGGAGGGGGCTCAGTAAACGTTGACTTCCTTTAACAAACACCCAACAATTGCAAAAGTGAAATATGAATCTAAATTTTGAACAACACAGCAATTTGTATAAATTAAAAAGTGAAATTCTTTTCCTCCCCAGTCTCACTCTTCAGAGGTAACTTCTATTAAAAGTCTGGTGTGTGTTTCCACTTTTCTTATGTGTATACAAGAATAGGCACACACACAGAGAATTACACACACAGTGAACAAAAATGGAGCCAAACTATAAATATTATTCTGCGACTTACTTTTTTTAAAAGCCCAATATTATTTCATGGGCATGTTCCATGTCAGTATATATAGGTTTCCCTTATTTTTTTAGCAACTGTGTAACATTCCATCATGGGAATGCTTCAGACTTATTTAACCAAGTCCCCTTGGTTGGACAGTTCATTTAGATCCAGTTTTTTGTAGTTACAAGCAATAATGCAATAAACATCCCTGTGTATATACCATGGAATCAACTTTAGGGGGAATCTTCTTTCCATCAACTGTGCATTACCTAAGCATTTGCAATTAGTTTCCTGGGCTCTGGAGAACAGTTTTTAATGGCCATGCCAAATGTTCTGTAGCATCCCGAACGGTCTAAGGCATCCTTTCCAATTAAGCTGCAGTCTACTACACACCGCATTTTAAATGACATTATGCTTTAAGGACAGGGCACTGTCTTGCATTACTGACAGTGTCATAATGCTCTATCTTCATACTAACGCCCTGGACCGGAGTGGGCACTGCGGCCCAACACAGGGGGACACAAATATGTGACCTTCCCTCACCCACTTCTATCCAGCATCTCTACTACTTCTGGCAGGAAGATCCAATGAGATATAAGGTACATTCTTTGCCACCGACTGGCCTGGGGGGAAGAAATAGGAGAACAGTAATAGTAATATCTGAACTGAGGGAGACCCGACTGCTTTCCTGGAGAAGGCAATGGCAACCCACTCCAGTGTTCTTGCCTGGAGAATCCCAGGGACGGGGGAGCCTGGTGGGCTGCCGTCTATGGGGTCCCACAGAGTCGGACACGACTGAAGCGACTTAGCAGCAGCGGCAGCAGCAGCAGACTGCTTTCCACCTTTCTCCCCTCCCCATGTCTCCCCACTATGCCCAGGTACTCATTGTCTCCAGTAACCTTCTGGTGGCTTGCAGGCCCTAGAAAGAGCAACCCTCCTTGGAGGCGACCTCAGCCTGCACCCCCATCAGAACACATTTCTTTTCAGAACTCTCAGTTGCCAGTGTTCATTTGTGTTAGCATGACAGAGAGCGCTTAACAGTTGGCATCAAGAGACCATTTCCTAGCCCTCGGCTTTTGATCAAATCAATTAATCTCTCTGAGCCCCAATTTTGACATCTGCAAGATGGGGCTAGTACTAACATCTTCTCAGGGTTGATGTAGAGATGAAACGAGGTAGTGTAGGGAAAAGGCCACTGAAAGCAAGGAAGAGTGTTCTGTGATTGTGAGGTGCTGTTATTACTTATGGATTCTCTCTTCCAGATAAACCAATTTGATTTTATTTTGTTTAGATGGGGGATTTCTGGAGACTACAGTGTTTTAACTGGGAGGAGTGCTTGCTGCTGCTGCTGCTAAGTCGCTTCAGTCGTGTGACTCTGTGCGACCCCATAGATGGCAGCCCACCAGGCTCCACCATCCCTGGGATTCTCCAGGCAAGAACACTGGAGTGGGTTGCCATTTCCTTCTCCAATGCATCAAAGTGAAAAGTGAAAGTGAAGTCTCTCAGTCGTGTCCGACTCTTAGTGACCCCGTGGACTGAAGCCCACCAGGCTCCTCCACCCATGGAATTTTCCAGGCAAGAGTACTGGAGTGGGGTGCCATTGCCTTCTCTGTCGTTATTCTCAGCGACTTTCAAATCTATTTTCATGAGTTCGTGTCTGACTCTTTGCGACCCTATGGACTTTGGCCTCCAGGCTCCCCTGTCTATGTGATTCTCCCCACAAGAATACTTAAATGGGTTGTACTCCAGGAGGAGTGCTTATGAGGGTGAAAATGTCAGGTTGTGGAGTGGGCCAGTGGGGAAGCTATTTTGAGATGGGGAATCCCTTCCAGACCTTTAAACCCACATAGGGAGGGGGTTGCTGGCTCCTCAGGATGGAAGGCTGACCAGACTTCCCCAGGCTAAAATGGAAGAAAGGTCTCTGTTTCCCTTTTCTGTCTCCAGGGGAGAGGAAGATGGGTTGGAATGGGGGCGAGAACAGCATAGATTTCTGTGGGCAGGCCTGTGTTCTAGCAACTGTTTGGTGTATTTTTAAAGGTCAGAGAGGCTTTGGCTCTATAGGATGGAGTGGCTCTGACACCTGATTAATGTCTGTGCAGTACTTTCCAGAATGAAATTTAATCAGCAGAATGATTGCAGCAAGCAGCTGCCTGGAGGAAAATGATCCTGTTCTAATGGTGGCTTGTTTGATGTGTTGGCATTGTAGTGGGGCACGTACATTATTAGTCCAGCCCGGCGGGGGGGGGGGGGCAGCTAGGACACTGGCTCAACTAGTAAGGAAATGCAGCAAACAGCAGCAGCCCTTCTATGGCTGTATGTGGGGTCACTTCTTTCAGATTGTCAGCTCCTCGCCACTCAGAAGACCTTTACTGTCAGCCTCCTGCCTGCCCCCGGGGGTCTTCCCTGTCACCTCCTTTAACCCACTCCTATCATTATTCTCCATCCCCAGAGCCTCTCAGATCCATCATTCTCAGTGCTCACCCCAGCAGCTTCAAGGCCTTCCCTGACAGCTTCCTCCAGCACACTCAGACATGCAAGCGTGCGTCCCTCCACTCCTCCCACAGGTGTTCTCAAGGCTTAAGCAAAATGAAAATGGTCTCTCCTTGGTCTAATTAACCCTTCTTTGCCTATTTTCTCATCAGAAGCACAGAGGCCATGATACTGACTTGCAGAAATTCTGTAGTCAGTATTTTTTTAAATGATTTTTCTAACATGTTTTTGGCTACACGATACAGCCTTTGTGATCTTAGTTCCCCAGCTAGGGATTGAACCCACACCCTTTGCATTGGAAGCCCAGAGTCTTAACCACTGGACCATCAGGGAAGTCCCTGTAGTCAGTATTATACTCCCTAAAAGGTAGGAAATGCAGCAGATACCTAGGTGATGTGTGTGTGTCTGCGTGCATATGCAATCGGTCGTGTCCGACTCTTTGCCACCCCATGGACTGTAGCCTGCCAAGCTCCTCTGTCCATGGAATTCTCCAGGCAAGAATACTGGAGCAGGTTGCTGTTTCCTTCTCCAGAGGATCTTCCAGACCCAGAGAATGCAACCCTCGTCTCTTGCATCTCCTGCATTGGTAGGTGGGTTCTTTACCAACCTAACCACCAGGGAAGCCCCTGACTGCCATGTGCTGCCACTCAAATGCCATGGTGTGCCTTCCACCCAAGCTGACTGTGCTGGGCCGTCCTCACCAGGACCTGTGGTTTGAGAAGTTTTCTCGGTAGTAGAGCCAGGTTGAAGGAGCTAGTCACACTTTCTTGCTGCTGTTTGTTTCCTGAGTTTGAAAAGCTTCCACTTAACCCCTCCAGGGTGTACCCCAGAATCACCACAGGGACCTGACCCAGCACAGGGGAAGTGCTTGGAATTATTAAGGCCCGGTTTACAGTGGAAATGGTAGCCGTTTAGAATGAAAAGGAATCAAAGTTAAGGCTGTAACAACCCTCTCTAAACTCAAAGTAATGCTGAGCAGGCTCTTCTCCAACAGAAGTTGCAAGGACCCCAGGCTTCCCCAAGGCACCACCCCAGGGTCCTATGTATGAAATGAATCTGAAAACTAAGAAAGCAGAGGCCAGTGTTCCTGGCCCCATCAAGCAGTGGATGTGTGTGAGACGGTCTAGAGGCAGAATTGAACTGGAGAAGGTAGACATTGTATTCACAGTTAGAAAACATCTTGACTATTTTGAGCACTTGCATTGAGGCAGATTCTTTACCATCTGAGCCACCAGGGACGCCCCTGCTATGTACCAGGTCCTAGAAATAATTAAGATTCAAAAAATAAATAAGATCCTTCCTTCAAGGAGTTTGCAGTTTTTTGTTTGGTTTGGTTTGGTTTTTTCAGTTTGGTTGGTTTTTGTTTTGTTAGTTCCCCATACAGCTTGTAAGGATCTTAGTTCCTGGACCAAGGATTGAATCCAGTCCCTGGCAGTGAAAGCAAGAGTCAATTGAACTGCCAGGGATTCCTTTAATGAGTTCACAGTTAAGTGGGCAGAGAGAGGTGTGTAAATATATATATAAGTAAGTAAGTGAAAGTATTGTTCTTGCCTGGAGAATCCCAGGGACGGGGGAGCCTAGTGGACTGCCGTTTATGGGGTCGCACAGAGTCGGACACGACTGAAGTGACTTAGCAGCAGCAGCAAGTAAGTGAAAGTCACTCAGTTGTGTCCGACTCTGTGCGACCCCATGGACTATACAATCCATGGAATTCTCCAGGCCAGAATACTGGAGTGGGTAGCCTTTCCCTTCTCCAGGGGATCTTCCCAATCCAGGGATCGAACCCAGGTCTCCTGCATTGCAGGTGGATTCTTTACCAGCTCAGACACAAGGGAAGCCCCCTATATATATATATATATATATATATGATATATGATATATATATAATTTCAGCACAGGAAACTAAAAGGAATGATAAAGAAGATTTATGCTGGATTCTGAAAGAGGACCAAGAAGGGAGGGGAGAAGTGGTGCCTGATTTAAGTATTAAAAGATTTACTCATTCATTCTCTAGGATGTAAATCCCATGAGGTCAGGGACTTGTTTTGTTTGCTATTGTAGGTCTAACGCCTAGAACGATACCTGGACTATGGTAAGAATGCAATATTCACTGAATAAATAAACACATGCCTACTATCTGCTAAGAGTTGGACACGACTTAGCGACTGAGCAACAACAAAAATGTGCTAAGCACTTGGGATACCTGGTGGGGGCGGGGTGATGAAAACTGAAGAGTCAATGAAGATTTCTAGGTTTTTGGCTTGAGCAGAGGATTGGTATTAATTCTTCCTTAAAGGCTTGGTAGAATTTGAGAGGCAAGCTATCTGGTCTGGGCTTTTTGTGTCTGTGAGTGTATGCGGGAATTTTTGATTGCTGATTGAATCATCTTACTTGTATTGGTCTATTCAGACTATTTCTTCTTGAATCAATTTTGCTAACTTGTGTCTTTCTAGAAATTTGTCCATTTCATCTATGTTATCTAATTTGTTGGCATACATTTGTTCATCATATGCCTTTAAAAAAATTTCTCGAAGATCAGTAGTAATGTCCTCAACTATAACTGTTGCATTGTCTATTTCTCCCTATAATTCTCTCAGGTTTTGCTTCATATATTTTGGTGGGGGTGTTTGTTCGTATGTATATATTTATAATTGTTATAGCTCCCTGAATTAGTGACCCTATTATCATTATAAAATGTCCTTCCTTGTCTCTTGTAACAATTTTTGTCTTAAAGTTTATTTTTTTATATTAGTATATCAACTCTCTCTTGGTTACTGTTTTCATGATATGTCCTTTTTCATCCTTTTAATTTTAACTAACTTAATTGTGTCTTTGAATCCAAAGTATGTCTCTTGTAGACCGCATATAATCGGATCATGCTTTTTTATCCATTCTTCCAATTTCTGCCTTTTGATTGTAGTGTTTAATCTATTTGAATTTAATGTAATTAGCAAAAGGTAGGATTTATGTCTACTATTTTGCTATTTGTTTTCTATGTTTCACATCTTTTTTATTCATCAGTTTCTCCATTACTGCCTTCTTTTGGGTTAAGTGATTTATTTTCTACTCTACCATTTTTATTACCTTGTTTCTTTTACTATATTTTCAGTTATTTTTAGTGGCTTCCCTGGGGGTTGCAATTAGTATATTAATTTATAAAAACCAACCAAAATTAATACCAAATTCATTTCAACATTATTTAAGAACTTTGCTCCAAGAACGCTCCATTCTCTCCCTGCTCCTTTATGCTGTTACTGTCACATAAATTATATCTTTATACATTGTATGTCATCAACACAGATTTATCATGATTGATTTACACAGTTGTCTTTTAAAACAGAAAGAAGGGGGAAAGGAATGTGGTATATGGCCTAAAATTAATATTATGTATTGCCTTGATGGGCTTCCCCAATAGTGCAGTGGTAAAGAATCTGACTGCTAATGCAGGAAACCGAGGTTTGATCCCTGGGTAGGGAAGATCCCCTGGAGAAGGAAATGGCAACCCATTCAAGTATTCTTGCCTGGGAAATCCCATGGACAGAGGAGCCTGGTGGGCTACTGTCCTGAGGGTCGCAAAGAGTTAGACACGGCTGAGTGACTAAGCATGCAGCATGCATGCATGGCCTTGATATGTGGTAAAACTGAGAGTGCCTCGAATGACCTCACTGCAAATTCCCCTTCCCATTCTGCTTCCACAGGTAAGGTCCTCTAGCAAACGGCCCTCTATCATGGAGACCATGCACAGTTCCTGCTTCTCCCTGAGTAGTGGGCTCCAGTTGCCTGCCAGCCCAGAGAACTAAACAAGCCAATCCCAGCCTCACACAGGAACCAGGGGTTACTCTGTCCTCTTTTTTTTTTTTTTGGCTGTGCCTTGCAGCTTGCAGGATCTCAATTCCCAGACCAGGATTTAACCCATGCCGCCTGCAGTGGAAGCACAGAGTCCTAACCACTAGACTTCCAGGGAAGTCCCCATCCTCTAGATACTACGAAGTCTCCTCTCACACCCCTGGTTGTTCACTCTGTTCCCAAGCGCAAACTGCTTGTGGCTCTGTTACAGGAAGTGTCCTCCTCCCTCAGGCTGTAAATATATGTGACTAATGAACTGCTGTCTGTCTCATCTGTCCAGTGTTGGGTGTTGCATGTTTGGTCATCCCCATAACCCTATGGCGGCATCCATCCCTCAACAGGGGGTTGAAGAGGAGGTAATCAGCACAATCAGTGTTCACAAACAAGATGGACCAACCATGACCAAGGACACCCTCGGGTTTAATTAACTATTTATGGCTAATGAAACGGTTCCATCATGTGGCAAATGCTGTCTAAACTTGGCGGTTCTGTCCAGTGGACTTGTGCTTTGGCTTGCAAGGCAATTTGTTGTCTTTGCTCGTCTCTTTCCACTCTGAATGCTCTAATCCTCAAGATAAGAATGGTCGCTGTCACTATGGAGAACAGTGTGGAGATTCCTTAAAAAACTGGAAATAGAACTGCCATATGACCCAGCAATCCCACTGCTGGGCATACACACCAAGGAAACCAGAATTGAAAGAGACACATGTACCCCAATGTTCATCGCAGCACTGTTTATAATAGGCAAGACATGGAAGCAACCTAGATGTCCATCAGCAGATGAATGGATAAGAAAGCTGTGGTACATATACACAATGGAGTATTACTCAGCCATTAAAAAGAATACATTTGAATCAGTTCTAATGAGGTGGATGAAACTGGAGCCTGTTATACAGAGTGAAGTAAGCCAGAAAGAAAAACACCAATACAGTATACTAACGCATATATATGGAATTTAGAAAGATGGTAACGATAACCCTGTATGCAAGACACCAAAAGAGACACAGATGTATAGAACAGTCTTTTGGACTCTGTGGGAGAGGGCAAGGGTGGGATGGTTTGGGAGAATGGCATTGAAACATGTATATTATCATATGTGAAACGAGTCACCAGTCCAGGTTCGATGCACGATACAGGATGCTCGGGGCTGGTACACTGGGACGACCCAGAGGGATGGTATGGGGAGGGAGGTGAGAGGGGGGTTCAGGATGGGGAACACGTGTACACCCAAGGTGGATTCATGTCAATGTATGACAAAACCAATACAATATTGTTAAGTAATTAGCCTCCAATTAAATTAATTTATATTAAAAATAAATAAATAAAATAAAATTACATTAAAAAAAGAAAGGTCACTGTTTGAGTATATCCCATCATGGTATGCTATTGGTTTTCACCCGTATTTGGCAGGTGGTTTCTGTTTCTGAGGCACCTGCCTGTCAAGACAGCACACACAGCATCTTGACCAGTTGGCACTTGATCACAGTTACCAAAGGTGGGGCTATAGCTCTCTGGTCAGTGTCTAGCCTGGTGACTGTCACTAGGCATCCGGACAGCTATCACCTACTTTGTTCATGATTGTACACTGCCAGGATAGGCCTGGGGACACTTCTTCGTAAGGTTCAGGGAAAGGAAAGATATCATCATCCTGAGGAGAATTACTTGATTATTCGTTGTGTAATAGTCATTGTTATTCAGGCAAGGATATCATCCTTGCTTCACTCCTGTACTGCTGCTTCCCTTGCTACTGTCCTGTATGCTCTCCTGACTCCCAAAGGTATTGAGGTGCACATTCATGGTGCCCCATGGCCCAGGAACTCATGATTTTTAAAGTGGGAAGGAATATTTCATATTTAGTTGCTATCCCAATCTATAACCCCTAGCCAGTGTGCCTGGGCTTTGCCTAACAGTGCTGCTTGCCAGCACGCCAAAAGTCCTAATCTTGCAATCATAGGGCTTGATGAATCCCATTCAGGCCATAGACAAAATGATCTTACTGGATGTGGACCTCAACTCAGGGAAGATTGGCATTCCCTGGAGGACGAGACAGCTGCCTATGAAGTGGGCCCCAGGGGCCCTGAACCTTTCCCCATAACAACCAAGAAGATCCACAGTACAGGTGATTGGGTAGAGACAGAAACTGAAAGCAGCAGTTCTACATGGCTAGAAACCTGAGTTGTTATCAGGAAATTTTAAGAAAAAGAAGAGAGGAGGAAAAGGGCAGTCCCCGTGAGGGAAAGAGTAGGGCTGTAGCAGACTTGTGGCCCCAGTGATCTGCTGCTACACCAGTCTTCTGCTTATGCCTCCATTGCAACAGGAGCTCAATTCTCAGGGCTGCAGGAAAAAAAACTAAACTGAAACACAGGTCCCCAATTTGATACAACAGGAAATACAACATTGACTAAAATAATTTATACAGCAGAAAGACGAAAGGGCACTTTCACACCTCTACAATATAGGTTCTGAATTAACTTCAAAATTTGCAGTTGAAATGCACCAACTGGCAAACTTTCATGGACTTAGTCAATACTGGAGCTCAAATTATCATTATACCTGGGGACCCATTAGGCTTCCCTGGTGGCTCAGACGGTAAAGCATCTGCCTACAATGTGGGAGACCAGGTTCAATCCCTGGGTTGGGAAGATCCTCTGGAGAAGGAAATGGCAACCCACTCCAGTACTCTTGCCTGGAAAATCCCATGTATGGAGGAGCCTGGTAGGCTACAGTCTATGGGGTCGCCAAGAGTCAGACGTGACTGAGTGACTTCACTTCACTTCACTTCACCTGGGGACCCATTATATTTAAACAACATACCCTCTATAATCTTAAGGGAATTACTAACTGTAAAATATAGGACAAATAGGTATGCCTTACCTTAACCATCAGAATTATTATTTTGCCTAAATTCCCCATGGTCACAGCACCCATTATCCTAAAATATCCTGTTGTGGGCCTGGACACTCTGACCCAATGAGTAATTAATCAAAATTAAATAAAGTTTTAGCACTTACAAATTTCTTTGACTAAGTGAGGTGCCATGGACTCCCCAGTTAAAATAGTTGATATGACCTAATGTAACCTAAAATAGGGCCTTCAAGGATTAAAACTTATTATAGATAAGACCTAATTAGTGAAGGAGTGATTATCTCACTGCTCCTTCTTTTGACATCCTAGTTTGGCCTATTCCTCAACCTGGAAAGAATGAATGGTGCCTCATAGTATGTAACTGCAGCCTCAATGCTGTGGTCCTATCCATATGGCTCCCACATCCAATATTCAGTATTATTGTAATGACTGACTCTAGCCACTCAGCAACTATATTGCTATAAGTATAGATTTGGATAATATATTCTGTCCAGTATCTATCCCAATACCTTCTTAACTGCTGTTTGGCTTCACCTCTGAAAGGTCACAAAACACCTTTCCCAGGCTACTCATGGGGTACCTCAGTGGCCTTGCCATCACACCCAGGACCCCAACTGCATCCGCCTTTCTCTGGGAATACAGGTATGACATTACCTCGATGATATCCTACTTCAAGGAGGTTCATTTACCACATTTATTAAGTATATACAAATACTCCCAAGGAGCTCACAAAAAGGGGACAGACCATTCCTCCACACACACTGCAAAGCCTCACTACCTCTGTTACAATCCTGAAAATTCTTTGGTAGACTGACAGCTGCTTCATCTCTGACACTGTCAGGAAACAGCTATTGACCCTTTAAGTGCCCACAATGTTAATACAAGTCCAATATTAAAAACATTTTTTTTTCAATTTTGGCTGCACTGGGCCTTTGCTGCAACAGGAGGACTTCATTGACCTGGGTCATGTGGGATTTTCGTTCCCCAACCAGAGATCGAACCCGAGTCCCCTGCATTGGAAGGTGGATTGTTAACCACTGGACCACAGGGGAAGTCCCCCATCTTTGAGTATTTCTTTTCTTCTTCTCTTTTTTTTTTTTTTTTTTTTGGTTCTGGAGGCACCATATTCTTCACTTACAAATTTTACTTTACCTCACTAATGCTGTTACTTGCAAACTGACCCATTTTAAATGGGGCCTTCTCCAACAACAAAGGGCTTCCCTGGTGGTTCAGAGGTTAAAGCATCTGCCTGCAATGAAAGAGACCTGGGTTCGATCCCTGGGCCAGGAAGATCCCCTGGAGAAGGAAATGGCAACCCACTCCAGTATTCTTGCCTGGAGAATCCCATGGACGGAGGAGCCTGGTGGGCTACAGTCCACGGGGTCGCAAAGAGTCGGACATGACTGAATGACTTCACTTTCTTTCACTTTCACTTTCTCCAACAAAAAGCTTTAGAATCTGTCAAATTGAGATCAACAAGCACTTCTGTTAGTGCCCTCACAGACTCCTTCCCTGTAGCTTAGGCAAACTCCTTTCATGCCTCCTGGAATCTCTAGGCCACCTACAAATGACCATAGGTTGTCCCTAGGTTTCTGATGCAAGAAGCTGCCCTTCACAGGCCTGCACTATATACCATCAGGACAGCAACTGAAGGCCACATATTGAGATCTCCTGAAATTTGAGTTTCTCACAGTCCCTGAGCCTATGACCTTCTATACCTCGCTGTTCATTATGCCTTGGGTCTTGAAAGCAGCACCCCACAAGCACATCACAGCTAATGAGGCCTCCTTGACCCAGGATGGAGCCAAACCTGGGCCCTCTAGTAGATTTCAGCTACAGGAGGTGTAGCCAGTCATATGCCTCCTCAGTCATTTGCCAGATGCCATGATGCTGAAGGAGGTCAAGCCTCTCCCAGACCCTTGGCTACCATGGGACTCCCTTAGGATCAACTAAGTGACCAATAATGGGAGTTCATACACTTTATGGGTGGTATTGCACCATCATACTTGATGGAGTTCAGTAGAATGTTGCTGTTTTTCATCCCTTAACCAGAATGTCTCTGAAAAGGATAGTACATGAGAGTCAGTCAGCACAATGGGCCACACTTCAGGTAGTCATTTTAACATTGGATGCCCTGGCCAAAAAGTAGTCTCATCTGCATATTTTTACAAATTCTTGGGTCATTGCCCAAGAAGTGCCCCCTTTGGGGTAAAGAACTCTGAAAATCTCTTGACTCATAGATACCCAAAATATAAATCAAGGTCACCCAGTTTTGACATATACTAAGGTCACAATACAAGGCCTCACCAGGGTACTTCTTATTCCCTTTGGAGTTGTAGACATTACTGATCATGACAAAGGGACTCATTTCATTTTCAGAATACACAATGCTGGCTCTTAAAGAAGGTATTCACTGGAACTTTCACCTCTACTGTAGGCCCTAGGAAGTTGATTTAATTGAACGGCAAACTGAGCTCCACAGAGAACTCTTATTTAAGGTACAGAGTGGCAAATGGACCCCCACTGGGTGTCACTATTGCCACAGGCTCTGATTAGTTTAAATTCATGCCCCCTGGGGACACGTACTCTCGTCACCAATGCCACACAGATCCCTCACGTGACTTTACTGGCCAAAAACGGATCACCTCTGAAGTTAATATTTTTCAATGTTCACCTCACCATGTGGCCCTCTTTCTCCTGGTCAAGCTGCTCCTTTACTTCCTAGGGAAGTACTTCTACTCCCTGAAACTCTTAGGCTGTGACCAAGATTTAAATTGATATCAAGACCTTCAGGAGGTCAGGTGTGATGTAAATCTTAGTAAGTGCTGCCTTGCCAGCTGGTAAAATCAGGAGGGCCTCAAATAGCCTAACTCCAAGTTCCCCTCCTCACTGTGCTCATATGGATGATAAAGTCCCCTAGCCAAAAATTCTCCCTTACCATAGGCATTAGGCACAGTTCTTACTCAACCCAGAGTAGCATGCCTTAGTTGTCTGCCAGCCCTTGGAATTATTCAAACAAGCCAATCATGTCCTTCTGTGGAAACTGAGTCACCTCGTACCCTTGATACTTATAAACTCTGACTCCTTCAGATCATGTTTGTTCACCCTGTTCCAAGTACAACCCCCTCATGGCCCTGCATGGCACGCGGTATCTTTCCTCCCCTGGGCTGTGAGTATATGTGACTAATAAAATGCTATCCATCTCATCGGAGAAGGCAGTGGCACCCCACTCCAGTACTCTTGCCTGGAAAATCCCATGGATGGAGGAGCCTTAGTAGGCTGCAGTCCATGGGGTCTCTAAGAGTCCGACACGACTGAGAGACTTCACTTTCACTTTTCACTTTCATGCATTGGAGAAGGAAATGGCAAGCCACTCCAGTGTTCTTGCCTGGACAATCCCAGGGACGGGGGAGCCTGGTGGGCTGCCGTCTATGGGGTCGCACAGAGTCGAACACGACTGAAGCGACTTAACAGCAGCAGCATCCATCTCATCAGTCCTAGCCATCCCCATAAACCTAGAATGGGGAATCCATCCTTCACCAATGAAGAGGCGGTGATCAAAACAAGGAGTTATAATGAAAAAAATACATTTATATTGTCTCATACTTATCTATGTAATTAAATTTAACAGTTGACTTTTTTTCATGTGCATTCAAGTTGTTACCTAGTGTTCTTTCATTTAAGCCTGAAAATATCACTTTAGTATTTCTTGTAGGGCAGATCTGCCAGCAATAAACTCTCTTAGTTTTTGTTTATCTGAGGATGTCTTAATTTCTCCTTCATTTCTGAAGAAAAGTGTTGCTGGATATGGAATTCTTTAATTGACAGTCTTTTCTTACAGCACTTTTAAAGTGTAATCTGACTGCCTCTGGCCTCCATTGTTTCCAATGAGAAATTAGCTGCCAATCTATTGAGTAATTTGTGTATCAAATGAGTCACTTCTCTCTTGCTGCTTTCAAGATGATCTCTTTGTCTTTTGACAATTTTATTATAATGTGTCTAGGTGTGGATCTTTTTACATTTATCCTACTTGGATTTGTTTAGTTTCTCAGATGCGTAGATTCATCTTTTCTTTTTTAATGAAATTTGGGAAGCTTTCTAACCTTATTTCTTCAAGTATACTTTTTGCCCCATTTTTACTCTCTTCTCTGAGTCACCTACTGTGCCTATGTTTCACTGTGTCCAAGAGGTTTCTGAGGCTGTTTATTTTTCTTTTTATTCCTTCTTTCTGCTCCTCAAATTCAAAAATCTTAATTGACCTATCCGCAACTCATTAATCCTTTCTCCTGCCTGCTCAATTCTGTTGTCAAGTCCCTCTAGTGAGTTTTTCATTTCAGTCATTGTACTTTACAATTCCATACTTTCTATTCCATTAATTTTATAATTTCTATCTCTTTGTTGATGATTGCTATTTGGTGAGACATCATTTTCATATTTTGCTTTTAGTTCGGGAAACTTGCATTCCTTTATTTCAGCATATTTAAAACATCTCATTTAAAGTCTTTGTCTAGTAATTCCAGTGTCTGGGCTTTCTCAGGAACAGTTCTTATTGACTTCTTTTCCCCACCATGTATGAACCAATCTTTCAGGTTTCTTTGAATGTCTCAAACTGTTTTCTTTGAAAAATACAATGTGGCAACTCCTGAAATTAGATTCTTTTTTATGTTCAAGGTGTTTTATGTTTTGTTTTGTTTTTCTGTTTGTCTTTGTTATTGTTGCTATTTGTTTGGTTAATGACTTTTCTGAAGTAATTCTGTAAAGTAATTCTTTCTCATGTGTGACCACTGAAGTTTTTGCTTGGTTAGCTTCAGATCAGATCAGTCGCTCAGTTGTGTCCGACTCTTTGCGACCCCATGAATCACAGCACGCCAGGCCTCCCTGTCCATCACCAACTCCCAGAGTTCACTGAGACTCACATCCATTGAGTCGGTGATGCCATCCAGCCATCTCATCCTCTGTCATCCCCTTCTCCTCTTGCCCCCAATCCCTCCCAGCATCAGAGTCTTTTCCAATGAGTCAACTCTTTGCATGAGGTGGCCAAAGTACTGGAGTTTCAGCTTTAGCATCATTCCTTCCAAAGAAATCCCAGGGCTGATCTCCTTCAGAATGGACTGGTTGGATCTCCTTGCAGTCCAAGGGACTCTCAAGAGTCTTCTCCAACACCACAGTTCAAAAGCATCAATTCTTCAGCGCTCAGCCTTCTTCACAGTCCAACTCTCACATCCATACATGACCACAGGAAAAACCATAGCCTTGACTAGACGAACCTTTGTTGGCAAAGTAATGTCTCTGCTTTTGAATATGCTATCTAGGTTGGTCATAACTTTTCTTCCAAGGAGTAAGCGTCTTTTAATTTCATGGCTGCAGTCACCATCTGCAGTGATTTTGGAGCCCAGAAAAATAAAGTCTGAAACTGTTTCCACTGTTTCCCCATCTATTTCCCATGAAGTGATGGGACTGGATGCCATGATCTTCGTTTTCTGAATGTGGCACTTTAAGCCAACTTTTTCACTCTCCACTTTCACTTTCATCAAGAGGCTTTTGAGTTCCTCTTCACTTTCTGCCATAAGGGTGGTGTCATCTGCATATCTGAGGTTATTGATATTTCTCCCGGCAATCTTGATTCCAGCTTGTGTTTCTTCCAGTTCAGCGTTTCTCATGATGTACTCTGCATATAAGTTAAATAAACAGGGTGACAATATACAGCCTTGATGTACTACTTTTCCTATTTGGAACCAGTCTGTTGTTCCATGTCCAGTTCTAACTGTTGCTTCCTGACCTGCATACAAATTTCTCAAGAGGCAGATCAGGTAGTCTGGTATTCCCGTCTCTTTCAGGATTTTCCACAGTTTATTGTGATCCACACTGTCTGATCAGCTAATGATTAGGTAGAGATGTCCTTAAATGCCTGGAATCAATGTCTCAAGTATTTATTGAGGGGCTCTGTGTTTACTTTGGAGCTTTCAACACTGAGCCAAATCATTTGAAACTCTTGTCTTAGCTGTATTTCATGATTATGTAGAACCTCAAAATCATCCAGTGGTGAGAGCTTTGGACCTCCTCAGGTTTTTCCTGAGCGTGCACATAGCCCAACACATGTATGTAGCCTTCTAGATTCCTAGAAATTTGTCAGAGCTTGTCAAGATCCCTATGGAGCTTTCATTTCCCTGCTTTTCCTCTTAAGTTTTGTGGTTAGCCTATTGTGTCTCAGCTATTATCCATTGCACCTAGTACCAATGATGTTAAATAAATGCCACTTATTATTTCAACAAACACCCTCAGGGAAAAGGCTGTTCACACTGGGTGAGCTGAGTCAGGTCAAATAAGGACAAGTCTTGTGAGTGAGGTCTTCCAGAGAAATATCAGACAGGTCAAATGATGACAGTTATATGGGCATAGGGTTTTGAAGGAGCTCTAACCTCATTTTGCCTCCCCCAGTGGCTTCCAGGCTCTCAGTTTTCCACATGATTGTGGGTTGTCATTATTAAAGGCTACTACAGAGCTGGAGAGAAGGGGATGGGCATAGAGCAAGGCCACTAAGTTTTCTGTTCTTACCACAACTTACCTGTTTTTCTTCAATAAACACTCTCTGATTCCTGCAAGCTTTTGTTAATTCCCAGAGGTCTAAAAAAGTTGACTGTGACCATTATCACCAGTGTTCTCACTGCTTCTGTGGAAAAGAATGTTTTCTGTGGTCCTTACCACATCATTACTGCTGACATCATTCTAACTCAATTTTGAACATTTGGAGTTTGAGATATCTGTAGGTTATCTAGGTAGAGATATCCAATAGGAAACTGAATATATAAATTTGAAGGCTGGGTCAATCTGATACAGAGATTAAAGTGTGGAAGGTATCAGAATAGTTTAAAATACTGGAGTGGGTGAGCTCACTCAGGAAGAATTTGTATGATATGAAGAACAGACGTTTTTAGGAAAGAACTGTGAAGAACAGCAATATTTTTTTAATTTATTTTTAATTGCATGAGAGTTGCTTTACAATGTTGTGTTGGTTTCTGCTGTACAACAACGTGGATCAACTATCAGTACAAATATGATAGTATGTACAGCCTCCATCCCATCCCCCCAGCCCACCCCTCTAGGTCATCCCAGAGCACTGAGCTGAGCTCCCTGTGTGATACAGCAACTCCTCACTAGCTATCTATTTTACACATGGTAATGTATATGTCTCAAAGCTACTATCTCAATTTGTCCCTACCCTCTCCCCAGCTGTGTCCACAAGTCTGAATAACAGCAATATTTAAGGGTGAATTTGAGACCCAGAAGGTTGAGAAGGCACAATAAGAGAGGTAAGAGAAACCAGAAAAACCTGAGTTTACAAATGTATTTGTCCTTGGCCATGTTCTTCATGGTTTGAAATCCAGTGTAGTTCCCAGCTTGTTTTTTTTTGCCAAAATGACAGCATTATAAAAATAAGGACCAGATTGGTGTTTTCCAAAGATTAGAGACAGGGAAAGGGGGTCAGAGGGAGGTGGGTGTAGTTATAATAGGGCAAGATGAAGGATTCTTGTGGTGTTAGAACTGTTTATTGTCTTGACTCTGGTGATGGATACACAAACTTGTACAGGTGATAAAATTGCATAGAGCTTAAAATACACTCACATACAGACATATACACAAAAATGAATGTGAGTAAAACTGGGGCTATCTGAATAAGTTCAGTGGATATTAATATCCTGGTTCTGATATCACACTATTGTTTTTGCATGTTGCTATTGAGAAACTGGTACTTCCCTGGTGGCTCAGATGGTAAAGAATCTGCCTGCAATACAGGAGACTTGGGTTTGATTCCTGGGTTGGGAAGATTCCCTGGAGGATGGCATGAAAACCCACTCCAGTATTCTTGCCTGGAGAATCCTCATGTACAGAGGAGCCTGGTGGGCTACAGTCCATAGGGTCACAGAGTCGGACACAACTGAGCAACTTAGCACAGCAGAGCATATTGAGAAACTTGGCAAAGTATACAAGATATGTCTTTGTATTATTACTTACAACTGTATGAAAATCTAAAATTATATCAATACAATTTTTAGTTTTAAAAAAGTAGCCAGAGAGAAAATACAGATTCGCCCACAAAGGAAGGGCACTGTCAGCAGACTTCTCAATAGCAGCAATGAAAATCAGAACATAGTGCAACGATACCTTCAAAGGGTGGGCTAAAATCTGTCAATTCTGAATTAATACCCAGGAAAAATTATCTTTTGTTAATGATGGTGAAATAAAGGCATTTTCATATGAACAGAGAGTTTAGTAAAGGATGTACTTCAAGAAAAAAAAAATGATATCAAAAAGAAGGTCTAAATCACAAAAAGAAATATTGAGAAAGAATTGGTGATGATGTGAGTAAATCCAAAAAAATAAGGCAAAACAATAATGTATAATTTGTGGTATTTTAAAAAATATTACAGTGAAAATACTAAGCAATAATTGCATGAGAGTAAGTAGAGGTTTAGCAAGGTTGCTGGATACAAAATCAATATACAAAGGTCATAAATAAATAAATTCCACAAGTATGGGGTGGAACAAAAGCCCCAAATGGAGTAAAACCAGAAACAAACTAACTTAACAGTATTTCAAAGAAATAACACAACCACTTTAGGGGTTGGGGGTGGAGAGAGAACTAACCCAAGATATTTCTGAACACAATATTTTGACTAACCTAGACTTAAAATAGCTGTAAACAAATGGTGTACTCTAGGTAGTGGGTATATTTTCTGCAGGCGTATGGGTAAAAAATTCTGCAGCTGCTTTATGTGTGTTGTCTGCTTCCTTCACTATCCATCCTAAGTTCTTCTCACCCTCAGATATCACTTCTGCTAGTCCTGTTGGCTTACTTGGTGATGTCAGTGAAACCCTCATTACTGTGAAACCTGAGTCCCTGGCAACCATACACACCTCGGTTTGGGGTTGCTGCACTTGTCCATTCACAATTAAAATGGAGCAAGGCAAGGGACTACCAGGAGTTGTCCAAATGGATTACATAAGCTCCATTCATATCTCATCTTGTCCCTGTTTTGTAACACCAGCCCATGGGGACTTGGCATAAACTCTATAATACATATTTTCTCACCCCTATTCTTCCCACTGCATAGGGTCTGCTGGATCATATGGTTTAAGCAGCAGAACTGCTTTCACTTCCTGGATCTGTTGAAAAGAGTCCTTTCCTGTTCCATGACTTATTCAAAGCTGGTAGACTTCCCTGACTCCAGGTATATGACTGGACTAGTGTTCCTAGGTATGAAATGATTTGCTCTAAAACCCAAATAGTTCTTCCTGGTACTGGGTTTTTCTTCTTTGTTGGAGGGATTACAAGGTGCCAAAATTTGTCTTTTACTTTGGCAGGGATGTTCCTGCATGCTCCTAACCACTAGATCCTTTAAAAAAAAAAAAAAAAAAAAAAAACTTCACTAAATCTTGACAGGTTTTATCTCCTACAATCTGGAGCACGTATCTGTACCAGTACCAAGGCTTGTGGAGTAGTAGTCATTTCTTGCTCATCCTGCTCAATCAGCATAATGATGTTATTAATGTAATGGATAAATGTGATGTTCTGTGGCTGTTAAGAGAGGCCAGATCTCTTTGAACTATTTTATGACATAGGGAGAAGAAGTAACATCCCTGGACAAAACAGTAAATAAATATTATTATATGTTCCACTTACTGTGAACTCTTTCTGATCCTCTTTCTTGTTTGGACTAGCAAAGAACATATTTGCTAAATCAATGGCCATACATCATGTAATACCTAAAAGCCAAATTAATCAGCTCTAGTAAAGATACCATGGCCAGCACAGAAGCTGTAATTGGCTACTACCTGCTTAACTTACAGTCACCTCCACTCATCTTTCAAGTTCTATTCATTTCTGCAGGGTCTGTACTGGTGTATGTATAAAATGGGGAACACCATCCCTTCATCTCTGAGATCCTTAGGGTAGCACCAATCTCTGCCATGTCCCATCTTGAGGTAGGAGATGGCGTATTGATTTTTATTTATAATCTTGACTGTCACCTGAAGTTTTAGAACAACCAACCTAGTCTTTCCACTGTTGTAGCTCTTACCCCACAAGACACCCAGTGTGAAGGTTATTCCAGCTGCCAAGTATGCCAATCCCAGCAAAGACTCAGTGACCAGGGAAATGAGTATCTGGTAAGTCTAAAGACCTAGTGAACCTCTTGTAAGATGTCTTTTTGCAAGGACTCTATTTATTATCCAGTCTCCCTATAACCCACTCTCTAATAAGGGAGTCATGATGACAATTTGGGTGTCTGGGTATCAATGTTCAGTAGTCCTCTACATGTCTCCTCTTTCCCCAATGGACAGTCACCCAAATAAATGGCATTAGGTCCCTTTGGGGAAAAACCGGGGCTACTATAATGGTTTATAATTTCCATGGTGATTTAGGGTCCTTCTTTCTGGGGACCTGGCCACTTTTTCAGCCAATGGGTTCCAGGTCTTGAAAACTGAATCAGGTCCAGGAACTTGGCAAGGGATCATGGTTTTCTCAGACTCCTGCTCTTCATTGCAGGTCTATATATGAATGAGCACTCAGCTTCCTGGTAATGCTGCTGCCCATCTTGCTAGAACTTTCCTCATGACCTTGCTGAATAGTGTGTTCCCTGAGCCCCCCCATGAAACATAATCTCCAGTGGGTCTTTTGGGCTCACATAATATATGCATTCCAACGTGCCTATGGCCTTAGGTCTTTTAATCCCTTCCTCCACTGTCTCCCATGACACTCCTCACTTAAGGTGAGATTCCCCAGGCTCACATTCCCCAGGCTTCTAGGAGTCACCCTAGCAGCGTCTGTGTGTCATTCCCTACAGTCCTGGCTGAATATTGCCTCAATCCGTTCAGGTGGCTGTACTAAAATACTACAGCCTGGGTAGCTTATAAACAATAGAAATGTATCGTTCACAGTTCTGGAGGCTGGGAAGTCCAAGATTTAGGGGCCAGCATAGTCGTGTCCTGGTGAGGGCCCTCTTCCTGGCTGCTGCTGCTGCTGCTAAGTCACTTCAGTCGTGTCCGACTCTGTGCGACCCCATAGATGGCAGCCCACCAGGCTCCCCTGTCCCCGGGATTCTCCAGGCAAGAACACTGGAGTGGGTTGCCATTTCCTTCTCCAATGCATGAAAGTGAAAAGTGAAAGTGAAATCGATCAGTCGTGCCCTACTCTTAGCCACCCCATGGACTGCAGCCTACCAGGCTCCTCCGTCCATGGGATTTTCTAGGCAAGAGTACTGGAATGGGGTGCCATTGCCCTCTCCGTCTTCCTGGCTGACGCCCCTACGAATCCCTTTATTGCTTGGTCACGCTATCATGATCTCATTCCAACATGCTTTCTCAATTTTTTGCCACACGGATAGGCTGAGAATTTTCCAAACTTTTAATTTCTGTTTTTCTTTTGATGAACAATTTTAAGCCATTTCTCTCTTCTCTCATTTTACTATGAGAAGTCAAGAGAAGACAAGCTGCTCCTTCAACACTTTGCTTAGAAATAGCTTCAACCAAATATCCAACTTTATTGTTCACAAATTCTGTCTTCCACAAAACTCTAGGACATGAACACAAGTCGACAAAGCTCTCTGCCACTTTATAAAAAGAATGGCCTTTCCCCCAGTTTCCAATGAGATGGTCCTCATTTCCATTGAGACTTCATCAGAATGACCTTTAGTGTCCATGCTGTGACATACTGTGACCATTCTGTTTAGGACCGCTTAGGTATTCTGTAAGAAGACTGAAGCTCTCTCTATACTCTTACCTTCTTCTGAGCCCTTACCCAAACCACCTTTAATGGCCCATTCATGGCAATGTAGACTTTTTCTAGCATGCACCTCCAAATTTTTCCAGCCTCTACCCAGTGGAGGTGGTTGTTTAGTCACTGTTGTATCCGATTCTTTGTGACCCCATGAACTGTAGCCTGCCAGGCTCCTCAGTCCGTGGGATTTCCCAGTCAAGCATACTGGGGTGGATAGCCATTCCCTTCTCCAAGGGATTGTCCCAACCCAGGGGTCAAACCCTGGTTTCCTGCACTGCAAGTGAATTCTTTACCAACTGAGCCACCAGGGAAGACCCCTCTATCCATTCAGTTCAGTTCAGTCACTCAGTCATGTCCAACTCTTTGCGACCCCATGAATCACAGCATGCCAGACCTCCCTGTCCATCACCAACTCCCAGAGTTCACTCAAACTCATGTCCATCGAGTCGGTGATGCCATCTAGCCATCTCATCCTCTGTCATCCCCTCTCCTCCTGCCCCCAATCCCAGCATCAGAGTCTTTTCCAATGAGTCAACTCTTGGCATGAGATGGCCAAAGTACTGGAGTTTCAGCTTTAGCATCATTCCTTCCAAAGAAATCCCAGGGCTGATCTCCTTTAGAATGGACTGGTTGGATCTCCTTGTAGTCCAAGGGACTCTCAAGAGTCTTCTCCAACACCACAGTTCAAAAGCATCAATTCTTTGGCGCTCAGCTTTCTTCACAGTCCAACTCTCACATCCATACATGACCACTGGAAAAACCATAGCCTTGACTAGACGGACCTTTGTTAGCAAAGCAATGTCTCTGCTTTTGAATATGCTGTCTAGGTTGGTCATAACTTTCCTTCCAAGGAGTAAGCGTCTTTTAATTTCATGGCTGCAGTCACCATCTGCAGTGATTTTGGAGCCCAGAAAAATAAAGTCTGACACTGTTTGCACTGTTTTCCCATCTATTTCCCACCTCTATGCATTACTCAGTTCCAAACCTGCTTTCACATTTGTTACAGCAGCATTCCACCCCAAGTACCAAAATCTGTGTTAATAGGGCTCTTCAGGGACTTCCCTGGTGGTCCAGTGGCTAACTCTGCACTGTCAACACAGGAGGCCCATGTTTGATCCCTGATCAGGAAACTAGATCCCACACGCTGCAACTACAGATCTTGCATGCAGTACCTGCTGTAACTAAGACCCAGTGCAGCCAAATAAATAAATATTTTAAAAAGTAAGAGCTCTCCAGAGAAATATAATCAATCGGATATATATAGATATATGTAAGATGAGATTTATAGGAATTGGCTTACATGGTAATGGAGGCCAAGAAGTCCCATGATCTGCTGTCATAAGCCGGAGACCGGGTAAGCTGATGATATAATTTCTTCTGAGTCCAAAGGCCGGAGAACCAGGAACTCTGATGTCTGAGGCCAGGAAAAATGAGCATTCTAGGTCAAGAAGAGAGAAAGGAAATTCGCCCTTCCTTTGCCTTTTTGTTGTTTGGGCCCTCAACAGATTAGATGATACTTGTCCACGCTGGTGAGGGTGGATCTCTTTATCAGTCTACTGAATTAAATGCTCATCTGTTCCAAAAACGCTCCCATGGGGCACGCAGAAATCATGTTTTATCAGCTCTCTGAGCATCCCTTAGCCCAGTCAAGTGGACACAGAAAACGAACTATTATAACAATTAAATCTTGTATCCCAAGAAATTGTGAAAGTGTCAGTTGTGTCCAACTCTTTAAGAGTACCCCAAGATCTATAAACTCTCCCTTTTCCAGTCTTATGACATGGGCCCCTTGATTGAGCACCCTCACAATCAAGTCGCATGAATACCCTTCTGACTCCTGCTGACACATTCTAGCTAATTTGTGTGGCTCACTTGGGCTTCTTAGAGAAGGAAATGGCCACACACTCCAGTATTCTTGCCTGGAGAATCCCCTGGGCAGAGGAGTGTGGCAGGCTACAGTCCATGGGGTCGCAAGAGTCGGACACGACTTAGCGACTAAACCAAACCTTGGGCTCTAGGGCCTGTCCTCCGCAGTGGGCCCCTGTTGTTCTTAGATGGGTTATGCTGCTACTTGGGGCTGGCAGGAGAAGAGGTGGGGGCAGATCCTGCAGGGGGTCTCCTGCTGCCTCTAGAGACAGATACCTTTGCTGTGTCTTCCCACATGGGGGATGGGGTGGGCTGGAGTGCTATTTCTTAATAAGGAATGGACCATTGTACAGGTTCTGAGGGTGCAGAGGGGGCTGGGGTAGGAGTGCCAGATAATTGACTGGATGCCCAGTTAAGTGAGAATTTCAGAGACATGAATAAGGTTTTGGCATAAGTGTGTCCCAGGCGATATTTGAATTTTTGTTATATTTTTATTTGCTAAATCTGGCAATGCAAGCCTAGAGAGCTGCTATGATCTGAATACTTGTGTCCTCCTCCCCCCGCAAATTCATATGTTGAAATCCTAATACCCAATGTGATGCTATTAGAAGGTGGGGCCTTTATGGGGTGATTAGGTCACGAGGTCGGAGCCTTCATGAATGGGCTTCAGTTCAGTTCAGTTTAGTCGCTCAGTCGTGTCCGACTCTTTGCAACCCCATGAATCGCAGCACGCCAGGCCTCCCTGTCCATCACCAACTCCTGGATTTCACTCAAACTCACGTGCATCGAGTCGGTGATGCCATCCAGCTGTCTCATCCTCTGTTGTCCCCTTCTCCTCCTGCCCCCAATCCCTCACAGCATCTGAGTCTTTTCCAATGAGTCAACTCTTCGCATGAGGTGGCTAAACTATTGGAGTTTCAGCTTCAGCATCAGTCCTTCCAGTGAACACCCAGGACTGGTCTCCTTTAGAATGGACTTAGTGCTCTTATAAAACAGACCCCAAGGAGCTTGCTAGCCCCTGCCACATGTGAGGACACAGAGAGAACTCTGCAACCCGGGAAGAGGGCCTTCACCCAACCATGTTGGCACCCGGATCTCACACTTCCAGCCTCCAGAGCTGTGAACAATAAATTTCTGTTGTTTCTAAGTCACCCAATCTGTGGTATTTTGTTAGAGCAGCCCAAACAGACTCAGACAGACGTCAAAATGTTCAGGCTTACTCACCAGCCCGTGTCCCAGGTTTTCCCAACCAAGGCTCTCACTTTAGCACAACAGACTTGCCTCCGTCAGATGTTCAGTCATCTTCGAAGCTCCTCAACTCTTTACAATAGTGAGTTTGTGGCCTTGAAACTTTTTTTCTGGTCTTCCACTGCAGAAGACAAGAGCTTTGGTGTAAGCTACCAAAGAGATGTTCTGAATTTCACAGTGTTTGTTACCAACCCTCACCTTTTTCTTATCCTTCTGTAGGTATCAATGCAACTAGATGAGAGCTGGCAAATTTCATTGTCTTTGTACGATTCCCTCTTCTCCCCAACTCATTTCCCCAAAGCCTGAATCATGGCACTGACAAGGCATTATTATTCCCTTTCATAGACTTTCCCCAGGACACTACCTGCGAAAGTTTTAGCAAGAGCGCCACCATCTGGTGCCTGGGACAATCCATCCTTCACATACTACTGGGTGCGGGTTCTGCATTGACAGCCTGGTCGTGAGTGATCCCATCTCCCAAATTCCATTACTGCCTGATTTCTTGGATCACTCCTGGTAGCAGATATGTTAGTTTAGGTCCTCTGGTAAGGAGACACTGAACTGGAGAACGAAGTACGAGAGGTTTATTGGAGAGTAACATCTGAAAGGACAGGAAAGCAGGTTTGGGAAAGGAGAACCTCAGATAGTGAAAGTGAAGAACTCATTAAAGAAAACCCTCCAACAGTGCAAGAGAGTTCCCTTCTCTCCACACCCTCTCCAGCATTTATTGCTTGATAGCATTGAAACATGTATAATATCATGTATGAAACGAGTCGCCAGTCCAGGTTCGATGCACGGTACTGGATGCTTGGGGCTGGTGCACTGGGACGACCCAGAGGGAGGGGAGGGGAGGGGAGGGAGGAGGGTGGAGGGTTCAGGATGGGGAATGCGGGTATACCTGTGGCGGATTCATTTCGATATTTGGCAAAACTAATACAATATTGTAAAGTTTAAAAATAAAATAAAATTTTAAAAAAAGAAAAGAAAAGAAAACCCTCAAAGGACCAGGCCTTAGTATGCCTCCCATGCTCAGGCACTAGCTAGGGGCTGCGTGGGAAGAGCTTGGCTTCTGCTTAAATGCTTTAGCGATCTCAAAGGCGCTTCACCTGGAGGCTGACAGCCAACTGTACTCCTTGCAACTGGATGGAAAATTCTTGAAAGAACAGCCAAGAGACACAGATGGTTCTTTTCAAAAATGGTGCTGGGACAATAGGATACCCATATAGAAAAAAAAGAAAGAAATTGGATCCTTACTTCAATGAATACCCCACGATCAGTACAAGTAGTTTATACGTCTAAATTTGAAGGGCAAATTATGCGTTTGTGATGTAAATGATTGTGTTCACAACTTTGGGATGGTGAAGAATCTTAAACAGCACGCAAAACTATTAACCATAAAAGAAAAAATTAACACTTTGACTACATTAAAATTAAACATTTCATTAAAAGTTACCATTAAGAGAATTAAAAATTAATTGATACAATAGCAGAGATATTTGCATTATACATGTAGCAAATAAAGTTCTAGGACTTGGGACATATACCAAGCTGCTGGAATATGATAAGAAAAAATTTTTAAATGGGTAAAAAGTAATAAACAGTTGCTTCATAAAAGTAGAAAACCAAATGGCCAATAAATATATGAAAATGTCCTTAACTTCATTGCTACTGCTGCTGCTGCTAAGTGGCTTCAGTCGTGTCCGACTCTGTGCGACCCCATAGACGGCAGCCCACCAGGCTCCCCCGTCCCCGGGATTCTCCAGGCAAGAACACTGGAGTGGGTTGCCATTTCCTTCTCCAGTGCATGAAAGTGAAAAGTGTAAGTGAAGTCGCTGTCGTGTACGACTCCTAGCGACCCCATGGACTGCAGCCCACCAGGCTCCTCCATCCATGGGATTTTCCAGGCAAGAGTACTGGAGTAGGGTGCCATTGCTTTCTCTGCCTTAACTTCATTAGAGAAATGCAAAATAAAACCATTATGAGATACCACCACATCTACAGAAATGGCTGATGTTGTTTTTTAATCTTTACAATACCAACCATTGGCAGGGATGTGGAACAACAGGAATTCTGACACACTGCTAGTGGAGATGTAATTTGATTTAACCATTTCAAAAAAGTTTGGCATTATCTAGTGGATTTAAAGCTAATGCATTTTCTGTGGCCCAGCAATGCCACTTCTATGTATATACCCAAGAGAAGTTTGTAAATATGTTCATCAAAAGACATGTACAAGAAAGTTCTTCGCAGCACTCTTTTAACAGCCCTTACACTCGAATAACCCAAGATGTTGACCAGCAGTAGAAAAGATAAAAAACTGTGATATTTCCAAACAATGGAAAACATTCAGCAGTGAAAATTAATGAGCTACAGCTACATGCAACAATATGAATGTACCTTACAAACACGCTGTTGATGGAAACAAGCCAAGAACAAATATTACATACTATATGACAAACATTACTTACTGTATGAAGTAGAAAAACAGGAAAACCTAATCTACATCATCTAGGAACTTATACATAAGCAGTAGAACTATAAAGAAAAGCAAGGACATGGTTAACAAAAGTCAGGATATTGGTTATTTCTTAGAAGCAGAAAAATGGGAGTGATCAGGAAAGAGTACATGGGAGGGCTGTTTCTATTTTTTCCCAATTTTTTATTATGGAAAATTTTGCAGATAGAGGCAAAGTTGAAATAATAATACAATTAATACTCACCTACCCTCTAATTAGATGTAGCAATTGCTAACATTTTAGCATTTTGCTTTATATCTCTCCATGTATACTTATATTTTTAACAACTTTATTGAAATGTAATTCATATCTCATATAATTCACCCACTTTAAGTGTACAATTCAATGGTCTTTAGTATAATCAGAGATATATGCAACCATCAGCATATTCAATTTTAGAACATTTCCATCACCCCAGATGTACACTTCATACTTTAGCCATCAATTCTCCATCCCCCCACCTCCTCTCAGCAAGCAAGCATATACTTTCTGTCTCTGTAAATTTGCCTATCACAGGCCTTTCATATAAATGGAATCATGTGCTTTTTTTGTGATTGGCTTCTTTCATGTAGAAAGTTTAAAAAAGTTTAAAACCTTTCATGTAGAAAGTTTCAATTAAAAGTTCATTCATGTTGTAGCATGTGTCAGTACTTGTGTTAAGTCTGCTTGGTATGTCATAACAGAATACTACAACGTGGGCGGTTTAAACAACAAATTTATTTTCTCACAGTTCTGGAGACTGGAAGTCCAAGATCAAGGTGCTATCAGGGTTGGTGTCTGGTGAGACTCCTCCTTGGGTTGCAGGTGGCTACATTCTGTGTTCTCACGTGGCCTTTCTACTCTTTCCACTCTGACTTGCAAAGAGAGGTCGCTGGTGTCTCTTCCTCTTCTCACAAGGATGCCAGTGCTATGGGATGAAGACCCTATCCTTAGCACCTCATTTAACCTTCAGCATCTCCTTAAAGGCTCTATGTCCAAATTCAGTCACAATGGGGGTTAGGGTTTCAACATATAAATTTGGGGGGGGGGTGGTGAATAATTCAATCTATAACAGCATTTTATTCCTGTGCTGTGCTGTGCTTAGTTGTTCAATGGTGTCTGACCCTGCAATCCCATGGACTGTAGCCCACCAGGCTCCTCTGTGCATGGGATTCTCCAGGCAAGAATATCGGAGTAGGTTGCCATTCTCTTCTCCAGGGGATCTTCCCAATCCAGGGATCGAACCCAGGTCTCCTGCATTGCAGGTGGATTCTTTACTGTCTGAGCCACTAGGGAAGCCCAGTTCATTCCTATTTATGGCCAAATAATATTTTATTGTATAGATATGTCACATTTTGTTTATCCATTTACCAGTTGATAGGCATTTGGGTCATTTCTTTCTTTTACCTATTATGAATAATGCTGTTATAAACAGTTGTGTACAAGTTTTTGTGAGAACATGTATGTTCATTTCTCTTGGTTATGTACCTAGGAGTTGAGTTGCTGGGTCATGTGATAACTCTATGTTTAACAATTAGACGAACTGCCAGACTGCTTTCTGAAGTGGCTGCACCATTTTACATTCCCATCGGGAGGGTATGAGGGTCATAATTTTATCAAATCTTTGACAACACTTGTGTTATCTGACCTTTTATTATAGTCATCTTAGTGGGTGTGAATGGCATCTCATTGCCCTTTCAATTTGCATTTCTCTGACCAATCATGATGTCAAGCATCCTCTTTATGTGCTTACGGACTATGTACATTTCTTCTTTGCAGAAATGTTTATTCAAATCCTTTGCCCAATTTTCAATTGGGTTATTTCTCTTGGTAATAATGAGTTTTAAGTGTTCTTTCTAAATTCCTTGTTTTGTATTTCCTTGCATTTCCTGTTTTTGTCTTGTTTTGTATATTCTTAGAATTTGTGGAGCTTCTTGGATGTGTGCTGTGCTGTGCTAAGTCGCTTCAGTCATGTCCAACTCTTTGTAGCTTTATGGACTGTAGCCCGCCAGGCTCCCCTGTCCATGAGATTTTCCAGGCAAGAATACTGGAGTGGGTTGCCATGCCCTCCTCCAGGGGATCTTCCCTACCCAGGGATCGAACCTGCGTCTTTTACATCTCTTGCATTGACAGGAAGGTTCTTTACCACTAGCACCATCTGGGAAGCCCCTCTTGGATGTGTAGACAAATATTTTTAAATAAATTTGTGAAGTTTTTAGCCGTTATTTGTTCAAATAATTTTTCTGTTCCTTCCTCTCTCCTGCTTCTAGGAGCTTGGTATTCAGTGGAGTGGAGGGCTATTGCTCCAAGTTTTCTAGGCTCACTTCTCTCAGCCCAGAACCACCACCTTACAAGCCAGAAGAAAAGTAATGGGGCCCCAGTATTCTCAGTGGGGCCATGCCCAAGGTAGAGCCTGCATCCCACAGGTGGGTGCTGGGTAAAAGAATGAAGCCTGTGCTTCCTGGGCATGCTCACTGGATCTTACCTCACCAATGGGTAGCTAAGGGCAAGATGAGAAAAGCTCACATCCTGCACCTCCTAAGAAGGCAACCTTCCAACTGGGAGCTAGGAAAAACTGGAGCCCTGTGTTCTTGCTTGCACCAATCAGGAGAGGAGTTTCCTTCTTGCAGAGCTAGGAAAGGGGGAGGAAGAGAATGGGTCTTGGTTCCAATACCACATACTCCCCATGTTCTAATCAAATTTTAGTAGACTCTTTCTTAAGTAGATGTTTCTTCATTTTCTGTATGTCCTTAGGATCATTTCCAGAGAGTTTTTTTCATAATTTTCACCAGTTTCACTGGAGAGCTGGTCCACAGAGCTCTTCACATTGTCCTACCAGAGTGGAACTTCCATATATATCCATGTATAGTTTTTGCTGCTGCTAAGTCACTTCACTGTCCGAGTCTGTGCGACCCCATAGACGGCAGCCCAGGCTTCCCCGTCCCTGGGGTTCTCCAGGCAAGAACACTGGAGTGGGTTGCCATTTCCTTCTCCAATGCATGAAAGTGAAAAGTGAAAGGGAAGTCGCTAAGTCGTGTCCGACCCTCAGCTACCCCATGGACTGCAGCCTTCCAGGCTCCTCCATCCATGGGATTTTCCAGGCAAGAGTACTGGAGTGGGGTGCCATTGCTGAGCCATACCAAATAAGTTTCAGACATCAGGAAAAATCCCTAATTACTTCAGTATGCATCTCCACTAAATAAGGACATTGTCCTATATAACCACAATACAATTACATTCTTGAATACATGAACATAATTCTACATATCATCTAATAAATAGTCCATATGTAAATACCTCCAAAAATGTCTTTTATGGGTCTTTTTTGGGGGTGGTGGAGGTCGGGAACCAACAACCAAAGTTTACATATTGCATTTTGTTGCTTTGTCTCTCTAGATTCATTTAACTTAAAACCTCCCGATGTTTCTTTTCATGTTATTTATATTTCTCAGAGTCCAGACTTTTGGAAGTCCACATGGCAGGATGGTTATTTCTTGAGTGTTGTCAATCTTTTATTTCTTGACCTGGGTAGTGGTTTTCCTATGGCATTAGCTTTTTACATTTTTTTCATTACACTGCACGATAATATTTTATGTATCAAATTTGTATGTAACTGGTACTACCAAGAAATGAGCTATCAAGGCATGAAAAGATGTGGCGGAACTTAAATGTATATACTTTAGTGAGCGAAGCCAATCTAAAAAGGCTACCTACTGTACAATTCCAATTATATAACATTCTGGAAAAGGTAAAATTATGGAAACAGTGAAAAGGTCAGTGGTCACTAAGAGTTAGTGGAGGGGGATGGATGAATAGATGGAGGACAGAGGACTTTTAAGGCAGTATGATACTATAGTGGTGGATACATGCCATTATACACTTGTCAAAATGCATAGTATGTACAACACCAAGAGGGAACCCCAATGTAAACGAAGGACTTTGGCTAATGGTGATGTGTCAGTGGAGGCTCATTGATTGTAACAAAAGTATCACTCTGGTATGGGATGTTGATAGTGGGGGAGGTTGTTGGGGGCAAGGGGTATATGGAAACTGTCTGTACTCTGTTCATTTTTGCTATCAACCTAAAAATGCTCTAAAAAGCAAAGTCTATTTTAAAATCTGTATGCATATAATATTTCACAGCTTTTGAAAGGAAGACATGTCTGGGGAGAAGTGATACAGTTATAGTGCTCTACGTTTCTCACATGCTTTAGAAGGTATGTCAATATATTAACTTTAGACTTAATTAAGCATTGTGGGCCATCAAAGTGAAAATTCTACGCTTTCCCCTATTACACCATCTTTCTCTGTAGAACAAAGTAAGGAATTATTGACTTTCCAAGATCTCTAGGTTCACTCTTGATAAGTAAACAGTCAGATTTAGTGCATGGGCTCATCTTTGCAACTGTCATGGCTTCTTCTTCCCATGGGAGAAGGCAATGGCACCCTACTCCAGTACTCTTGCCTGGAAAATCCCATGCACGGAGGAGCCTGGTGGGCTGCAGTCCATGGGGTCGCTGAGAGTCGGACACGACTAAGCGACTTCACTTTCACTTTTCACTTTCATGCATTGGAGAAGGAAATGGCAGCCCACTCCAGTGTTCTTGCCTGGAGAGCCCCAGGGACAGGGGAGCCTGATGGGCTGCCGTCTGTGGGGTCGCACAGAGTCGGACACGACTGAGGTGACTTGGCAGCTTCTTCCCATCTTATGAGGGCCTCCTCAGAACAAGCATTTGAAAGTTCATTCAATTCTCATTCTCTGCAGAGAGTTGGCTTCTCCCCTTGACCTCCAAGTTACAATAGCTGAGAGGTAACCATCTTCCCCCTCATGCCCTCCCCTGAGGTTAATCACTTCTTGCCCCTTGCCCTGGGGAGGAACAGTGAGAGAAGTCTTGGCAAACTGCTTGGAAAGGTCCTTGACTCCTGATCAAGGGGATTAGACTAAGAAAGAGGCCGAGCTAATGATTAAAGAGAGAGTTAGGGATAATGTTTCCTTGCTTCTATTCCTAGCAGCACTGTACTAGCATGGGATTGGTTCAAATCAACACCTGACTTTCTATCTGTGAAACTAGGGAGACCAATCTGTTTGGGCTAACAAAATACTCAGGGGAAAAATGTTTTTGTTGATACCATAAGAGTGACTAACCAGAGAAGTCTGGGAATTTTTATAAATAAAATAACCTCGAATATGCTTGTAAACACCATACCATTCCACAGCATCATTCCTTTTTTTAGCTCGATTTTTTTTTTTTTTTTGAGAACAGATTGTGTCACTGAACAGATGCAGGCTTTGCTGGGAAGGGGAGCAGCGGCCATGCATTACAAGAGAAGGTACAGGCCTTGCCTTCAAGGTTCTTACAGTCCTATTGGAGAGAAACAATATTCAGCTAGGAGAAAGAAGAGAAAATATCTCACTGGTTTGGCGTGCATGATCATATCTTTATATGCCAGAGGTGAGGCTGACATTTGAAGAAGGGGAGGGAGGGCTGTGTTGCTAATTAATTGTGGAAAATGAGGGCACTATGTAGATTCCTTAAAAGTGAAGGCCAACAGATTTGCTTTCAAAAACACCTTTGGGGAATTCCCTGGTGGTCCAGTGGTTAGGACTCCGCGCTTTCACTGCCGGGCCTGGGTTGTATCCCTAATTGGGGAAACAAGATCCCACACACCTTGCAGTGCAGCCAACAACAACAACAAAGCAAAAGCTTTGGCAGCTGTGCTTTCTCTTAAATAACATCTGCTAGCCTGGGTGGGTCTTGCTTGGAGAATCCCAGGGATGGAGGAGCCTGGTGGGCTTCCATCTACAGGGTCGCACAGAGTCGGACACGACTGAAGCGACTTAGCAGCAGCCTGGATGGGAGGGGAGTTTGGGGCAGAGTGGATACATGTATATATATGTGGCTGAGCTGGTCTGGTGTGTACCTGAAACTATCACAATGTTGTTAATTGGCTATCAGATCAGATCAGTCGCTCAGTCGTGTCCGACTCTTTGCGACCCCATGAATCGCAGCACGCCATGCTATACCCCAATACAAAAGAAAAAGTTTTATAAAAAGACTGTCTGCTAATGTCAACTGGGATGTGTTCAAGTCCTCAGCACATTACAGAAGCCTTATTTCTCTGACTCTCTTTTCTATCACCAGTGCTGCTGCCTGTCTTGGAAAGTAATAGGACTCCACTCCTTGGACACCGTTCTACATCCTAGTTGGTCCACAAGTTTAGATTGACCTTTCACCTACTTAGGGCCCAGGAGTGAAGTTGAGTCCATCAAGGAAAAGTGGTGAGAGATAGGATCCTATGTGGACAGGCTCTCTCAGTGAGTCAGTTCAGTTCAGCTCAGTTCAGTCGCTCAGTCGTGTCCGACTCTTCGCGACCCCATGGATCGCAGCAAGCCAGGCCTCCCTGTCCATCACCAACTCCCGGAGTTCACTCAGACTCACGTCCACCGAGTCAGTGATGCCATCCAGCCATCTCATCCTCTGACGTCCCCTTCTCCTCCTGCCCCCAATCCCTCCCAGCATCAGAGTTTTACCAATGAGTCAACTCTTCACATGAGGTGGCCAAAGTACTGGAGTTTCAGCTTCAGCATCATTCCTTCCAAAGAAATCCCAGGGCTGATCTCCTTCAGAATGGACTGGTTGGATCTCCTTGCTGTCCAAGGGACTCTCAAGAGTCTTCTCCAACACCACAGTTCAAAAGCATCAATTCTTCAGCGCTCAGCCTTCTTCACAGTCCAACTCTCACATCCATACATGACCCCAGGAAAAACCATAGCCTTGACTAGACGGACCTTTGTTGGCAAAGTAATGTCTCTGCTTTTGAATATGGTATCTAGGTTGGTCATAACTTTTCTTCCAAGGAGTAAGCGTCTTTTAAATTCATGGCTGCAGTCAGGGCAGGTCAAATGAGAAAAATGGGGATAATCCTCTCTCCCATATGCCATGCTTTCTGGTGACCTATCATTTCTAATTTATTTGTTTAATGTCCATCTCCCCAACAAAAGGGAATACTCCATGAGGCTATTGACCATGTCTTTCTCATTCTCTGTTTTATCACCAGCACCCAACACAGCATCTGACACGTAGTCAGTGTCCTATAAATATCTGGTACATAATTAATCAGTTAAGTGGGACTTAAATCCTGACAGGATATAGATGGAAAGTAGCAAATGAGTGAGAAAAGGTGGGGAGAAATGAACTGAAGTCTTTGTTGGGAGCCATGAAATGACTGCAGGAAGGAAACAGGAAGTGTAGAATAGTAGGGCCTTCTAGTAACAGTGGTGAGAAAGTGATCATGAGTAAAAGGACACTAACATTTGTTGAGCATCTTCTAGGTATCTGGTGCTTTAACATGTATGAACTCATTTAATCTTCATGACTCCTCGAGATAGGCAATATGACAGTTTTACATTTTATAGATGAAAAAAAGAGATTCAAAGACGTTCAATAAGTTGTTGATGATCGTTATTGTGAGACAATTGCTCATGGATCTCTCCTGTTTCTGCACATCCTATGAACAGACAGTGACTGACCCTGTACTGGACTATTTTTTCAGGATATTTGTACAGTAAACAGGTTTGGAAGATCCAGTGTCTCCCTCTGGGCCAGTGGAAAGGCAAATCTACTGCTCACCCTAGAAGATTCAGACTCATTAAGGTCACTGTTGCTCTCCTGTAACAACCCACAGCATGTGCAAGTGTCACCCGGCCCTTTTTGAGAGGCTCCTCTGAGACTTGGAGGGCAAAGGGAACTGACACAAGAAAATGCTTATACTCTGGCCTCTACTCTGGCTGACCCAGGAGTCTCATATCTTCTGCCAGCATTCATGAAAAGATGTGGCAGGTTAAGTTGGTAGTTTGCAAGTAAGATAAAATCTCGGAACCATCACAGGTCCTGATGGTCACATGGGTGAAGCATCAAAAATGGGAATGGTACCCATACCTATTTGACTCCAGAACCCACACTCTTTTCCCAGAATGCTGCTGCTTCCTGAGCTATACATGGGCTGGTTGCTACATCATATGATGTCATTTCTCCCTGCCCTCCCCTCCCCCATACCTTTGTGTGTTAAGTCTGACTTTACTTTTCAAATTGGATGGTTGGATTGTTCGGTGAAGCAAAGAGGTTTAAAGTATCTGATTATACTTGTCTTTCCCTCTGTCTCCAAGGTGAATGGAAGTCCTTCATCTATCATCCCATCTTCTTAATCATACTATTTGCCCACGGTTATTGTTCTTATGACAGTCGGGCTTTTGTCAGGCGTATTCATCTCAATGAACAAAACTGCCCCGAGGACACAACAAGTGGAACAACTTAGATGCTTCATAATAACCAACCAGGGCTTCCCTCGTGGCCCAGCGGTTAAGAAACCTTGCGATGCAGGGGACATGGGTTCGATCCCTGGTCCAGAAAGATCCCACATGCCTCAGAGCAACTGAGCCTGCAAGCCACAGCTATTGAGCCCGAGTGCTGTAACTACTAAAGCCCACAAACCCTAGGGCCTGTGGTCTGCAACAAGAGAAGCCACCGTGATGAGAAGCTCATGCATTACAACTAGAGAAAGCCCTCCCAGCAACAAAGACCCAGCACAGCCAAAAATGAATAAATAACTTTTTAAAAAGAAAGTAAATCAACATTCACATTTTAATAAATTTAAATAAATAACCAGCTAGGTTCAGGGCTTTGGAGGATACTTGCCAAACTTTACATCACAAGGCCCCGGGGCTCCTATATCCTTGCTGGGCCATCTAGGTAGTAGTTCAGAGGGCATACAATGGTGGCACCCCAAGATCCCATTTTCCATATGTCTTGAACCCCTGAAATAATTGTATTAAAGTGCTTTCAGTAGACATTCCTAATCTCAGGAGTCCCAAATATCCCTTTTGTTCATATAGGTCTTTTGCTCTTATTATCTACAAACTCTTTTGATCTTCAACAGTGTTCGCATGTCAGGCCATCATTCTCTGTATTCACTAAAGTTAGAGCTACAGCTGCCAGCACAGGGTTGGGGAGAGGGGAATTCAGAGGCTGGGGAGCAGTGAGGTCATTCCCCTGATCATGTCCCCAGAGGAATGGTCCACCAGAAGACCTAATGATTTGTCTAGATTTTGCACCAGAATGATCATATGCCATCCTCACAAGAGCCCTTTGAGGAAATAGGTCCAAAAAGTTTAAGTGACTAAGCAGTTCAACATTCTGCTGTGCACTCATAGCAGATCTGGGGCTACCATCCCTTTCCATACCTTGCATATTCTAGTGAGTTCAGAGGCTGGTGTCCTAGTTTCCAGGAGGTAGAAGAGTAGGATGAAGGGTAGGATGAGGATTCTTCCTTTTGACAGCTTCTGTCATCCTACCAGAAGAAAGGGCCATGCCTAGACATGTCATGCTTCCTTCCACAGAGACAGGGTAGAAGGGTGTTGTAAGGATTGGTGCACTGCACAGAGCTGGGGACTGGGTGTCCTAAAGTCTGACTGGACCATGAATTCTTCTTTTGCATGAATTCTCTGCATGCAAAATTGACATATAGGTGTCTTTGGGCCTAAGAGTCCAGCCAGATAACTGGTCTTCTGGCCAAATGGCCCCCTGGCAGAGTAGTAGACAAAACCTCCCCACAGCCTTCAGCTATCCCCTGCCTGACCCCCTCTAGCAGCTGTTGCTCTATCTGAACAGAGGAGGACTGGTTCACTTCCTTGACTTCTGGGCGTGGATTTACCAAGCTGGGCTTTGCTTGGGTTGGAGCCAGGGTTGGTGGGAAGCAAACAGTTCAGAAAAGGGCTACACAACTTGGAGTTGCCACCATCCAGAACCAAGCACGGACAACTGGGGACAAGAAAGGGAGGCATTTGGGATGCAGGCATCTGTAAGATAAGGAGAGTCTCCAGCACGTGGGCTCAGGGTTTCTCTTGAGTTGTAGATCTGTTGAAAGAGGCCAGAGACAAGGAAACAATTTGTTTATTTCAGTCCTGCAGGCTCCTCAGGTGAACAGCAACGTGCCATAGAGACAGTTTCCTTCTTGCTAGCATGGGCATTAGCAATTCTCCAAGAACTGGAAACCTCAGAGAAGGCACATTAATTTACTTCTTTTATCTTAGATAACAGAGGTCTACTTAGGAGACCTTGAGAAAAGATTATAGTGAAGACACACACAGCATAGAGAACCACTAGATTCCAAAGTGGCTTAGTCATCAGCATCATGTTATTATACAACATCCCTGATTCCCTCTGGAAGTCTGTTCTAGTCTTCTCTTGCCAGGGACTGGGAAATCCTCCCTCTGTAGTCTATAGGAACAGTGCCACAGGTTGCTGGTCTGACTGCTTTAGCTTGTTACTGTCAATCCTATTGAACAGAACTGTGCCTGGCTCGGAGAAGGCAATGGCACCCCACTCCAGTGTTCTTGCCTGGAGAATCCCAGGGACAGCGGACCCTGGTGGGCTGCCGTCTATGGGGTCGCACAGAGTCAGACATGACTGAAGCGACTTAGCAGCAGCAGCAGCAGTGCCTGGCTACCCAGGTGGCACTAATAATAAAGAACCTGCCTGCCAATGCAGGAGACATAAGAGATGTGAGTTCGATCCCTGGGTCAGAAAGATCCCCTGGAGGAGATCATGGCTACCCATTCTAGTATTCTTGCCTGGAGAATCCCATGAACAGAAGGGCCCAGCGGGCTACAGTCCACAGAGTCTCAAAGAGTTGGACATGACTGAAGCCACTTAGCATGCACATACATGCTTATCTGTCACCAAATTGTGGGGGCCCAATCCTGCTACAGTCAAGGTCACCAGAGGCCACAACTAGCTGGATTTGCTTTCCTGACCAGGAGGCAGTGAGTACAATAGTGGACACGGCAGGCACCATGACTGACAGGTCTAATAAAGAGCACTTCCCCTGAAGGTTTACATCAGCCTTGGTGACAATCCACCTATGAGAGATTCGACTGAACACAAGAGAGATAGGGCCAGTTCTGTGTGTGCGTGTGGAATAGGCAGCTGCCCGTGCCAGTCTTTCCCAAATCATGGTTCTCAGACCCCTGCAGGAGACCCATTTTAGTGTTTTAAAACTGCAAATTTATGGGCTCTATTTCAATCTTACAGAATGAGAGTTTTGGAGTTGGGATCAGAGAGTCTGCATAGGTAAAATCTCCTCATATAACTCTGTGTCCACTAAAGTTGAGGACCTCTGTTCTATATTCTTCAAGCTTCATTCAAGTAATCATCTCCTTCTGGAAAGTTCTTCTCCTGCTATCTCTGTTTAGCAAAATCCTGCTCCAATCCTGGAGGCCAAGCTCAGGTGTAGCTGCCTTCATGATGCTTTCCCTGATTTCATGTCTCCTTAACTGCAGCTATCTCCTGGTGTTATGGGGTAGAGGATACTAGGCATCTAAGAACTTGGGTTCAAGGGATGTTGGGGATATGAGAAGGCATATCTGGGAAGGATGGAATTGTAGGGAACGGTTTATGTTTTGTCCCCAACTTTTTATTTGGAAAAATCTGAAAGTAAACTATGATGAATAACAGCATATCCTTCCTGGAAATTAACCAGGACAGTAACATTTTAGATTTGCACATATGCTGTCTCTATATAAACACATATCCACACATAAAAACATGTATGTATTTGTATGTATTTGGCTACAGCATTTGAAATTTAATTGCAAGTATCATGCCACTTTGCATCTAAAGTTTTGCACCTAAAATTGCATCTAATTTCAGCATGTATCTCTTATGAACAAGAGCATTCTCTCATTCCCTTGCAAAATAATAATACCATTATCACATCCAAGAAATGTAACATTGACAAAATAGCATTATTCAATATTGACTCATATCAAAATTTCTCAAATTATCTCCCAAACATCCTAGCTATTTGTAATTCAGTCAAGAATCATGGAGTTTGTTTTACTGTCTTTTCTGCTCCTGCTAATCTAGATTCTAGAACTGTACATTTGGCTTTTTTCCTTAATGATACTGATATTTTTAAAGAGTCCAAGTTGGCTGCCTTGTTTACTGTCTGGATTTGTCTGATTGTTTCCTCATGATTAGATTCGTATTAAACATCTCTGGCAAGAATACTACAGGACTAATGTTGTTTACTTCCCAGCATGTCACATCAGGAGGTTCATATGCCGTTGCCCTGTTATTGGTGATGCTAAATTTGATCCCTTATTTAAGGTGGTGTCTTCTAGAATTCTTCTTTGAAAAGGTACATGTTTCCTTTGCAATTAATAAGTAATCTGAGGAGTAATCGGGAATAAGCATATTTCACGAGCTCTTACGGTGATTCTTGAGTTCGCTGAAGTTTGAACCACTGTTTTCCATGGTGTGATTGATGTGAATGAGGGTCCTCCAAGGCCTGCTCTGCCTCCAAAATACCTCAGGCTTAGCATGTCAGCCTTCACCTTTTACCTCTCACTCCACCTCCAAAGACCCTCTCCCTCTTGCCTGGCTCCAAATCCCTAGCTTGAGAGACATTGGTAAACCAGATGGGGGCACTGCCTACAACCCAAGGGAGCTTGCTCCCCTTACTCAGGTCACTGGCCTTGTGAGGAAGAGTCCTTGAAAATGGACAATGTATTTTTGTTTGTTTGATATTTATCATTATAAATAATAATAATAGTGGGGTGAACTAAGCCGAGCACTGTATGTAAATTATATCATTTGATCCTATGCCAATGAGGTACTTTACAGATGAGAAAAACGAGGCTCAGAGAAGTGAGGCAACTTCCCCAAGGTTACACAGCTATTAAAAGTGGGAACTGTTTTGTAAAGCAATTATCCTTCAATTAATAAATTAAAACATAGTAGGGAAAAAAAAGTGGGAACTGGATTCAAATCCAGTACCAATTAAAAAGCATATGCTTTTAAACACTCAGTTCTATTCCCTAATGAGCAAGAATCCCACCGACTTCAGAATTCTCTTTCCATTTTCCTCTGAAGAGTTCTAGGCCCACAGCATCCCTAAGCATGAGGAAGCAGGGACATTGGACTTACTATCTTTCAAGATGGAGAACAGCGAGATCAACTGGCATTCCTGTGGTCTTGCAGCAAGTGAGTAACCGAACAGGGATGTTGATGGAGGGAACTTAAGCTCTTGCTTATGAATTTGATTTTGATTTAAGAGGCAGCTGAGAGCCCCTGTGATTTCTGACTGGTGCTTGCTGAATCCAGAGTGGGTTCAGGTTGGATTAATATCATTGTCCTTTGCGTGGGGAAAGGCTGCTGCTTGATAATCAACAGGCTTGCAGGCTTTGGTGGAAAAGACCGGTGTTGCTTAACAGCCCCTTTCTGTGCTTTGCACACTTGATTGACTGCCTTTAGGTTTACAGTGCTCTGTCCAGCCTGTCACGGGAAAATGCTACCTCTTAGATTCTAGTTAGGTCAAGAAAAACTCTCGCTCTCACCCTACACCCTCCATTCCCAATAAACAGGAACAACAACAATTAAAAAAAAACCTTGTAAAGGTGCTCCAAATTTGTGTAGCCCACAGTTTTCTCTAGTCTTCCAATTCTCCCATGAGGATGCCCAGTCAAGTGCTGCAGTGAAATGAAAAAAAGAAAACAAAACCACAGAAACCAAGACTCTCTCCTGCTAGTAAGAGGCATTTGTAATTGGGGAGGGGGGTTATTTGAATGATTTATCTTTAGCTTCAGGTTTCCCGTTTCTTAGTGACAGGGGTGTCAGGAAAATATTTCTGCACCTGTTGCAAGATTTCATCTCTGGCTGGAGATAGACACAGACAAACACATATAGAATATCATCCCAATTTTAGCACATGTGCTGTTAAAGCAAGCACACATACATATAAAGTATCATCCAAGTTTAGCATATGTCCTGACAAATTAAACAACGTCATATATAGACACAAAAGATTCCATAGTTGGAGGAGTCCTAAGAGGTCATCTAGCAAACCTTCCCTTCTGTTCTTCACCCCCTGGCTGCAATGCTCAGAACAACTCTTACTCAGAGACCAAAGTTTGGGCAGCTCCAGTGACAAGTTGGGACTTCTGTGGTGGCTGAGAGGTAAAGAATCTGCCTGCCTGCAAGGCAGGAGAACTGGGTTCAATTCCTGGGTCAGGAAGATCCCCTGGAGAAGGAAAAGGCAACTCACTCCGTTATTCTTGCCTGGAGAATCCCATGGGCAGAGGAGCCTGGAGGGCTACAGAGTCAGACGCGACTGAGGGACTAAACAACAACAATGCAGATAAAGTTAGGCAAAAGTTTCAGAGGCAGCTGGTGCCTGTGACCAGCGTTTTTTTCCCACAATGATCTCTTATAAAATAAAGCGAAATCCATCCTCCTAGTAACTCCTGGCTTTAGGGGGCTGCTCCCTTCCTCTGGAGTCACTCAGAATAAGGGATCTCCTTTTCTATACAGGCTTGTCCCCCAACCCTAGAGAGGTTGAAACCTCCAGCACCACAGTGCCCAGACAGGATTTTCTCTGCAGTGACCGTCCTCCCCCTCTGACTGCCCCCTTTGGATGGCATGGGTCTGCAAGAATCACTCTCCCAGCTGCTGCTGTCCCACCTGTATTGCTCTGCTCCCCCCACCCCCACCCCACCCCACCTGGCAAGCAAGCACAGAGCTCCTGGGAGGCTGGGCCGCTGTGAGCCCACTGCAGTGCCATCACTCAGCTTGCCAAAAGCCATGTGACACAGCAAGGAAGCAAGTGGTTAGAGAGGTACATTGGTTTCTGAGAGGCACTAGTGCAGCTAAGGCAGAAATAGGCTCGAACTTAATAATCTGCTCATCACCCACAGTAAGAGACACCCTGACTTATTCAAAGACACCGTGGGCGGTGCAGAGGATGAATAAGCATGATTCACTGCCACTCTGGCACCCGGGGCACGAAGAATAATAAAACCCAAAGAATTGTAGCCGCCTGAGTAGTAAATTAAGAGATCCGGGGCTCAGCTAGACTCTCGACATCAATGTTACCATGGCAATAAAGGGCCCCAGCATTCAGCAGCTATTACAGAGCAGGCGTCTAATAGGCTAGTCTATGTCACAGCCAAAGCCCAAGGGGCTAGCAAAGAAGACCAATTAGCATATCCATTCATTAGGGGCCTCTGCACACTTCTTCTCTTAATTCCAATTAGTTGTTTGTTTGAACCAACGTCTCTTGCCTGCATTATGCTCATTAGTGCCTTTTAGCCACTGGAAATAGGCTTGAAACTCCACAAGGACCTCACTATTTCCCAAGCCTTCATTTTTCCCCCAGGGGTCTAGGCTGATACAGTCACCAACTTAGGGCCCTCAGTCCCTCGAAATGAAAGCATCTCTCACTGTATAACTGTACTCGACAGATGGAAACTGCTCAGGAATGTGATGCGCTAAGGGTTCTTCCTGGAACCCAGCGAAATAAGGATCCGGGGCCATTATCTGGACCATTCAGGTCAAAGAAACCCTTTGGCCTTAGCCAGTGAGCCCGCTGGCCACGCCTGCTGGCCACTACTCAGAGGTTAGTTGTTCGGGAGGGGGAACTTTGGGCACCTGGGACCATACTGGCATCATCAAAGTCGAGCAGTAGCCATTCCAGCTTGAAGGACTGCCCTTCAAGGTCCAGCCCAAACCCCGCCTATTCTGGGAAGCCTTCCCTGATCTTTGCAGTCTCGAATGAGTTCCCCCTCCTCCACGAATTTTGAAGTTGACACCCTATGCTGGGCAGCATTCATGGCAGCCTCAGCTCCTCGGCCAGCTTGGAGTTCCCTCACCCGTGACTTCAGAGTCCTCAAGGTCACTGGGAGAGACTGGGGTTCTAGGCAGTACTCATAATGCCACTGCATATGACCTTCTAGAGTCTCCCCGAGGACTTAGCCAAACTCCAGGCAGGGACACATCCCACTCCCCAACCACACCCAACTGTGTAAATAGCTCACAAGAACAGATGCCATAAACTAGCCTCTCTCGTGGCAAAAGGAAACAATCTCTCAAAAGTGCTACCTTCTCTTCCTTCCTGGGAACAGGACGACCAGGTCCTAAGATTGTTTCTGTTCCCCGTCAGCAGCCATGTGGTTTGACTGAGGCAGGCAAGCAGGAAAAGGGGCTTACAGAAGCAGCTGCTAACATCTGTGCACAAGGACTGAGTTGAATCATTCGCCTCTGAACTCGGTATCAAATTCAAAGCCTCTCCTTTCTCCCTCCTCTCTCGCCTCTGTAGCCACTGCTTCATTTGCAGCTCCATTGGTCACTTCTGGCTCCTCTGCTGTCCTGTTAAGCAGATTGCTTTTTTTCCAAAATTGGCAGGAATGGTTTCTCCTTTAGTCTTCTGAGTGTGAGCTCAGACAGATTTCTGTCTTTGAGATCCTATGGGATTTTGTTATTGTACTCCACCCAACAGCTGGCATTCCAGAAGGCAGCCTGGGCTAAGTACATTGCAAATATCTTAAGTATATGGCAAACCCCAAATCACCCAGAATGCTAGGGAATGAGAGATTCTGGAGAATGGAACATTTTGTTACCTGAGTTCACATTAATCCAAACCCCCTTTTGTCTCCTACTGTGGGTTTTTTTCCTCTCAGCTTTATTCAGATATAACTGACATACAACATTATGTAAGTTTAAGGTGTACAATGTGATTTTACCCATGATACACATATATATTGCAAAATGATTACCACCATAGGGTGAGCTAACACCTCTAGCACATCACATAATTACTATTTCTTTTTTATGATGAGAACACGAAAAATCTACTCTCTTGGCAGCTTTCAAGTATATAACACAGTACTATTAACCACAATTACCATGTCACACATTAGATTTCCAGAGCTTATTCATTTCAAAACTAGAAGTTTATACCCTTTGACCAACATGTCCCCAGTTCCTCCATGTCTCCCTAGCCTCAGGTAACTATCATTCTACTGTCTATTTCTATGAATTTGGCATTTTTTGATTCCACATATAAGTGAGATCATACAGTATTTGTCTTTCTAAGTCTGACTTATTTCACTTGGCACAATGCCCTCAAGGTCCATCCATGTTGTTATTAATGGCAGAATTTCCTTCTTTATCACGGCTGAGCAATATTCCATCATATATATGTATATACACCACACCTTCCTTGTCCATTCATCTGTTGACAAGGCACTCAGGCTCTTTCTGTACCTTGGCTACCGTGAATAATGGTACTCCCTACTCCTGATTTTTTAAATTTTGCTAACAAAAGGAGTACTTCAAGGCTGTATATTGTTACCCTGCTTATTTAACTTATATGCAGAGTGCATCATGAGAAACGCTGGACCGGAAGAAACACAAGCTGGAATCAAGATTGCCGGGAGAAATATCAGTAACCTCAGATATGCAGATGACACCACCCTTATGGCAGAAAGTGAAGAGGAACTAAAAAGCCTCTTGATGAAGATGAAAGAGGAGAGTGAAAAAGTTGGCTTAAAACTCAACATTCAGAAAACGAAGATCATGGCATCCGGTCCCATCACTTCATGGGAAATAGATGGGGAAACAGTGGAAACAGTGTCAGACTTTATTTTGGGGGGCTCCAAAATCACTGCAGATGGTGACTGCAGCCATGAAATTAAAAGACGTTTACCCCTTGGAAGAAAAGTTATGACCAACCTAGATAGCATATTCAAAAGCAGAGACATTACTTTGCCAACAAAGGTCCGTCTAGTCAAGGCTATGGTTTTTCCAGTGGTCATGTATGGATGTGAGAGTTGGACTGTGAAGAAAGCTGAGTGCCGAAGAATTGATGCTTTTGAGCTGTGGTGTTGGAGAAGACTCTTGAGAGTCCCTTGGACTGCAAGGAGATCCAACCAGTCCATTCTGAAGGAGATCAGCCCTGGGATTTCTTTGGAAGGAATGATGCTAAAGCTGAAACTCCAGTACTTTGGCCACCTCATGCGAAGAGTTGACTCATTGGAAAAGACTCTGATGCTGGGAGGGATTGGGGGCAGGAGGAGAAGGGGACGACAGAGGATGAGATGGCTGAATGGCATCACTGACTCGTTGGATGTGAGTCTGAGTGAACTCTGGGAGTTGGTCCTGGCGTGCTGTGATTCATGGGGTCGCAAAGAGTTGGACACGACTGAGCGACTGAACTGAACTGAACATAACTGTATACTTTTTTTCTGCCTTAGTAAGACAAGACCAATGTATCTATCCTTTGTTTAGTTTTTAAGGCTTCCAAGAGCTTCAAGTTTCTCATATACTTAACATCAGGAATCACACACAAAGTTCAAGTGGAGAAAGCATAAGAGGTAAAGCTCAATGTCTACTGAGACCAGGGTAACCCCTGGAAAAAATTTGGTTTCATTGAAATCCCAAAAGAGGAATGAGTTTCTCTTTTCTTTGTCAGTGCTCTCTTTCTCGTCAAACGAGGGTATCAGAGGAGACTGTTAAAGAAGAATCCTGAGTAGTAACGTTCTAGTAAATGGAGTCTTTATTTTAAATTAGCCACTACTGAAGCTGTGTTCATCAGAACAGCCTAGGTTTGGCATTATGAATAAATCGATCTTTCTAAGTGGTTGGGCTGATTTTCCTGGTTATCAATATGCCCAGAATCTCAATGCCTGCAACATTCTCAGTCACCTGGGTGTGATGGGAGGGGGAGGGGATTTGTGAAGGATCATATATTCCTCCCAGGCCTTTTAGCTACCCAGGCTCCAGTGGGGTGAACCAAACAGACCAAAACTGCTATATAATGTTCTTGGCTGTTTCTACTAATTTTTGTTTTGGTGGATCCCACATTGGCTTCAGGAGTTATATATGTCTGGAAAACCGACACTGCAAAGTTCTGGCTTGTTCCCTGCCCTGATGCTAAGGGATAAATATAGATCTCAACCACTACAGAAATTTGGCCAGGATTCCAAGGGGTGTGTGTGTAAGGGGCAGTGCTGATGGGGCCATTCTGACATGTGGGAGAGAAAAAAGGTTTCTTTATATCCAAGGCCCTCTTTGGTGGGCGGGAGGAGCCAAGCAGGAGCCTGGCCTCTAAAATGAATAATCCATATTTAAGGGGCTGGTGGATTGACACAAATAAGGAATATTATATGTGGCTTAGTGTGGGGCAGGGGAGGTCTTTCCTGACACCTTAGATCCTTTTGCATGAGATCAGCCTTATGAAAAAAGAAAGTTATTCTTGGCCAACTCCCCTCACCCCCAACTCCCACCCAGGCCCCACCCCCTGCATGCACTGATATCCAGCTCTCAACTGAGGACACAACTGAAGACTGCCATTGGGCCCATAGTAGCTCAGGCGCTAGAGAAGGGCAGGGAGTGGGAAGACGTGAAGCTGCGGGGGGGGGGCGAGTCACTCATCCTTGTGACCCAGAATATCTCCCCCTCCCTGTAATGATGAGCTTGCTTTTCCATAAGGGCTTTCCTTTGATTCAGAGAAGGGGCCAACCAATGAGAGAGGGGCATGTTAGATTATTTTGGGGAAGGGCTCATGCCAGGAGGGTTCACTTTTACTAGGCGCCAAGTAGCCCCAGCAACCAGTGTCTCCTGTACCAGCAGCAGCTCCGGAGCTCTCCCCCACTCGCCTGCCTCTGCCGCACCTCTGCCCACTGCACAGCCATGAGAAGGCAGCTCCGGTCCAGAAGGGCTCCGGCCTTGCCTTACGGTTATCGCTACAGACTTGTGAGTCCCGGGAAGCAGAATATTTTTGCTGTCCCTTTAGAATGGGGTGGGTGGGGGGTGTGTAGGTCATGACTCACGGCTGCTTCTCTTTAGGATGGGCAGAAACAGTGAAGTTTAAGGAAGCCCAGGGTTTCAAGCGTGAGCAGTGACTCCCGGGACCCCACTGCACCCTGAGTGGCTAGACTGAAGGAGGAAGCCCTTCTCCTGTGCAACAAAGATAAGGGACAGGGGAGATGCCAGAGAATGAAGGCGTCTTCTACAATGTTTTCGTGGGAGTCTAGGATTTGAACAGACCTTTTGGAGTCTGGGAGTAGAGGTTTCATTCCAATAGCAAGAAATGGAGCCAAGAGAGAAGGGAAGGGAAAGAGGAAAGGAAAGGCATTTGCCTACCCAGTTGTCTCAGTCCCTTTGGGTGGGAGCTTCTGAGGAACCCAGCTACTCTTTTTCTAAAGCTGAAATTCCAAGCTATAGCTAAAATCCTGGAATACTAGGTAGAAGCTGGGAGCAGTCCTAGACATCGTTTCTCTAGAATCCCTCATCACGTAAGGAGACTGCTGTGGCTCAGGGCACGGGAGGTCCTGGCCATTTACTGGAGAAGCTGAAGTGAGAATGCAGGTTTCCTCACTTCTCATCCTATGCTCTTTCATATTTGCAGCATGCAACTCCCTAACCCTCCAGCACCCATGGCCTTCCTGCCTGCCACCCCACCCTGCCCAACACTCACACACCCCACCTGCAATGTCACCATTTATCTCCAGGGTGCATTAAAATTTTCTTTGAACCCAAAGTTTCCTTGCATTTACTTTGCTAGAAGTCATGAGTATATGCCACATGCAGTGTTTTTTTTTTTTTTTTTTGCTGAGAAGTATATTCTGAAATCTCCTCCAGAGAGGGCTGTGGAGAGCCTCAGGAAGAAACAAAGCTTAATCCATTTTTCTTGGGGAATGGCCACTCCCCAGTCAAGGAGCTAACTGGAGACTCTCAACAGCCTGCAGAGGAAGACACAAATCTAACCCCATACCAACCTGTGGAGGGCTTCTCATAACTTTCTAGCCATGGTTTGTAGAATCTCTCTTTTGACGTTCCCCAAAGTCCCTTCCAGTTCTCAGAGCAGTCATAGTCTGTAGGGCATACAAAGTCATTCCTTATTTGGATTCTTTTCTCTATAATGCTGCTAAAGTGTTGTGTACAAGTTTAATTATCTGCCCCTCGTTTTGGATTTTAAATGCATCAGGGGATCTTGCTTTATTGGGAACACTTGATCACGTTTACAAAGAGAGGATTTGATGCAGTGAATAACTGTGTGCTAATGTCTCTTTCAAAATTAATCAACCATTCGAATGTTTACAGGGTGTCACTCAATGCAGGGCACAAATTTATCTTCCAGGTCATACTGTTTGTTTATGTATTTGTTTATATGTTTATATATTTAGAGTGCTCAAAATGGAGCCATGTTCTGCCCTTCAGACTCTTTCCTTTTAGGGCAACACCACGGCCCCAGCACACACCCACTCTTCCATCTCTGCACACTCACACACACTATCACACGAGGTCAGTGCCACTTTAGGAAACAGACAAAAACAGGCCCTCTCATTACAAAAGTGTTCCCTACTGGGTTCCATGAAACACTGAGCTGCCCCCAAAGCTCCCCTCTTGTACAGTGTGAGGTTCTCCTATACATGGAAGCTGGGGCAAGGGGGAAAGATATTTGCAGTTCCTGAAGCCCAGGCAGTGTGAGAGCTGTGGGGAAATTAGCTCTGAGAAGGTTAATTCTTCCCGGGAGGGTAAAGCTTTAATGACAAGCCATCTTTAATGGGATTATCGTGAGAGCTCATATCTACAAATAAGATCAGGCAGAGGCCAAAGCCAGCTGCCTCCTCTGTGGAGCAGGGGTGGAGGGCAGGCAAAACAGGCGACTAGGAGAGGAAAGGAGATTTTCCCGAAAATATAAAGGGAATAGAAACTCCTTCACCTTGAAATGTTATACTTCAAATTCTCTGAGATTTTCAGTTAGATCAGATTCTCTGGAGGCCAGGATGACTGACTACCCACTACAGTCCGGATGAGTGCCTAGGCGAGGGCATGGTTCAGGAGTTTTCAGTCAGGCAGTTATCACTGATGTTTGTTCGGTGCCCACTGGTTACCTAGCTGCAGGCTCCATGCTGTGGAGGGTCATCAAGGAGTTAGAAAATACGGCCCCGTCCCACCCACCCCCACCCCAGGTGCTCAGAATGTAATTCTGGAGGTCAAATAGGTACCTATGTTCACACACAAGTGAAAGAGATTCAAGAACATGTATTAATCCATTCAACATTGAGTGATGGGGGGTTATTTTCCTAAGCCTTATCCCATGAGTCCTTGTCAGAGTTAGAAATCTCCAGTTGTGAGCACCTTCAGCCTCTTGGGAACACAGAATCTAACATATTGCTGTGCTCTGTCAATCTGCTCAACCACCTCTCAGCTTTTGCGCTCAAAGTGGTAGGAGAGAAACATCATTGTCAGGGATATCGCGAGACATGGGTTCAGAGACTGTCTGCTCTATCGTTGAACTAGCTGCGTGATTCTGGCTACATCCTGTTGCCTCTCTGGGCCGCACGTGGACAAGTGACTCTTCAAGGCCCCTGTCAGGTCTGATACACATGTGACATAAGACTGTACCTTTGAAGAAATTAGAGAGCAATTCAAGAGAGCTTGTAATCAAGAGCTAGACAGCACTGGGCAGACTGAATGCTGAGAGTAGAGCCTTGTCGTTCTGTATCACTTTTACGGATCCTGAACAATCTAGCTCTCTGGCCCGCCCCGCCCCCCACGTCAGCCCTTTCAGCCGAGTGTCCTCTAAATGGCCTTTGAGGAATCAGGCAGGGAGAGGGCGGCACGGAGCCCCTGGCCTCTATCACTGGATACATCCCCCCAACAGGTGCACAGGCCCTGCCGCTCTTCAGATTTGGACAGCACAGAGAAGGGAGGGTGGCCTCATTTTCTGCTGCTGCAATGAGCCTTGGCAGACCCACAAAGAGCAGAGATCCAACTCGCCAGCCTGTGGCTGGGAGGCATTTGAAATACCATTTGGTGAAGTCTGGGTTTTTCTCTTTTTTGTTTAATTTTCTTAGAACCACTTGGAGAAGATTACAGTTTCACATCTCAAGTAATGGCTGCAATCAGTCAATCAACAAATATGTGCTGAGCATTTCCTACGTGCCCAGATTTCTGCCAAGGGTATGGGCTTGGGGGTGGGGAAGACGAAGGAAATATCAGTTGCCATCCCAGCACTCAGGTGGCCCGTCCAACCTGCTTCTGGCAGGCAGAGGTTCCAGCGTGGGCAATAGTCAGAGAAGCAGCAAAGAACTGCACCCCCAATCTCTTGTTTCTGTGGGGAAGACAGTCTAAGTTTTGAGGAGGGGTACAGCAGCTGGCTTTTCCTCCTGATGTCTATTCCAAGCTATTTTTAGCCACAACTTAGGATGGTGAGGGTGAGCAGCTGAAAGCATCCAGAGTGTTAGGACAAAGCTGCCTTGGACTGAGAATGTGCCATCACAGACACAAGTGTCTAAAACTCTTCCATCCTCCAGTGTTGAGCTCAGTCTGCCCTGACAGGCCAAAGTTAACAGGAAGCCATGGCCCCAGGACAGAGTAATGACATGAACAGTCCTAGGGGAACAACCGAAATGCCTGCAGCTGAGAATAACACTTGCACCTCTATGGAAAGAATATTGGGTCAAAATGGGTCATAGAAATAATATTTCCTGCAAGAGAGAAAGAAATCTGCCTCTTGTAACAACAGGTATGTTTCTGGGTAAGTGGACATCTGAAGCATCTCCAAATATTGAGTTGTTTTTCATTTATTTTGGCTGGTGGGATGTGCCATGGGAAATTTTCTTTTCCAAAAAAAGGGGTTGTGTGTTGTCACTGTTTCAGGATGATCAGGATGAAGTGAACCAGAACTACTTAGCGGATGAAGAGGAAGAAGCAGAAGAGGAGGCTAGGGTGATGGTGGTACCTGATTTGGAGGAGGAGGAGGAAGAAGAGGAGGAGAAAGAAGAGGAGGAGAAGGAGGAGGAAGATAGTCACAGTCAGGAAACAGACAGTGCCTGGTGGCGGAAACTGCAGATTGTCAATGAATACCTGTGGGATCCGGAGAAAAGGACATCTCTGGCCCGAACAGGTCAGAGTTGGAGTAAGTCCCAGTGGTCCCAATGCCCCAGTCGGGTGTCCTTTGCTTTCGGCTTGGCGTCCAGGACTCCTTTACCACACGTTGGATGGGCTTGTCTGCAAACTTCTCTTAGCTCTTCACGTAACCGGATCAACGCCTAGGGAAATAATGGGCAGATCTCATCAGAACAAACTCCAAGTGGGTGAACAGACGATTGTGTAGCTGAAATCCACTGGGCTCAACAGCATTTTGTAATGCAGAAAGACAGTAAGAATGAGTTGAAAAAGCACAGGTTTTATGGAAGCCCCAGCCCTGTCATTTTCTCTCTGTAACTTTGGGCTCATCATTTATCCTCTCTGAGCCTCAGTTTCCTCACCTGATAAACAAGGGAAGCAGTATCTCCCTTTCTGTCTCACAGGAGCAGCCTGAGACTCTGGTAAGATATGAACATGGTAAAACCGAAAGTATTACGCAGAAGACTATTCCTAGGATACGAGACTCAGGTCCCTACTAACCTGACCAAGGGTTTGTAGAGTCTCATCAGTTCACCCCGTAACGTCAGAGAAGGATAGCCAGGGCTGCCGCTGGCCCCAGGTTGTGGGTGCTCTACGGCTCCAGGGTGTTTAGAGAGAAATGGGTTAAAGGGATCATTTCTAGCGATTTAAGCCCAAGCTCCTGTTTTTCTTGATCCATGGCACAACTGCGGTCCATCTGCAGCCACCACTGTCACTTCACAGCTTCCCCAGCACTCCTCTCCCAGGGTCCCTCCTACTCACCTCTTGAACTCTTAATGCTGATGCTTCTCAGGAGATTTAGCTTATGGTAAAATTCACACTCGCCACACTCTCTGCACATCCCAGGAAAAGAGCAGCTGCTGGTCTGAACTCAGTTACCCCATGGAAGAAAAAACAGCTAAGTCTATGGATGAAATAAGAGTCCCCCAGTGCCAAGAGTCTACATTGCTGAAGTCGACGTTCGTGCCTTCTAAAGGCCCCTTTAACTGAGAATTCTCTCCTTTGTAGCTGATGTTTCTAATTCAGCTCAGTCAGGGTGAAACGGCCAGCCCCGCTTCCTGGAATTGGGAATAGCAGGTGTGGGGCTCTGAACAACACCCACCTCCCTTCACCCCTCTTCAGTTCCCAACCCCACCCCTGCCCATCCCTCAAACTCTCAACTCTCGACTGGAACAAATGTACCTTTCAAGGAACATTCCAACATTCTGGAAGCTGCAGACAAATGCAGGACACTCACTGGGGCTCCAAAGCAGGCACAGCTGTCTCTGGCTTGCCTAAAGAGGACTGAAAAAACAGGCCTTGTGAAATCCAAGTGTGGTTCTGGGAGAGGAAGCCCCGCGTTAACCCTTAAACAGCCATTGGAATTTAACCAGATGAGCTGATCCAAATTGTGCCTGCGGAGAAGAATCCATAAGCCAATACGTGGGGACAAGGGAGGAAGGTTCGAGTGTCCAGGGGAGATGTGCCAGTGGGGACACTGCATATCCAGGCCTCTGGGAAGTGGGTCTCAGAAGGCTAACCCTGGGCAAAGGGCAAATAGTGATGTTAATGCCCAGATCACCACATGCCTTGCTGTCCTCTTGCTTGAGAACTAGGTGCCAATTAAGCACTTACTAACCCTGTCCAGCCTGGACATCAACATGACAGACATATTCACCCAGCCTGTTATTATATTCTGGGCTTTTCCTCTTATAGCTGGGCAACCTCTATTCATAGGAGCTATATGTTATTTTATTGGGTACTGACCAGAGTCTATGAGGTAGTAATATTATTGTCCCCATTTTACAGATGCAGAAACTGAGGCTTAGAGAGGGTAAGTAACTTACCTAAAGTCACAGTTAATAAGTGGCAGGACTGGGACTCAAACCCAGGTTGGATGAACACTGGAGTTCCTTCTCTTGCCAGAACACCACACTGTCTTCATGAACTTTAGCAGTGAGTAAGGCCCTGATGGGTAAAGGACTCAGGACCTGATGGGGTGTTTTAGTGGAAGGACTGAAGAGTTGGGATTGAGGGTATCTTGTCTATTCAAGATATAATCGTCTATCCAAGCTTGGGTGGGGCATTCAGGGGTGAACCCTGGATTACCTAGAGGAGCAGCCCAAGTAAAATTTGGATATTTGGAGCAGAAAAGGTTGGAGGGATCAATGGGTTCAGGTGGGTACAGTGCTTGGTTTTGCCGGGGGTGGGGGTGGTACAGTGTAGCTGAGACAGCCTATCACAGGCTCCAGGGCACAGACTCTTGGGCAAAGCTGAGGGGACACATTGTTTGTGCCATTCTCCCATCTACAGCTTCCCAGCCACACATCCCCGGCAAGAAGGAAGATGTCTCCCAAGGAATGTACCTGTCTTCTATTGCTTTCCTTTCATCCATGAAACTGAGCCTTCTGGTCCCCCAGGATGGTTCCAGCTGTGGATGGGTTGCCAGGATGAGGACAGGGGTAGAGCAATGGAGAATGGAGGAGGAGGCAGAGGGCACAACCCATCAGGCCAGCCAGTGGGCAGCAGCCAAGTATCACAGGCACACAAGGTGCTGCTGTTTCTTCTCTGGGGACTCCAACTGAAGTGAGGTGTTTGTATTCCAGTCCCACTTTAGTGCATCTTAGAAAACATAAAGGTTCACCTCCAGTTAAATTCCTAAGGAATTTGTTTCTCCTTTTCCCGACTCCTTTTGGGGGCTGTTAATTTTATTCGGTTCATGGTTCAATTTAAAAATTGACATTTGGATTTGGTTTGGGGTACAGCAGAGTTAGGTAGTTTGTTCTGGTTTCCAGCTCATGATATGGTTCAAATCCATAGTTCTGACATCATGTTACTGCTGTGAGAAGAGTTAGATGCTATTTTCTGAGACGGCCCCAAAGAGGGGCATGCTTACTCACTCATTCTGTGCTGCCTAATCCCGGGACAAACCTGGTCCTGATCCAGCCCACAGAGGGAGAATTCACACAACTGTGCCTCTGGAAACCATGGCAATAATAATATTAACAGTGATGAAGAGTGTCATATATAGAGCACTGAGTGTCTGCCAGGCTCTGTGCTATGCTATTTATATGCATCATTCAATGTTAAGAAGTCAGTACTATTATTATCCTCATTTTACAGATGAGGAAATTGAGGCCCAGAGAGGTAAATAGCATGTCTAACATCCAACAGCTAGGAAATGGTAGCATCAGCACAGGATGGAAGGAAAGGCTGAATTTCAAATATTGTTAGGGACACAGATCAGAATATGAGGGAAGTGCTAAACTTATCACCATTTTATCTGCTAGGAATTGGGGGGTGCCCAAAGGTTCTATAACTTGCCCAAGTGCACAGTTAGAGCTCACAGGTGGCAGGTATCAATAAGTACAGTTGCCCCCTCCTTCATTCCCCATCCTGTGTTAGTGTTCTTTTTGAAATCAGAGTCACTTAAACTTTTGCCAAACATGAATAAGATTTGAAGTACATAAAGTGAAACCTTGCTTTGCCTTCATTAGAGGCAAGTCCAATGGAAATGAAGCAAAAGTTTGAATTATGGGCTATGTGAAAAGAAATGCTGTTTTCATCACTTGCAAATATATATAATCACTGGAACCAGGTGGCTAGAACTCTTTAGGACACCTGCTTTAATGAATAGCAGAGAATGATTTGTACATAGGACATTGACCATAGCCCAGAGGACTCCCAAGCAATTTGCCCTCTGCAGTACTTTAAACTCTGTTCCCCTATAATCTAGTTCATGGTCATCATTTGCTCAGCAAGCCCTTCCATCGGAGATGCTGTAAAGGTAAAACTGCAATCAGACCTCTGACGCAATTCTCACCAATTTCAAATCGGTGAAATCTGAATAAGCAAGGACATACTGAATCTGGGGAATTACAAAAAAAGCCATGTCACGTGTTTGCGCTGGTTCTGATTCGTGAGTTCAAATGCAGACACAGGGCTTATTGGCCAGCACTGACCACCCTCATCTCTGATTTTTCTGCAGGCCTGATCTTAGTCATTTACTTCTTCTTCTATGCCTCCCTGGCTGCTGTGATCACCCTTTGCATGTACACGCTATTTCTGACCATCAGTCCTTACATGCCAACCTTCACTGAGAGGGTGAAGCCTCCTGGTGAGTGCCCAAATACCCTGAGCTGTCCGAACACCCTGGACAGAAATCTGCTTGCACGGCATGTTCAGCCTCAATTAACTTTGGCTTTTCCTGGTAATGACTTAGGGATTCAATTATTAGGAGTAAAAGTAAAATGGTACTTGGCAGATTATGGTCCTTTTCATTTTGATTGCCTGGGGTGGGGTTGGGGGGAATGGTTTCATGGGAATTGATACAAAAATTATCCCAAGAATGGGTTAATATATCCAAGACTTGTTTTCATTGCCAGGAGTTATGATCAGACCCTTCGCCCATAGCCTTAACTTCAACTTCAACGTTTCTGAACCTGACACTTGGCAGCATTATGTGATTAGTCTAAATGGCTTTCTCCAGGGTAAGTGCCTCTGAATGGTGAGAATATCTTTGGAAAGGTGAGGGGTGGGAACTCAAAAATCACTTGGCTCTGAAATCCCAGTCTTAACTAACACTGCCCATTCTGATTTTTCGTTACCTTGCATCCCCCTCAGCACCTGTAGATACAATCAAAACTACTGTGGTTTGTGATTGTATGTTGCCTTAAAGCATATAAAGCCAAAGATGGTAAGTTACATGTTTATATGAAAGCATATAAGCCAGTAAGGTGATAAATTCATTAGAACACAGAACTTGCTTTCTCTTCTGGAATACCCTAGAGCACCTAGTTATGTCCTGGACATATCCAGATGGCTCAATAATGATCAATTATAAAAGATAATTCCGGGGGGGGGGGCAGGTGGTGATGAGGAAAGGAGAGTGTTCTCCAGAACTGGAAGACTCTTACCTCTTGTGTTTTCTCAAGGTGAGAGAATTCATTTCTTGGATATGAGCCATCTTAAAGGATGATCCATCTTAAAAAGCCTTTATTTAAGTCTCTTTATTTAAATAGCAATCCAAAAGGGAGTTGGAGGACAAACCTCTGGGTGGCAGTCACTCCAACATTTTGATAGCCAGTGTTTTCAAGATGCCTATCTCTATAGTATTATCAGATAATGTTCTCAGGGGCAAGTGAAAACTGAGGCAGCAGCTTGGTTAAGGTTAAACACAGAGCCCACAGTCTCTGTATTTCTCCAGCTATCAAAGTAAATCCATGGGTTAACTACACCTATTATTTGTGGAGGAAAAGCCCGTCAGACGGGTTTGGTTGTCCTGGCCTGGCTGAAGCCAAGTGATGGGGGTGGCCTACAGAACAGGCAGTGAATGAAGAGGATTCTCTTACGTGATAGGAAGCCTTGTTTAAATGCATAAATGTTGTCACTGAACTTTAACCTTGCATCGCAGAGTCTATTGTCCTCATTTTACAAATGGGGGAATTGAGGCTCAGAAAGGGGAAGAAATCTGATTAAAGTCTTCCAGTAGCTGAACCAGTATTTCAATTTAAACCCTTGTTTCTGTTCTTGACACCCTTGCTACTCAAAGTGTGATTCAGGGACCAGCAACATCAGTATCACTTGGAGTTTGCTGGAAAGGGAGAATCTCAGGCCCTACCCAGACCTGCTGAATGAGGGTCTGTAGGTGGTCTTTACACCCTTTAAAGCTTAAGAAGTGCTGCTTTTCACAATTCTTTGCTGCTGCCATATGACCAGGAATTAGAAATTCAGCTTTGTATCAGTGTCATTTTGATTAAGTCTGAGATTCAGAATCCTCACCTGTAAAATGAGAGGAGCATGGTTCTTTTTGAATCCATGGAGTCCCATTTTTGACTCCCCAAAATGTTTTGGGCATCATAGCCAGCACAATATCTTCTCTTCTTTCAAAATGCTTGTGAGCTATTGCAAATGTACTATCAGAATCTCTGCTGAGGAAATTCCTCTGAGAAGAGAGAAGATGCAGAAATATCAATTCTGACCTGATGACAGAGGTGGGGAACATTAGGAAAAGCATTGGATTTTTTTAGTTCCTAAGTGTAGATAATATGCCCTGTTTAAAAGGAACACATCTCTGAAATAGACATCAGAGTATCAATTTCATTCCTGTGAGGACAGAGATTTTGCAATAAGGGGTCATGCCCATGTCACAGTATTTTTAAAGGAACACGCTCAAGAGAAACAACGAACACGTGATTAGAGTTTCTATTTAGAAAGTTATTTGAACATAGTTCTTATTCTTCAAAAAAAGATTAAAAAAAGAGAGAGATTAAAACAAAACCTTGAATTGAATGTAGATTTGTCAAAGGAAAAATAAAAGCTTAGCCATAACTAAGATTTAAAATTTACTAGAATAGATTTAAAATTCCCAGTTGCTTCTAATATCAAGCCCAAGTCACAGTCCGTCTAGATAAGGGCCCAGGAGTACCTTTGGAGTTTTACCTCTGGTGGCACAATCTCCTCTGAAAACTGAGCTACTTGGAACATAAATGCATGGAGGCTGGATCTAATAGGACTAACTGGATTTCATCATTGAGAACCAAACTGGGAATAATGTAGTCATTTCTAAAGCCCAGTTCTATGGCATCTAGTAGCCCAGTCAGCTCACAGATGGACCTTTTCAGCCCTCTCCCTGATACCTGTACCTTGAAAGTGAAAGTTGCTAAGTCATGTCAGACTCTTTGCGACCCCATGGACCCCAGTCTGTGGAATCCTCCAGGCCAGAATACTGGAATGGGTAGCCTTTCCCTTCTCCAGGGGATCTTCCTAACCCAGGGATCAAACCCAGGTCTCCTGCATTGCAGGCAGATTCTTTACCAACTGAGCTATCAGGAAAGCCATGTGTACCTTGGGCACATGCTAAATTCCATGCAAGGGAAAGGGACACTAACTCTGAGTGCCTCGGGTCTCAGAAGACAAGACCTCACCCCTCAACCTCTCAGTGGAGACCCTACGTTTGTCATTGTTTCCTGTCTTTCAACCTAAGTTTCTATTTTTCAGTGCTAACTTCCCTCCATAAAGAATGAGCTGGTTTATTTCCTCCTCTTCTTCCTCCTGCTTCCTCCTGTTCCACAACATACAGTTTTCACGTTTTTGCATTGGATGCCTCTGATCAACCTCAAAGAGAGGTTTCCTAGACTGAACTTAAAGAGATATAACCCCTGTGTTCTGCCTCTATGTATATCCCATGCCTTGATATGACTCAGTCCTTCTTCCAAAATCTGCCTACTATGTGCCTCTTCCTCTCCCAGAGGTATTAATAGAAGAGGCAGCCCTCCACGTTTACAATTTACCATGTCAGAAAAGAAATAATGGAAAATAGAGAAGAGTTATAAAGCGACAAACATAATACAATCCAGAGACCGATATGGAAGAAGTTCCAAGAGAATGAGAAGCAAGGGGACAGGCAATCCAAGTGGGCTAGGGGGACTCGCCCAGAAGGCTTCTTGGGAGAGATGTTGTTGAAGGGCCTGGGGCCCCTGATGCCAGGTCACAGGGTCTAAGACAGACTGAGTGGGCTTTCAAAGGAGCACAAGTAAGCTGGGGAAAGGAAACCAGGGAGAACCACTGAAAACCTGGCCCTCTCTGCAGCACCTAACATGACCCTTTGCCACCCCCACATGCTTTAGGTTACAATGACAGTCTTCAAGAGGAAATGAATGTAGACTGTCCCCCAGGCCAGTACTTCATCCAAGACGGTGATGAGGATGAAGACAAGAAGGCCTGCCAATTTAAGCGCTCCTTCCTGAAGAACTGCTCTGGCCTGGAAGACCCAACTTTTGGCTACTCTACTGGACAGCCTTGCATCCTTCTAAAGATGAACCGGGTATATTGGCCCATGATACTCTGGCGATGAAAAGTGGATGAGTTGGGTAGGAAGGCCCTGGCCACTCCATGTCTCTTGGGTTCTGTCTTTATACACTGTTAAGCTTGGCCATTTTTACCAAGAGCATCAGTAATACAAACAACTGGATAAACCTACCAAGTAATAATTCCTTTTCTCCCTGAACACTTTCTATTTGGATTCTTCTCCAGCACCCCTGAACCTGCCCTTGGATGCCTGTATCAGGAATGAGATCTTGAGCTGTTTGGCACAGGAGACTGACATGAAGGTGGTGTGGGGGGCAATTCTTATATTACAAGAAATGCATTTTCCTCCTCTCCTGCCATGCCTTGGGGTGGCAGAGCCTTATTAGGCATGCTCTCCTCTTGACACCAGTACATTCTTTACACCTTCAAGATAATCTTGCTGCGGTTACCATTGTATGAATATCAGCCACAAATAAAACAAGGAGTAAGCTGAGCTGTGTAGCTTTGAAGATATTTTGCATCTTCTACTTTCTGTAACATTTCTGAGAGGACAAATAGATCAAGGTTGTGCCTAAAGAAGTGATGACTCTAGGGGGATTTAGAAAAGCCCTACTTTTTTACTGTCAAACCTGTTAATTTTTTTTCTTTTGCTAGATTGTTGGCTTTCGTCCTGAGCGTGGAGACCCTGTGAAGGTTTCCTGCAAAGTTCAGGTAAAGTGCCCTTTTGAATAAGTACTGTTAGCACACCTGTTTCGTGCAAAAAGATGGGTCATCTCTTCCAAGGGCTTTACCATGGACGGTTGGCTAAGGGTCAGGGAAAGGGTTAATCTTTTCATAACTACGCCTCCATTTATACCTTCAGTCCTCCCTGTTTCCAGAAAGCATTCCATTCATGTGTATTCGTGTGTGTGTGTGTGTGTGTGTGTGTGTGTGCTGATTTATACCTGTGAAAGCCAAGGACTGAACCTCAGCTAAGGGCCACAGCTGGGAACAACAATGTGCCAAGTCATTAATTGGGATTCTGTTTACACTTTTGCTTTTAGCTCTAATTACTTGTTTCTTTGAACTAAACAAGCGGCTTTCATTAGAGTCATTAGTCCCTGGTTTTAAAACTGAATTTCACTTTTTGCAGCAATGACCAGTGGCACTGGGTGTCGCAATAACAAATGACTACAAAGGAAGCATAAACAGAACTCCATTAATATGCTAACTAACTGTCCTTCAAGGGGCCATTAACTCCTATCTCATCTGTGCCAATTAGCTCCCTTGTAGGAAAAAGCCCTAGATCTTGGGTTTGCTTCTTAAACTGGCAGTAGCTGCCTCCTGTTTGCTAACAGCCACTGTACCCCCAGTCCTGGACAGCTGTCTTACAAATAAGTGAAACCAGGGAATCCCATTCTCAGTAGCAGAAATGCCACTCAAAACTGCAGTCTTGATGGTGGCAGATCAGAAAGCAACAAAAGGTGGCATTTATTCAGCAGTAGTTCACGTTCATGGAGAAGGCAACGACACCCCACTCCAGTACTCTTGCCTGGAAAATCCCATGGACTGAGGAGCCTGGTAGGCTGCAGTCCATGGGGTCGCTAAGAGTCGGACACGACTGAGCGACTTCACTTTCACTTCTCACTTTCATGCGTTGGAGAAGGAAATGGCAGCCCACTCCAGTGTTCTTGCCTGGAGAATCACAGGGACGGGGGAGCCTGGTGGGCTGCCATCTATGGGGTCGCACAGAGTCGGACACAACTGAAGCGACTTAGCAGCAGCAGTTCACATTCAACAAGAATGTATGAATCACTTATTAAATACCAGGTACTCTGCTGGGTGCTGGGAGTGCCAAGATAAATATGAATCTGTCTCTGAAATCAAGGCAGTCAAGTAATACAGATGCAGTGGAGACATAAAGGAAGGAAAGGTTAGTTCCACATGGGAGGTGATGACACTGAAGATGAGCTTTGAAAGATCAGGCCGTGCTTGCCCAGTGACCAAGGTAGGAAGGACATTCATTCTGTTCACATATATGTGAACATGTATAAACATACACACATGAGAGGTGTGACTACAAACGGTGGAATTGATTCCACACACCATTCACCAAAAATAAATTTCATTACTTTTTAGAATACATAAATAAACCATGAAGATGAACTCAGTCTTAAACTAGCATAGTAATTGGATTGAGTCCTGCTTAGAGTTCCCTCGGAGAAGGCAATGGCACCCCACTCCAGTACTCTTGCCTGGAAAATCCCATGGACGGAGGAGCCTGGTGGGCTGTAGTCCATGGGGTCGCACAGAGTCGGACACGACTGAAGTGACTTAGCATAGCATAGCATAGCATAGAGTTCCCTAAGGAGATTGAACCAGTCAATCCTAAGGGAAATCAGTCCTGAATATTCATTGGAAGGAATGATGCTGAAGCTGAAACTCTAATACTTTGGCCACCTGATAGGAAGAACTGACTCACTGGAAAAGACCCTGATGCTGGGAAAGATTGAAGGTGGGAGGAGAAGCGGACAACAGAGGATGAGATGGTTGGATGGTATCACCAACTTGATGGCTATGAGTTTGAGCAAGCTCTGGGAGTTGGTGATGGACAGGGAAGCCTGGTGTGCTGCAGTCCATGGGGTCACAAAGAATCAGACATGACTGATGACTGAAATGAACTGAGAGTTCCCTAGTGGAAGTCATTCATTTTTCAGCTTACATCGAACCTTGCTGAGAACTGTCTTTTAAAAAAAAATTGAGTCATTATACATTCTATAATAATCAATACTGGTCAAATCCACACCCACTTGTGGAAGTCAAGCAGGATGAAGTAATTACTAGAATAAATTAAGGAGAGTTCAGTTTATAATAAGCCATTATAGTATATTGATAGAAGTAATCACACGACCCGAGTGAGTGATTTGCTAGTAGTGATTCACTATTTGTCTCTTACCTCCAGACCTCAGCTATCTAGGGCAAACCTAACGCATGGGCAGAAAGCCCTGCCTGACATACTATGATGAGGGTCAGTTCAGTTCACTTGCTCAGTCGTGTCTGACTCTCTGTGACCCCATGTGAAACATGCCAGGCCTCCCTGTCCATCACCAACTCCTGGAGCTTACTCAAACTCATGTCCATCAAGTTGGTGATGCCATCCAACCATCTCATCCTCTGTCGTCCCCTTCTCCTGCTTTCAATCTTTCCCAGCATCAGGGTCATTTCCAGAGTCAGTTCTTCACATCAGTTGGCCAAAGTATTGGAGTTTCAGCTTCAGCATCAATCCTTCCAATGAATATTCAGGACTGATTTCCTTTAGGATGGACTGGTTGGATCTCCTTGCAGTCCAAGGGACTCTCAAGAGTCTCCTAACACCACAATTCAAAAGCATCAGTTCTTCGGTGCTCAGCTTTCTTCATGGTCCAACTCTCAACATCTGTACATGACTACTAGAAAAACCATAGCTTTGACCAGACGGACCTTTGTTGGCAAAGTAATGTCTCTGCTTTTTAATATGCTATCTAGGTCGGTCATAGGTTTTCTTCCAAGGAGCAAGCATCTTTTAATTTCATGGCTGCAGTCACCATCTGCAGTGATTTCGGAGCCTAAGAAAATAAAGTCTCTCACTATTTCCATTGTTTCCCCATCTATTTACCATGAAGTGATGAGACCGGATGCCATGATCTTAGTTTTCTGAATGTTGAGTTTTAAGACAACTTGTTCACTCACCTCTTTCACTTTCATCAAGAGGCTCTTTAGTTCTTGTTCGCTTTCTGCCATATGGGTGGTGTCATCTGAATATCTGAGGTTATTGATATTTCTCCCGGCAACCTTGATTCCAGCTTGTGCTTTATCCAGCCCAGAATTTCACATGATGTACTCTACATAGAAGTTAAATGAGGGTGGACTTGTTTATTTAGTCATTCCCCCTTTGCTTATCCTCCTGACCCCACCCCCTGTAATGAAGCCCCTCAGAGAATGTGGTCAGAGACACGCGTTTAGGTGAGCCACGTCCAGGCTGTGTCCCTGTGCACCTGGTTTGACCTCCATCAGAATCGAGCACACCACGTGCATGGTGTTGTAGAGTGGGATTTACAGAGCATGTTCTAATTTACACCTGCCTCGGCTCCAGAGTCCAAGGCTGGGTGCCAGGTCCAGTATGATTCTTTGCAGAGGGACTGGCATGGTAGGCCCTCTTGCCAGAGCAACACGAGGTACTGCAAGCCCTTTAGAGCCCCTCGGAGCCCTTCCGCCTGAGTCTCCTAGGAGCCAGCACAGAGCTACAGTGAGAACCTTCAGCCTTCCATGTCTGGGCCTTCTATTCAGAATTCTTTGAACTGCAAAGCCAAAGCCCAGTCTCTCCCTGGAAACACTCCTCTGGCAATAAGTCTGGCCTGAGCTATGCCTCACTCTGCTTTCCTGATCTTTCTGAGATGGACACACAGTGTTTCTACCTGGGCCTCAGGCCCCTTTAGCTCAGGCTCCAACTCAGGGACCCACCACCTGATACATACTTGCTTCTACTTACAGAGAGGTGATGAAAACGACATCCGATCCATCAATTACTACCCAGAGTCGGCTTCTTTTGACCTCCGCTACTACCCTTACTATGGCAAACTGACTCATGTAAGTCCGTACTCCCCTTTAGTCTTTGCTGTCAGAAAGGGCTCAGAGGCAGGGCTGACTGGGATCAATGAGAATCAGGGAGCAGCAGGTAGTAATAACAATGGGGTGAACAGCTGCTGGCCCAGACCCGGAGTTCACTCCACCAGTTCCTATCCCAACCACTCCTTGCCAAATCTGAAGGAATCTCAAACATGGTGTGGCCTCACTCCTTCAGTTTACAGATAGAAAAATGAGGGTTCAGAGAGAGGAAGTGACTTGCCCAAGGTCATACAGCCAATTAGTGGCAGAGCCAGGAGCAGACTAATCACTTAACCATTGCACTCAATGATGCCCAAATAATCAGGTTCCTTTTTCTCCTGCTTGGCGTCTTGGGGCAGTGAAGGCTTCAACACCAGCATGGAGACTTAATAAATACTAGTTCTGGTTTGATTCATGGTCTGATACCCAGAAAACCATATCATGCTGAGTTAGAACTGCTTCTCCCCAGAGGACAGTCAGACAACTGACATTGACTTATGAGAGAAACGTGTAATTTCCCCCAAGTCCCAGGGCAGAGAGAGCATCTCAGTTGCTTCAGCCACCTGTGACTTGGCATCATGGGATTTACACAGTTCCCTTTGTGGAGGTTATTCCATCCTGCACTGAGCATCCAATCACATCCATCCTGCTATCCTTCCCCACAACCCCGCCCCTCCTCCCACTTAGAATTCATTGTTCTTCCACCTACAGGTTAACTACACCTCCCCGCTGGTGGCAATGCACTTTACAGATGTAGTGAAGAACCAAGCGGTGCCTGTGCAGTGCCAACTGAAGGGCAAAGGCATCATAAATGACGTCATCAATGATCGTTTTGTGGGTAGGGTAATCTTTACTCTAAACATAGAAACCTAAGAACTTCGGGGGGCCACTCCCACCAGTTCTGTTTCTGTTTTATTTCATGTTACCCTGGTAGCACCTGAATTCTCTTCTTCAATCAGGACACAGCCAGATGGACACCTGAGACAGTAGACCATTTTTCCTTGCCTTTGACATATGTACAAAATGGCATTGTGGGAACTATTTGATTTTTAAAGGTAGTCTCTCCTGATGACAAATAGATTATATTTGTTTCCTTTTCCCCCACTTAAAACCAAAACCCATACTTGCTGCTAGAAGTCTCATTGTAGTGTAAACATAGTATCTGATAAAATTCACAGTAGCCATGAAGGACAATTTCTGTAATGATTATAAATTCATCATATTTTCTAAAAATGTGTTGTTTTTAGAGGTGAGATTCCTCCCAACCAGGCTGATAACTAACCCTTTTTGTTAACCTGCCTGGCAAGGTCCTGCCCTGAGAATCACCAAGCAGACCAATCCAGAATACACCTAGGGCCATCATGCCCAGGGAGTCTGTATCCAAGGCTGCTTGTGAAATAGGCTTTCCTGGGCAACTAAATACTGCTTCACCAACTGGGTTATCTCCAACTGGAACAGAAGTCACTGATAACTGGATGCTGTTCTGGGATAGAGCAGAACATAGACCTTCCCTATGACTTCTTTGGGGAGGTGAGGCCCAGTGCAACTGGGGAGAACACCTACCACATGGATGTGACTGTTATTAGATTCCTTGCTTTATGGTGTAGTCATCCAAAGGCAAATGTTCCTGCAGAAAGGTTGTCTCAGCTTCAGGCAAAGGAAAAGGCAAGGATGATCTCCACCACCGAATTCTTCTTGGGCTATTTGTCTGACAGTAGTGTGATGTTCTTTTGAGACCTCAGGGATGGATGTGTTGACCACCCTCACACCCTCTGCTACACCTTTGGGGATTGAAGTCAGGGTCTCCTGACTGATACATGGTAAGACAGAAATCTCCTGCCAGGCCACCCTATATTCAAGTCCCATTAGCCAGCTTTTCATTTTCTTAAAAAAAATGGTACGAGGCAGATGTTTATCCAGGTTGTGGATCAGCCAGGCTGCTTTGTCTTATCTTTGGCCATATGACCATTCCGCTGCTTGTCTCTACTAGGGGGAGGGCTGGGACCAGGAGAAAAAGAGAGTGTCAGAGAAGAGTATAGTGTCTCAGGGTCCAAAGCAAGCTTAAAGGCCACCTGGAAATATCCAGAGTCGGAATCTCCTCTACAATGTTTACCTTCTCCCAAAACAGGGAACTGACAGTTTGGTAGTGAAAACAAACAAGTAAAGAAGTAACTACAATATAGTGTGACAAGAGTTTTAATATTCGTATGTGGGAATGCTATGGGAACACGAGGAAAAATAACTCAAGCTGAGAAAGTAGCAGAGGAAGTTTCACATGCAACTGTGTTTGGGTAACTGTGAGCAGCTCATGTAACTTGAATGTAAAGGGCTCAGAGCAACGGCAGGGAGGGGCAGTGGACTGGGCTAGAAAGGCATACAGGTACTCAAAGAGGCCTTCGAGTTTCGTCCAGTAGGAGAAAAGGAGTCATTAAAGCATGTTATGGGCTTCCCAGGTGGCTCAGTAGTAAAGAATCCACCTGCTAAGCAGAAGACACGTAGGAGACACGGGTTCAATCCCTGGGTGGGGAAGATCCCCTGGAGAAGGAAATGGCAACCCACTCCAGTATTCTTGCCTGAAAAATTCCATGGACAGAGGAGCCTGGCGGGCTACAGTCCATGGGGTCACAAAGAGTCAGACACGACTGAGTGACTAAACAACAACAAACAAAACCATTTTATGCAGGGAAGCTTTGTGATCATACTTACTTTTCAGAAAGAGCACTTTGGCAGCCACATTGTGAAGGGTGCATTGCAGAGGGACAAGACTGGGGAATGGGCAGTGAGGGAGAAGGAATCAAGAATGACACTAAGGTTCTGAGCTTGGCAAGAACCCCTGGGATGGTGATACTGTCGATTAAGACTGGGAATACATGAGTGAAGCAGGAATGGAGAGGAAGATGTTGAGATCAATTCTGGACATTTTAGGCTTGTGATTTCTACTTGTCAGACACTGATGTGGAGCTGTAAATATAAGTGGGTTGGCGAAGAAGGAAATCTGAGAACAAAAGCAACATTTGCTTAAGTGAACTCTCTTAAGAAAGTCCACGGTATTTAATCATGGGAATTTGAGCCACTTATGTAAACATATCACAACAATCTGGTCTCTCAGGTACTGCTTCTCTCTTGGCTTATGGCAGAAAGGACTGCTGCTGCTCTTTGGAATCTCCTTCCCACACACCTTTCCAACTCTTAGTGACAGTAAAGGGGGGCTGACTGCTATTAACAAGTGATTCAAAGACATGCAACAGCAGACCTGTGGAAAACACAAAAAACAACGAAACTGTCTCCCCTCAACTCCTTTCCTTACCAAATTCGACTTTCAAAACTAACCTTTAAAAAGAAACCAACTTGAAGATAACAACTTGAAAACCTAACAATGAGCTCAAATGATCAAAGTCTCAAGATTTAGTAGTAACAGATAATAGAACAGTAGATCTGGAAAGGAACTTAGAGAGCGTTTAGTGCAAACAACCAGCATTGCATCTGACTCCAGGTCCAGTGCTCTTTCTACTCTGAGCTGCTGCTTACCAGGAAGTACCATCTTTTAAAAAATCAATGAATGATAGATATCCCAGACATTTTAAAACATATGTCAAATTTGAGTTAGAATAGTTAACATTTCACAGGAATTCAACTGGTGCTATATATTATACATAATACATTATCCTGTTAAATACGTTGACTATTAAACAGACAAGGAATTATGAATCTTTTGTCATACAGTATTTCTCATTCAACGGAATCCATCATTTCCACAGTTTGAAAGCAATATTGAATAGAAGGAGGATACTTGGGGATGTCAGCCAGGACATTTAAAAATAGCTTTATTATACAGAACTGGATATTATATTTATTACAACTGGATTCTAACAATTGAAGAAACTTCCAGTGGACTAATTTAAATAGTCCCCTAAATGGTGCTGTATCAGGATTTGATTTGTACACCATCTGTTGCACTGTGCTTGGTTTTACTTGATTGTCAATGAGAAATACTACTTCCAAATGCCTTCATGATTTTTGTCCATGCTAGACTTAGGATTTTTTACTTCTTAGCCCTTGAAATTATTATTCTAACGTTACCTTTCTTAGGCATTTGTTTGCTGGGAATCTTCATGTAGAAAACATTAATATTGTCTTGGGGAGATGTTGACAGCAATAAATTAAAATAAAAAAGGAGTGTATGATTTCCTCTTTCTAAACTGTACCACTGATTTCCCCACAGGAATATTGGGCAGACATGTGGGTGGAAAACTTGACAACTGACAGCCTATTAGTTTAAAACTGTTTTTTCTTCCCCTTCCCACCTTTTTTTCCTGACTCTTGGGATTCGGCCACAGGAGAATGAAACTAAAAGTTGTTCCATTTCTAAGCGTTTTTCCTTTTGCAACATTCATGCTCCAGTTTCTTGGAAGACTATTTTGTCAGAGTAAACTGCCTTTCTTCATCAAGGTTGAGTTTCTGGTATAAATTATTCTGTTTGTTTGCACAGGAGAAGAACGCGACGAGAAACTTTGAGGCAGGGAAAAGGAACAGAAATTCAAAGAGAAACTGCAAGTTAAGTGACTTCAGGGCACATCTGACCACAGACTGTCTCCCAGAGCAAATCTCTAGTGGTGATTGCAGCTAAAGACAGAAATATTTCCATTCCCTTGTTTGAGTCAGAGGCTAGGCTGCAGTAGGAACCCCTTCTTTCTTTGCAAGCTGCCCTGGGCTAAGGTCTACTAGGCAGATATGGTTTGACTGGGGGGCGGTCTATGATCCCAATGTATTTCCCCCATCTAGGTTCTGTGTTAGAGTCCTGTTTCCTTACTAACTTCAAACATGATAAAGCAGTTTAACCAAATCATGCAGAAGTGTGATTTACAGTGTGATTTTATCCAGGTAGAAAATAATTTTGGGTGTCTGTGTATGTACTGAGGGGTTTGAGGGGGGCTAGGATAGATGGAGGCAAAGGGCAAGGAAAATGGAGTTGAAATGCAGAACAGCCCTGCCTACTTCACACAGTTCTTTAGTTGTAGGCTAGGAAAGAAGAAAAGCTGATAGAGGGATCGAAAAGCTTTAAGAAGGATGTGGTAGGCTCTCAATCTGACAGCCCTGTATTCAAGATATACTTCTCTGCAGGCCCCTGATTAGCTGTAGCATCAGTTAGGATTCCAATAAGAAATAGACAGCATGTTGACAAAATAGAATAATTGGTAGAGGATTTATTTACAAAGAGATTAATTATAAATGTGTCAATGTAGGGAACCATAAAGAATAGCACAATAACCCAGGCTAGTTCAAGCTAAACTCTTAACCTTCCCTAGGCCCTAAGGGATGGGGTTAGGAAGTGGTTTCCAAAACCCAGAAGGACTGAGTAGGGTACAGCTGACCACCTTGAGAGAAGTGGTGACCTTGCTGGAGAACTAAGCTATCTCAAGGTGACCTAGTAGGTAGGGAAACAGGAGAATAAATACCTTGACTTAATCTTCCTCCCTCCTTCTGATCTCCTGCTGGTAATTCTCATTGCCCAAACCCAACCAAAATCAGAGGGCAAGTAAGCCCTCTGGTGTGGTCCATACAGGTCAGTCTCCCAAGGAAGAAGGCAGGGTGGAAAGGGGAGGGGGGACTACTTTTGGAGCGTCAAACACAAAACATCTAGTGCAGACACCAAGATTTTGAGATTCTGAGCACAGACTCCTGGGAGTCTGGTAGAGTGCTAGAACCATCTACTGAACCGACTCCAGTGACCAGGGCATTTTGTCTTCATGCATACTCTGCTCCACAGCTTTGGGGTCAGAGGCAGTAGGCTTTCCCATGATAGAAACTCTTTTCTCTGTTCTTTAATATTCATTCCCTTTTCCAATTTCCTCCTTCATACTTTCCTAATCTGGTATCCTTTAGTATGTCATTTAAAACTCTTTTGCTTGTAAGTCACAAAACAAATGAATAAAAACGATCTCAAATAGACTTGAGGATAAAAAGAAATTTACTGAATCATATAACTAAAAGCCCAGGTTCTGGTTACTTTGGTTTGAGGCATAGCCAAGTCTTGGAACTCTATGTCATTAAGAACCAGTCTTTCTCCATCTCTCTATACTGCTTTCCATCACGTTGGCTTCATTTTCAGGCTCCACAAATCAAGATATGTACAATGGCTGCCAGCACTATCAGGCCTATGTTCTCAAAGGCTAATTTTCCTTCGAAAGGCTTCCCTGGTGGCTCAAACGGTGAAGAATCTGCCCACAATTTGGGAGACCCAAGTTCGATCCCTGGGCAGGGAAGATCCCCTGGAGAAGGGCATGGCTACCCACTCCAGTGTTCTTGCCTGGGGAATCCCATGGACAGAGGAGCTTGGCGGGCTATACAGTCCATGGGGTCGCAAAGAGTCTGGCACAACTGAGCAACTTATCACTTTCACTTTCCCTTTGAAAAGGTAGGTTCTCTTCCCTGATAGTTCAAATAAAAATTCTGAGTCTCTCATTGGCTTGAATTGGATTCTGTGTCCATCCCTGAACCTACCTCTGTGGCCACAAGGAGAAACTTCTTTAGTTGGCCAGGTTTGAGTCACATGCCCAGCCCTGGAGCTTGGGATGATGTCAATACCACTCAGCTTGCCTGGAATGAAAGTCAGGGAGAGGTGATCCTCCTGAGGAAAACTGAAGTGATTTTACCAAAGAAAGGTGAATGAGTGGAAGATAGAATAGCTGTCCACTGCATTTTGTCAGTGTCCTGTCAAATCCTACATCTACTTATGGTTGTTCTTGTACTTTCAAACTAAAATCTTTTCAAAATTTTAACATTAAGGTCTCCAAAGACAGTCCTTTCACTCTACTCTGGCATTTTGTCAACACCTTTGGCTTGGAAAAAAAGCAAGGTGGAAAGAGAAAGAAACCGTCTTGATTTATTCTACTTTGTCTTTACCAAAGAGAATTCCATAATTTAAATCTGCATTCAAAGTCTGGCTTCCATAAAACATTTTCTTCTCAGAATAGACTGATACAATCTTCATAAAATAGTTATTAATAACTTGAATCATAAAAGTATTTGACTTGCATCAGAACAAATTTGTTCACAAGTAAGATGCAGGATGAGGGTAATATCCTTTCCCTCCCCTCCAATCCTCTGACTGATGACATCATCTTGTATATAGAAAATCCAAGGAATCTATTAAAAGACTATGACAGCTAGAGAATAAGTTCACTAGGATTGTGAGATAAAATATCAGCACAAAAAAATTGATTGTCTTTCTCTGCACTAGTGATGAACAATTTAAAAATGAAATTGACATAACAATTCCATTTATAATAGAATAAAAAAGAATAAAATATTTAGGAACAGATTAACAAAACAAGTGTAAGACTTACACACTGAAAACTACATAATATTGTTGGAATAATATATAATGGAAATAACCCCAATGTCCACCAACTAATGAATGGATAAACAAAATATAACGTATCTATACAGTGGAATATTATTCAGGCATAAAAGGAATGAAATACTGATCCATGCCACAGCATGGATGAATCTCAAAACATTATGCTAAAAGAGCCAAACAAAAGGTCACATGCTTGATTCCCTTTATATGATGTATCCAGAATAGGCAAATCCATAAAGATACAATACATCTGTGGTTGCCAAGGGCTGGAAGGAAGGGGAATGGAGAGCGTCTTTTAATAGGGATGAGAATATCTATCCACATATCACTTATCTATCTATCTATCTATCCATTTATCCATCTATATATAGAGGAAGAGAAATTTCTGGGTCATATGGTAATTTTATGTTTAACTTTTTGAGGAACTGTCAGACTGTTTTCCAAAGCAGTTGCACCATTTTACAGTCCCACCAGCAAAGTATGAGGGTTCCAACTTCTTTATATCCTTGCCAACACTTTTATTATTTTTTTCTTATTATAGCCATCCCACTGGGAGTGCAGTGGCATCTTATCATGTTTTTTTAAAATATATATTTCTTCAGCTGCTCTGGGTCTTAGTTGCAGAATGTGGGATCTAGATTCCTTACCAGGAATCGAACCCAGGCCCCCTGCATTAGGAGCTCGAAGTCTTAGCCACTGAACCACCAGAGAAGTCCCCTTATCGTGGTTTTGATTTGTATTTTGCATTTCCCTGATGACTAAGGACAGAGAGCATTTTTTTTCTTCTGCTCATTGGCCATTTGTATATTTTCTTTGGAGAGGTGTCTATTTAGATCCTGTGCTCATTTTTAGTTTGGTTGTCTTTCTACTCTCCATTTGTTAGGGTTATTTATACACCTTTATCAAATACAAGATTTGCCAAAATCTTTGGAGCAAGTTGTGAACTCAGGAAGTGTGAGTCTTCCAACTTTGTTCTTCTTTAAAAAAATTTTTTTTTTTTTAGCTTTTCTGCATACCTTTAATTTCCATGTAAATTTTTTGACCTGCCTGTCAATTTCTGCAAGAAAGATTCTATTTCAATGGTTGCTTTAGAGTTTATAGCAGGTTTTCTCAATCTCAAAATTGTTGAATTTTTGGTCCACGTAATTCTTCATTTCAGGGACCATCCTGTGCATTTGGAATGTTTGGCAGCATCGCTGGCCTCTACCCAGTGTACATCAGTAGTACCCTCTTCAGTTGCGGAAACCAAAAATGTCTCCAGACATTCCAAAATGTCTTCCAGGGGTCAAAATCACCCCTGATTGAGAACCACTGGTTTAGAGTATATATCTTTAACATCATTATCTACCTTTAAGTTATATCATACCACTTTACATATTGTATATGAACCTTACCACAGAACCATATGTTCAACTTCTCCCCTGCGGGTTTTTCTGGTATTGTTATCATACATTTTACTGATTCATATATCATAAGCTGCTCAACACATTGTTATTATTTTATTTAAACAGTAAACTATTTTTAAAGAGATTTCAGTAATAAGAAAAAAATTATTATATATTTAATTATGTAGTTATCATATATTTTATACTGACAACCTCTACCATTTGAGTTGTTTAGACCATTTATATACTACGTGATTATTAATTTGGTTGTATTTAAATCTACTATCTTGCCATTTGTTTTCTGTTGGTCCCATCTGTTTATTGTTCTCCCTTTCTTGTTTTTCTGTCTTCCATTGGAATTAATTGTTTTTAAAATGATTCTACTTTATTGACTTATTAGCTATTATTGCTTCATTTATTTCTTGTGTGTGTGTTTTTAGACATTGCTTTAGGGTTTCATTGTAGAAATCCTTAATTTATCACTCTCTACCTTCAAGTCATATTATACCAATTCATGTATAGTATAGGAACTTTACAACAGTTAACTTCCATTTCATCTTTGTGCTATTTATCATACATTTTTCTTCTATGTATGTTATAAACACCACACTTCATTGTTATAACTATTAGTTTGCTTTAACATGTATCATTTTTTTGTTCTTAACATGACTTTTAATAGCTAAATAGCATTATGTACTATCCAGAGTATGGATGCATCAAAATTTATTTAATCAATTCCAAATTGTGCATTAAGGTTGTTACTTATTTTTCCTTGATATTAAAAATTATAAATATCATTGAACATTCTTGTGCTAAAATCCCTTTGCGCAGTTCTGATTATTCCTTTAGGATACTTTTTGTGGCCAAAAAAAATATATACACAACATAAAATTTGCCATCTTAACTATTTTTAAGTGTAGAGTCCAGTACTGTTCAGTGAATTCACATTTTTGTGAAACAGATCTCCAAAACTTTTTAATCTTACAAATCTGAAACTTTGTACCCATTAAACAGCAACTCTTCTTTTCCCCTTCCTCCCAGCCTCTGGTTAACAAACATTCTACTTTGTCTCTATGAATTTAGATACCTCATATAAGTGGAATTATACAGTATTTGTCTTCATGTGGCCGGCTTATTTCACCTAGCATAGTGTCCTCAAGGTTCATCCATGTTGTAACATATGACAGAATTTCCTCCCTTTTAAGGCTGAATAATAATAGATGGGGAAACAGTGTCAGACTTTATTTTTGGGGGGCTCCAAAATCACTGCAGATGGTGACTGCAGCCATGAAATTAAAAGACGCTTACTCCTTGGAAGGAAAGTTATGACCAACCTAGATAGCATATTCAAAAGCAGAGACATTACTTTGCCAACAAAGCTCCGTCTAGTCAAGGCTATGGTTTTTCCAGTGGTTATGTATGGATGTGAGAGTTGAAGTGTGAAGAAGGCTGAGTGCCAAAGAATTGATGCTTTTGAACTGTGGTGTTGGAGAAGACTCTTGAGAGTGTCTTGGACTGCAAAGAGATCCAACCAGTCCATTCTGAAGGAGATCAGCCCTGGGTGTTCTTTGAAAGGAATGATGCTAAAGCTGAAACTCCAGTACTTTGGCCAGCTCATGCGAAGAGTTGACTCATTGCAAAAGACACTCTGATGCTGGGAGGGATTAGGGGCAGGAGGAGAAGGGGATGACAGAGGATGAGATGGCTGGATGGCATCACCGACTCGATGGATGTAAGTCTGAGTGAACTCCAGGAGTTGGTGATGGACAGGGAGGCCTGGCATGCTGTGATTCACGGGGTCGCAAAGAGTCGGACATGACTGAGCGACTGAACTGAACTGAATATTCCATTGTATGCATATTCCACATTTTGTTAACCCATTCATATGTTGATGAATATTTGGGCTGTTTCTACCTTTTGGCCATTATGGATAATGGTCCTATGAACATGGGTGAACAAATATCAAGACTCTGCTTTCAATTCTTTGGGGTGCACACCCAGAAGTGGGACTGTTGGATCATATGGTAGTTCTATTTTTAATTTTTAAAGGAACATCCGTATAATTTTCCATAGCAGTTGCACCATTTTACAGCCCCTTCAACAGTACACAAAGGTTCCAATTTCTCCACGCCCTTATCATCATGTTATTTTATGTTTTGTGATAGTAGCCATGCTAATGAGTGTGAGGCAGCTCATAGATCTGTGTTTCATTAGGGTTGATGCCTAGAGTTTTATTTTGTTCCGTTGATTGGGCCATGTTTCTCTGTTTCTTGTAATTTTTTTGCTGGGCTTTGGGCATTTGAAAAACAACCACTTCTCCCAACTTTTAAGCACTAGCTTCTTGCAAGGGAAGACGTTCTCCAAGCTTCGCTGCTCAAAGTTCTGAAACCTCTCAAACCTTTTCCGATCTCTTGCTCTCCCTGGTGTCTGCTTGCAGAACTACAGTCCTAACATGCTCTTAATTCTATACTCCTGCTGCTGTCACTTCAGTCGTGTCCGACTCTGTGCGACCCGAGACGGCAGCCCACCAGGCTCTCCCATCCCTTGGATTCTCCAGGCAAGAACACTGGAGTGGGTTGCCATTTCATTCTCCAGTGCATGAAAGTGAAACGTGAAAGTGAAGTCGCTCAGTCGTGTCCAACTCTTAGCGACCCCATGGACTGCAGCCTACCAGGTTCCTCCGTCCATGGGATTTGCCAGGCAAGAGTACTGGAGTGGGGTGCCATTGCCTTCTCCGTCTTTATTCTCAGTGACTTTCAAATCTATTTTCATGCATTCCTGTCTGACTCTTTGCGACCCTATGGACTTTGGCCTCCAGGCTCCCCTGTGTATGTGATTCTCCGCACAAGAATACTTAAGTGGGTTGCCATGCCACCTCCAGGGGATCTTCCCAGTCCAGGGATCGAACCCACATCTTTTATGTCTCCTGCATTTGCAGGCAGGTTCTTTACCACTAGCTCCACCTGAGAAGCCCAAACCTGCTCTCAGTGGCTTCCAAAGCGTGGTGCTGGCCCCATCAGTGTTCTGAATGAGACAAGACAGAAACTAGTCCCTCTGGCAGTCCCAAACAAGTCAGAATGTTGGACATATGTTCCTTTTTTATTCCTTCTGGGGGGAGGTGCTCTGGTTTGGAGGTTTTCCTCCAGGTTACTCTGTACTATGCTACACAGAGGGAGTGACATGAACAAGTAACCAAAATGCATGAATTTTCCTACTCTTTCACTGGAATCCCTCCTGGTTTTATAAGGGCCTAGTTGCTGTAGCTTCTCCGCTGGTCTCTAGAGTTTTCACAGAGGTATTCTGGTCTGTGTATTACTGTTAACTCAGTGTAACTCAGTGTCTCTGTGGGGAAAGGAGGGTCTGTAACTTCCTAGTCCACCATCTTGTTACCTTTGCCCGTATTTTAAATCAGGTTTTCTAAATCATTCAGTTGTAGAAGTTCATTATATATTCTGCATATTAACCCCTTATCAGATTTATAAATATTTCTCCCTTTCCATGAGGATTCCTTTTCAATCTGTGTTTTTAATGTGTCCTTTAATGCAAAGATTGTGTCCTTTAATGCAAAGATGTTTTAAATTTTGACATAGTGCAATTTATATATTTTTAAAAATTTGATGCCTGCATTTTTTGGTGGCAAATCCAAGAAATCATTGCTAAATCCATTCTTTTACTTTTAAATTATTTGCGTTTTTATATTTAAAGTGTGTTTCTTGCAAGCAACTTCTAATTGGGCCTTGGTTTTAAGTCCACTCTCTTGAGAACCTCTGACTTAACTGGGGTACAACTTCAGTGCCTTTGTTGGTTTTATCAGCATTTGCTCTCTATTGTTATTTTAGGGTTGCTTGATCTACACTAGATTGTTAATATTATTTTAAGTCAATTTTATCTTAAGGATTTAAATAATAAGAAAAAATCATATATATGTATATCTCATTGTAATAATTTCTAGTGTTCTTTATTCCTTTGTAGAAATCTACATTTCCATCTTATCATTTTCCTTCTGCCTGAAGAAATCCCTTTAACACTTACAGTATGAGTCAGCTAATAATGCCTTATTTCAGTTTTGTATATCTGAATAAGTATTTCACTTTCTTTCTTGATATTGTTAAAAATAAGACAACGGGTCACAAATGGAGTCACTTATGCTAAGTCTCACATCACCAAACAAAACTTAACTACAGTTTCAGCTTTCCCAAAAATGGAATCTGAAACCAATCAGTCAGGAATTACCTGATCACTACTAGTAAGGCAATTTCTCTGATAGACCCCTGCCATCCCCTAAAGGAGTGACCTTGCCACAGTGAATCTTCTAGCATAATTTCCTTGCTCTTGTTCCCTTTTGCCTATAAAAATCTTTCATTTTGTACAGTTCCTGGAAATGCCTTTCTACTAGATGGGATGCTGTCCGATTCATGGATCACTGAATAAAGCCAATAAGATCTTTAATTTTTACTGAGTAAAAATTGTTTTTTAACAATATTTTCACTGGGCAAAATTCTAGGTTGACAATCATTTTTTAATTTCAAGACTTTAAAGGTTTTGCTCCTCTGTCATCTTACATGATTTCTGATATGAAATTTACTATCATCCTTTTATGTAACATGCCTTGTTCTGGTTGCTTTTAAGATTTTCTCAGGGAATTCCCTAGTGGTCCAGTGGTTACAGCTCAGTACTTTCACTGTTGTGACAACACTCCGGTTGAAACCATGGTCAGGGAACTAAGATCCTTCCTGCGAGCTGCAAAGTGGGATGAAAAAAAAAAAGATTTTCTCTCTCACTCATGAAGAAATTTAATCATATATGCCTTGGTGTAGTGTTCTTTAATATTTTGTGTGCTTGAGGTTCTTTGAGCTTCTTGGATCTGTGGGTTCATAGCTTTCATGAACTTTTGGAAAGTTTTTCACCATTTTCTGTACTCCCTTTGAGAACTCCAATTACACAAATACAGTTTTACCATAGCTCAGTGATGCTTTGTTCATTTTTTTGGATGCTTTTTCTTCTGAGTGTGTCATTTTGGATAGTTTCCATTGCTATATTTTCAAGTTTACTATTTTTTTCTTCTTCAATGTCTAATTTACTGTTAGTCCCATTCAGTATATTTTTATTTCAAATTGCATAGTTCTCAATTTCACAGATTTTATTTCTGTCTTTTTATATTATACATGTCTTCACGACTTTTGAACATACAGAGTTATAGTGATAACAATTTTAGTAGCTATAACAACTGTTTTAATGCCCTTGTCTGCTAATTCCAACATCTCAGTTGTTTTGGGGCTGCTTTTGATGGGTTGAATTTTTTTTTTCATCTCATTATGACTTAAGTTTTCCTGCTTCTTTGCATGCCTAGCCATTTTTTATTAGATAACCAACACTGAGAATTTTAACTTGGTGAGTACTAGTTGTCTCTGTAATCCTACAATTATTGAAGCTTTTTCCTCAGAGACACTTAAGTTATTACATGGAAACAGTTAAATCCTTTAGGAGCTTGCTTTTATGATATTTTAGGTGGGTTGAGAGCAGTGTTCAGTTTGAGTCTAAATATCCTCCACCACCTAGGCCACAACCTCAGTATTCTACCCAATGTTGCATGAATTGTGAGATTACTACCAGTCTGGCTAAGGGAACAGGCACTATTTCCATGTCTATTTGTGTTCTAATCCTTTTTTGTGATTAATTCCTTAGCTTTGAGTAGTTTTTTCACATGTGAGCACATCAATACTTGAGAGGACTCTCTGAAGGTCTCTGAAGTTATATACATATATATATGTATATAGTCTTGCTCTTGCCTGGAAAATCCCATGGATGGAGGAGCCTGGTGGGCTGCAGTCCATGCAGTTGCTAAGAGTTGGACACGACTGAGCGACTTCACTTTCATGCATTGGATAAGGACATGGCAACCCACTCCAGTGTTCTTGCCTGGAGAATCCCAGGGAGGGGGGAGCCTGGTGGGCTGCCGTCTATGGGGTTGCACAGAATAGGACATGACTGAAATGACTTAGCAGCAGCAGCAGCAGCAGCAGCAGTCTTACTCTGTCTTGCAAATACTGGCTGCCTTAGTGTCCCCCAGATTCTTCACTCCCTCTCCTCAACTCATGGAGTTTTTCTGCTTCTACCTGATTCTCTCTCCTCATAGTATGTCCTGGAAACTCTTTCCAGACAGTATGCTGAGCAAACATAGGGATCACCTCATTTGTTTCCCATTTCTGAGGAATCACTGTCCTTCATTACTTAAGGTCCAGTGACTTGAAAACTGTTATTTCATATCTGGTGTCCATTTGTAAAAATGTAGTAATCTTTTTGTAATAAGAGAGTAAATCCAGTCTCTACTGTACCATCTTGGCCGGTAGCAAAAATCTATCTCCTTTTTTGTTAAATTTTATTTCAAAGTATTTCAGTCAGGCTTCCATTAAAGTAGTAGGACTACTCTGCGTGTATGTGTACATGTGCACACATGTGAGTGTGCATGTGAGTGTATGTGTGTTTTTAAGGCATTCGTTATAGAGATTTTACCTTACACAATTATGAGAACTAGTTAAGAAGTCTCTGTAAGGCTCCTATCTTCACATCTGATGCTGGAACTTGAAGTCCACAGTGCAGATAGTCAGGAAGGCAAGATGGAGGTAGATATGAAGTACGGGAAAGAACAGAAACAAAGTGGACCTCACGAGCAGGAGCTAGCATTCCCAAGGATGAACTGAAACTTGTGTCACGTCAGTTCTTGTTTCCTCTGACCTTAATGGAATGTGTATCTTGTAGAGGCCAAGACACTGTCACAAAACTAAACTCTCACACCTGACCCAGGACTCAGAAAAGTGAAAGGAGAATTGAGGGGAAGGTCGGACAGTTTCAAACCCAGTTGCTGTCTTGCGCCACTGAAGTCAGTCAGCAGAAAAAAAAACAATGTGTTCAAGCTACAAAATGGCTACTGTTTCCCTTCAGTCCTCCAAGTCCCGCACAATAATCTCTCCTGTGTCCCACCCTAGCTGGGAACATAAAGGAAAAGGAATTCTGGGAAATGTAGCTGAACCTGAACAAATTAACCCATTACCAATCTACTATGAAGTATTTTATAATTTAAGTCATTTCAGTGAATGAAGTATTTTCTCCCTTTCTAGTTATCCTCATTTGTTCCTAATACAAAGAAAATTTAACTTTTAAATATTTACTTTGGGGACTTCTCTGGTGGTCCAGTGGCTAAGACTCTGTGCTCCCAGTGCAGGGGGCCCAGGTTTGATCCCTGGTAGGGGAAATAGATCCCACATGCCACAGCTAAGAGGTCACATGGTACAACTAAAGAATTGGCATGTCACAAGTAAAGATCCTGCATGCTGCAAATAAGACCTGGCACAGCCAAATAAATAGATATTTTAAAATAAATAAACAAATGAGTGAATAAATATTTATCCAGAAACCTTGATGATGTCATCAATCGTATTAGTATTTATTAGTGTCTCTTGGATTTTCTGGGTATACACTCACACCAGAAAAAGTTATGATTTTTTTCAATATTTATTGTACTAAATCATTTTATTCCTTTATTGCATTGATTAGAATAAGAATATGTGGAAGAATAATTATAATAGCATTCCTGTGTAATTCTTGGTTATCTTGGAAATGTTTTTAGTGTTTCATTCTTCAGAATGATATTTGTTGTTTGTTTTTAGTAAGGAGCCTTTAGGTAGGTCTTTCTATTCCTCTTTTACCTTGTGTTTTTATTAGGGATAGTTACTGGATTTTATGAAAGCAATTAAAGTATATTACTAATATGACCCATGATGTTTTTCTTTAATTCACTTTGTTACGAATTACGAGTACAGGTTTATTTATACTGAACCACCTTTGTATTCCTTGAATATATCTAAAATGATAATAATGGATTATACAATATTTTCAACACTAAATCAGTTCAGAATTAACTGCAACTAACAGAAAGCCTAATTAAAAATAGCCTGTTAACCATAAAGACACTGAATTATTCAGCAACAGTGGAAGTCTGGAGCAGGTGTTTCCAAGGCCTTTGAGAGGCTGAATAAACTCATCAAGGACCCAGCGCTCTCACTTTTCCATACTGCCATTAGAAGTGTGCTCTAATAAAGTCAAATCCCTTTTTCAATGTTTGACTGCTGACAGCTTTTAAGCTTCACCCTCCCTCTTCCCTTTGTGCCTCGCATCTTGGTAAGTTGGTAAGAAAGCCTGGGTTCTCCTTTGTTTGGCACCAGCCATAGATTCAAACCCCTGGGCCCCAACTCATGGACAAAAACCTTCACTCCAGCCCACCTCTCCCCAGACAACCATAAAAATCCCCAGCCAGGGCTTCCCAGGTGGCACTAGTGGTAAAGAATCTGCTGGCCAACGCAGGAGATGCTGGTTTGATCCCTGGGTCATGAAGGTCCCCTGGAGAAGGAAATGGCAACCCACTCCAGTATTAAGAAAAGAAAAGAAAGAAAAAACCCCAAGCCAGTCTTTCTTTCCTTCCTCTCTCATATCATTTCAGATCAGTTTGAGATGCCTGCCCTGGTTGCCCCAGAAAGCCTCATTATGTAAGCAATTTCAGTGTTGACATCAAAACCAAATTTGGGGTGGGGGTCCATGCTGTCTCTGTAGGGTGTCCACAGTCAGTACTGTGAGCAGAATGCTGAGACAATGATCACCACCACCAGGGGTGTGTCTTCTCTTGCTCTAGCTTGCTAACTGACTCTGATGCCTGCTGGCTAGCTTGCCCTTTGAGTTGTGCTCCTTTGTGTTACATTGGCTGAGTCCTACAGAGCTGTGTTATAGATTTAACTAAGTCAGAAGTTTTAATAATTAATTGGCATTTAGAAGTATGGGATCAGAGCCCTCTTTAAAGTGAATGACCCTGGGTTGTGTGTCTCGGCCCAGACCTATCTGTGTGTCTTAGAATGAATCATCTGTCTTGATTCCAGCCTAAGCTGTGACTAATGCTGTTGTTGAGTTGCTAAGTTGTGTTTGACTCTGCGACCCCATGAACTGTAGCCCACCAGGTTCCTCTGTCCATGGGATTTCCCAGGCAAGAATACTGGAATGGGTTGTCACTTCCTTCTCCAGAGGCTCTTCCTTACCCAGAGAAGCCATATATATAAAATCATACATCAATGTGAATCAGTCATAATTATAATTATAAAATTATATAATTATAAAAGAAGAGAAGCGAAAGGCAAAGGAAAAAGGGAAAGATATACACAGCTGAATGCAGAGTTCCAAAGAACAGCAAGGAGAAATAAGAAAGCCTTCTTAAGTGAACAATGCAAAGAAATAGCAAAAAACATAGAATGGGTAAGATTAGAGATCTCTTTAGGAAAACTGGAGATACCAAGGGAACATTTTATGCAAAGATGGACACAATAAAGGACACAAACAGCAAGGTCCTAACAGAAGCAGAACAGATTAAAAAGAGGTGGCAAGAATACAAAGAAGAACTATACAAAAAAGATCTTAATGACCCAGATATCCACGACGGTGCAGTCACTCACTTAGAGCCAGACATCCTGAAGTGTGAACTCATGTGGGCCTTAGGAAGCATTACTATGAACAAAGCTAGTGAAGGTAATGGAATTCCTTCCAGCTGAGCTATTTCAAATCCTAAAAGAAGATGCTGTTAAAGTGCTGCACTCAATATATCAGCAAATTTGGAAAACTCAACAGTGACTACAGGACTGGAAAAGGTCAGTTTTCATTTCAATTCCAAAGAAAGGCAATGCCAAAGAATGTTCAAACCACTGTACAATTGCTCTCATTTCACATGCTAGCAAGGTAATGTTCAAAATCCTTCAAGCTAGGCTTCAACAGTACATGAACTAAGAACTTCCAGATGTATAAGGTAGATATAGAAAAGGCAAGGAACCAGAGATCACATTGCCGACATTTGTTGGATCATAGAAAAAGCAAGAGGGTTCCAGAAAAACATCTGTTTTATTTACTATGCTAAAGCCTTTGACTGTGTGGATCACAACAAACTGTAGAAAATTTTTAAACAGATGGGAATGCCAAACCACCTTACCTGCCTCCTGAGACACCTGTATTCAGGTCAAGAAGCAACAGAACGGGACATGGAACAACGGACTGGTTCCAAATAGGGAAAGGAGTACGTCAAGGCTGTATATTGTCACCCTGCTTATTTAACCTATATGCAGAGTACATCATGCGAATGCTGGGCTGGATGAAGCACAAGGAAGAAATATCAATAACCTCAGATATGCAGATGATACCACTCTAATGGAAGAAAGCAAAGAGGAACTAAAGAGCCTGTTGATGAGGGTGAAAGAGGAGAGTGAAAAAGCTGGCTTAAAACTCAACATTCAAAAACCTAAGATCATGGCATCCAGTCACATCACTTCATGGCAAATAGAAGGGGAAAAAGTGATAGCAGTGACAGACTTTATTTTCTTGGGCTCCAAAACCACTGCAGATGGTGACTGCAGCCACGAAATTAAAAGATGCTTGTTCCATGGAAGAGAAGCTATGACAAACCTAGACAGCATACTCAAAAGCAGAGACATCACTTTGCTGACAAAGGTCCATATAGTCAAAAAGCTATGGTTTTCCAGTAGTCATGTACGGATGTGAGAGTTGAATCATAAAGACTGAGCGCCAAAGAATTGATGCTTTTGAACTATGGTGATGGAGAAGACTCTTGAGAGTTCCTTGGACAGCAAGGAGATCAAACTATTTAATCCTAAAGGAAATCAACCCTGAATATTCATTGGAAGGACTGATGCTGAAGCTGAAACTCCAATACTTTGGCCACATAATGAGAAGAACTGATTCATTGGAAAAGACCCTGATGCTGGGAAAGATTGAAGGCAGGAGAAGAAGGGAATGACAGAGGATAAGATGGTTGGATGGCATCACCGACTCAATGGACATGAGTTTGAGCAAACTCCGGGTGATAGTGAAGGACAGGGAAGCCTGGAATGCTGCAGTCCAAGAGATTGCAAAGAGTTAGACATGACTTAGCGACTGAACAACAACAATAATTAAGACTGGTTCACGTCAGTGTATGGCAGAGACCAACACAATACTGTAAAGCAATTATCCACCAAGGGAAAAAAATATGTTATATAAGTCTTAAGTGAATAAAGAAAAATGTTTAACTTTTAGTATTAACTATTAAAAACTTTCAAGTGAAAAAAGAATGAATGATGCCCCACAGTAGATTTTTGTAGCCTCAGTGCTGTGGTCCCGCCCATTAAGGTTTCCGTACTCAAAATTCTTGAAACTACTGACTCTGTCCAAGCAAATGGTAGATATTTTTCTGTAACAGATTTGACTAATACATTCTGTTCAGTCTCTATTTCAAAAGTCTCTCAACTGTAGTTTGCCTTCACCTCCTAAGGTACATGATACACTTTACCTGGTTATCTATGGAGCACATCAACAGTCTTGCCATCGCACACAATCTTTGCAAAATGATCTTAACTGCATCCAGCTTTTTCCAGGGGCACAGATATGGCTTTATACTCCTGACATCCTCTTCTGAGGCTACTCACTGCTGCTGCTGCTGCTGCTGCTGTTGCTAAGTCGCTTCAGTCATGTCCGACTCTGTGCGACCCCATAGATGGAAGCCCACTAGGCTCCTCTGTCCCTGGGATTCTCCAGGCAAGAATCCTAGAGTAGGTTGCCATTTCCTTCTCCAATGAATGAAAGTGAAAAGTGAAAGTGAAGCTGCTCAGTCGTGCCTGACTCTTAGCGACCCCATGGGCTGCAGCCTACCAGGCTCCTCTATCCATGGGATTTCCCAGGCAAGAGTACTGGAGTGGGGTACCATTGCCTTCTCCAAGGCTGTTCACTAGGCACATTTATTCAGGATGAACACAATCACATAGGGAGCTCAAAAAGGGGGCTAGGCCATTGCCTCACAAACAGTGCAAGACCCCACTACCTCTGTAAATTCCTGAAAATTATTTGGTAAACGGAGGACCCCTCCATACCTGACACTGTCAAGAAATAGTTACGAATTCTCAACTTCCAGTGTTAAAACAAGCCCAGTATCTTTTAGGCCTTTTGGGTTCTGGCGGTTACGTACTCCTTATTTACAATTTTTCCTTTAGCCCATTTATGCAATTATTTGCAAATCAGCCCACCTTGAATGGAGCCCCTTCCAACAAAGGCTCTAGATTCTGTCAAAATTGCAATACAACAGCCACCTCATTAGCGCCCCTTGGCTAGACTCCTTTCACAAAGAGAAGCTTTAGCAACCTTCTCTCATGCCTCCTGGCTCCTCTGTCCATGGGATTTCCCAGACAGGAATACTGGAGTGGTTTGCCATTTCTTTTTCCAGGGCATCTTCCCTACCCAGGGATCAAACCCGTGTCTCCTGCTTGGCAGATGGATTCTTTACTGCTGAGCCACCTGGGAAGCCCTCAGGCCACAAAGAGTGCCATAATCAACTTCAGTTAAATGAAGTGTCATACACTTTTGTCATCACTCAAACATTGGGGTGAATTATCATGAAGAGTCTGACTTCGCTTTTTTATGTTTGCGGACAGCTTTTAGGCCTCAACCCTCCCTCTCCCCTTGTACCCCCTCATCTGGGAAAGCTAAGAAGAAAGCCTCAGTGCTTTCTCCCTTGGTGATGGCAAGAGTTTCAAACCACAAGCCCCCACCTGCACGCAGGAACTGTCACCACAGCCCCAACTCTAACTACAACTAAAATCCCCAGCCAGTCTTGCTTTGCTCTCTCAAGCCATTTTTGGACCAACTCGGGAAGTCTGGCTGTTCTCCCCAGAAAGCTCCTTAATGGAATAAACATTTTCAAACCCTCTTACTGTGCATGTGATGTCATCAGTCTGGACATCTGGACCAAATTTGGGATGGAGGCTCACCCTACACGATGGTCACAACATATGTCTGCCATGTCTCCCCTCCTGGTCTCAAGGTAACTGCTGCAGCTGCAAACAACACAACCCCATCCTGGCATCCTAAGGATGAGGGCTCGTGGAAAAAGGTTTTCACTTTATTGGTCCTCTATCTAATCACAAAGGAAAATCTTTCCCTGAAACTCCCAGCAAATTTCCTGATATATCTCACTGACTAGCACAGGGTTACATGTCCACCCCTAAGTCAATCACAAGACCCTGCCCAGGGTTCATACGCCACTGAATAAGCAATGTAGAGGTTCTGTTAGCAAGGAAGAAAGTAGGGTTTGCTGTCCTAGGAATGTTGACACTGTCCATTTTCAGATATGTAGGATTTTTGCAAATGGGTCAGTATATTTATACAATATTAACTTGCACACTATTTTTCTGATTGGCTATTAGCTTTATCAGCTTCACAAAATGAACTGGGGAGCTGCCCATGTTTTTCTATGGTGTGGAATATATATCTTTAACTTACAATATGCATCTTTAATATACTTTTAAGAGTTATTATACTCCTTCATATATAATACAAGAATCTCACAACAAGGAATTGTTCTTGGATATGAACCAAAAGTAACATATAAATGTTGGTCCAATCTCTTTGCAGCTATATTTATAAATGAGATGGGTCAATAGTAATCTTTTTGGTACTATATTTTTGTCATCAGATATTATATAATAATGGCTATACAAAATGATCTGGGGGAGTTTTTCATATTTTTCTATGGTTGAAATGGCATACATCATAATTACCTGGTTGTCGCAAAGAGTCAAACACGACTGAGCAACTGAACTGAACTGAACTGAAAGGTTAAATAGGAATTAACACAGAAGCATTTTTGTGCTTTTAATAACTGACTATACTATAACTGTGTATTTATAAATTGGAGTGCCCTGAGACTCAGTCCTCTATTTTCTATTCTCCTCTCTTCCTAGGAGATCTCATTCAAGTCCTTGGTTATTAAGTACCATCGATTTCTTCCCTGCGCTCCAAACCTGTATATCCCAGAAGGCCTGCTTGATATCTCTAGTCTGGTCACTAAAAGACATCACAAACCACATCTCTGAAACAACTGCTCAAACTTAAAAACTAGGGGTCATCCTTGTCTCCTTTTTTTCCTCTTAATCTTTACAACCCCCATCCAAACAATCTATAATATCTCTCAATTTTACTTTCAAAAAGTGACTCTATATGCGTTCAATAGCTACAAGTTAAGGGAAGTAAAATGTATGGATCTTAAGTTTAAGAGAGATGTCTAGGTTGGGAATACTTCGACTTGTGGTGGATGCAAGTAGTATTTTAAAGTATAGAGAGGATTCCCTGGTGGTCCCGTGGTTAAGACTGTGCACTTCCACTGCAGGTGATGTGGATTTGATCTCTGGTCAGAGAACTAAGATCCCACATAAGATCCCATATGCCCCACAGTGTGGCCAAAAATAACAATAAAATAAAATAAATTAGAAAAAATAAAATTGTGCAATTGGGCCAAGATGGCAGAGTAGAAAGACCCTGAGCTCATCTCCTCTCACAGGCACATCAAAATTACAATGATTTAACAGCACACCTATCAATGAAAAAGCCCAGAACCTACAAGAAAAGATAATCTACAACTAAAGATATAAATAAGAAATCACAACAAGAAGGGTATGAAGGGTGAAGTCCAATATAGTCAAGTCTCATCCCCCTAAGTGGTGACCCACAAAAGGGAGAATAATTATAACTGCAAAGGTTCTCCCCAAGGAGTGAGAGGTCTGAGCCCAACATTGGACACCCCAGTCCAGGGGTCCTGCATGGGGAAAGATGATTCCCTAGAAGGTTTGGCTTTGAAGGCCAGCTGCGCTCAATTTCCAAAGACAAAGAGGACTGGAGGAAATAGACTCCACTCTTAAAGTGTGCACCCAAATCTTATATGCTCCGGGACCCAGGGCAGAAGCACTAATTTGAAAGAAGCCTTGGTCAGACCTACCTGCTGATCTGGATAATCTCCTGGAGAGACAAGAGGCAACTATATCTCACCCTGGGGACACAGACACTGGTGGCAGCCATTTCCGAGAGCTCTTTCTACCATGTGGACGCTGGTGCTGGCAAGCACCATTTTGGAATCCTCCCTCTAGCTTATTAGCTTCAGGACCCAGCCCCACTCATGCCCAACAGCCCATAGGCACCAGTACTGGGATACCTCTGGCCAAGCAACTAACTGTGAGGGGGCACAGCCCTATGCACTAGCAGACAGGTTGCCTTAAGATCCTCTGAGCCCACAGCTACCCTTAGACTAGGCCCTGTCCATGAGAGGGCCCAGAAACAGGCCCCACACACCAGTGCACATGTAATAGATCAGGGACCATCAGGTTCCTGTGGCCAAAGATAGTGGGACACAGCTCTACCCAACAGTGGGCAGACACCAGCCCCAGAATCCCAGGCCCTGCCCAGCAGCAAGCCTGTTCTAGACTTTCCCTCCAGCATGCGGACACTAGCTCCGTGAAAATCACAGCCCCCAACCTATGTACCCAAGTCACACACCAGCAGGCCAGCTCCAGCCCTAGTACTAGATGGGCCCAGGCCCTGCCCACCAGCAAGCCTCCTCTAGCCTCAAGACAAGCCTCACCCCTCACAGGTGAACACCAGCCCCAGGAAAACCATAGTCCTGAAGCCTACAGACCCAGATCAATCACCATCAGGACACAACCAGCACTAGAATCGACTGGGCCCTGGTCCCACCCACAAGCAGGTCAATATAAGCTTCAAGACACTCTGGGTCTTGCTGCCAGCTGTGTCAGGAACCAATTCTGGGACCCCCCCCACCCCCCCACTCCCCCCCCATCCCCCCACTCCCTCCCCCCCCAGCCAAGGCCCTGTAGACAGATCCCAGGACCTGGCTTTACCTACCAACAGACTGGCACTAGATCTGGCTAGTAAACAAATGGGACCTGCTGCTGCTGCTGCTGCTAAGTCGCTTCAGTCGTGTCCGGCTCTGTGCGACCCCATAGATGGAAGCCCACCAGGCTCCCCCGTCCCTGGGATTCTCCAGGCAAGAACACTGGGGTGGGTTGCCATTTCCTTCTACAAAGAATTAAAGTGAAAAGTGAAAGGGAAGTCGCTCAGTCGTGTCAGACTCTTAGCGACCCCATGGACTGCAGCCCACCAGGCTCCTCCATCCACGGGATTCTCCAGGCAAGAGTACTGGAGTGGGGTGCCACTGCCTTCTCCAAATGGGACCTAATTAAATTTAAAAACTTTTGCACAGCAAAGGAAATCATTGACAAAATGAAAAGACAGGCTACTGAATGGGAGAAAATATTTGCAAATGATATGATCAATAAGGGGTTAATATCCAAAATATATAAATAGCTCATACAACTCAACATCAAAAAACAACCCATTCAAAAAATAGGCATAAGACCTAAATAGTTTCTCCAGAGATGACATATAGGTGGCAAACAGACACATGAAAGGATGCTCAACAGTGCTCATCATCAGAGAAATGTAAATCAAAACCATGAGCTACCACCTCACACCTGTCAGAATGGCCATTGTCAAAAAGGCCACAAATAAGAATGTGGAGGAAAGGGAACTGGGGTACATTGTTAGTGGGAATGTAAATTGGTGCAGCTACTATGGAAAATAGTATGGATGTTTCTCCAAAAACTAAAAATAGAACTACCAAACGATCCAGCAATTCCATTTCTTGGTATATATCCAAAGAAAATGAAAACACTAATTCAAAAATTGACATGCACCTCAATGTTCATAGCAGCATTACCTACAATTATTTACAATAGCCAAGATATGGAAGCAACCTAAGTGTCCATCAACAGACAAACTGATAAAGAAGATCTGAGCTACACACACACACACACACACACACACACACACACACACAATGGAATACTACACAGCCAGAAGAAAGAATGAAATTCTGTCATCTGCAACAACGTAGGTGGACCTGGAGGACAGTATGCTTAGTAAAATCAGTCAGAGAAAGTAAAATACTGTATATTGTCATTTATATCTAAAAAACCTGAAAACTAAGACAAGATAGTCAATGCAAAAAAAAGAAATAGATTCACAGATACAGACAACAAACTAGTGATTACCAGTGGTGAGAGGGAAGGGGGAAAGGCAAGATAGGAGTAGGGGATTAAGACGTACCAATTATTATGTATAAAATAAATAAGCTACAAGGATATATTTATTGTCCAGCACAGGGAACATAGCCAATATTTGATAACCATAAATGGAATATAATCTATAAAAATGTTGAAGGACTATGTTATATACCTGAAACTAATATCATATTATAAATCAACTCTCTCTCTACATATATGTGCATATATATAACCAGACAGGATCTGGGGCTGCAACTGGGCATAGACTGTTAAAACTATCACCCCACCATTACCACTATTATGATAGTATAAAGATGACTTAATTCATAGACATAACATAAATTAACTTATATGGTAGTGAGTTTCTTATCCTGCTGCTGCTGCTGCTATGCAATAAGAATGAACATATTCTAAACATTTTCATCTTCACAACCTTATAAGGTAGATCCTACCTATATTCCCATTTTACAGCTGATGGGGTTGAAGTCCAGAGAAAATAAAATAACAGTATAGGAGTGAATAAGCTCATTCAAGGAGAACATATAGAATGAAGAGGAGGGGTCTGAAGACAAAACTGGGAAAATACTAACTTTGGAGCCGTGGGCAGAGAAGAACAAACAGTTGAAAGAAACAGAAAGATAAGCCAGAGGGACAGGAGGAGCATCAGAAGAATTTGATGTCACAGAAAGCAAGATAGGATAGAGTGAGTGCCAAGGAGGGAATGGTCAAAAGACTCAAAGCCTACTGAAAAAAATCACATAAAAACTATCAAAGTATCCACTTGCTTTTGTAGTGAGATAGTGACTATTGGTGACCTTATCAGAGATTTTTCACTAAAGTTTTTGTAGGGTGAAAACCAAAGTGCAGCAGGTTGAACGGTAAAGGGAGCATCGCGAAGTGGACCTAGGATGGACTATTCTAATGAGAAGAAAGAAAGTCCAGGACGCAGGTTAGAGGGAGGAAATTATTCCAAGCACATAGGGAACCTGAACAGGCTTACTGTCTGGGAGAAAAATACCCAGTAGCACAGGGGTGGTGCAGCCCGGCTGAGATGCAGGAAATACGGGGGGTGGGGGGAGGGGTGGGAAGACGTAGTGAAGTCCCTGAAAAAAAGGAATAGGAGGAACTGGGATCTAGAGCTTGAAGATAGGGTTCAGCAAGGAAAACCAAGGGGCTTCATGGCTCAACCACTTGATTTTGACTAGCCGAAGTCCAAGGCTGTCTGCTGTAGGATTAGGGAAGAGTATAGACAGCTTGAAACCTTGTAGAAAATGTGAGATAACGGCTGACGTAAAGCGAGAGGGCGCTGAACCAAAAGACCCCACCCCAACCGCCGACCCCCGCGCCCGGCCCACCGAAATGACTCCCAGATTCGAAATTCTTTAGTATCCAGGTGCTTTAGAATCTCTTGGGAACGCGAATTCACTGTGCGGGACACTGCAGTCACCAGCCAGCCCGCGCTGTAGGGGGCGGTGTGCCAAGGCAGGTGCATCGGCGGTGGATCCAGGAACAGGCGCCCCACTTCCCGTCCTACAGGAGGCGCCATGCCGAGGACGGGGGTTCCCACCATGCCTTGCAGCCTCACTCGAAGCCCACAGTTTTGATGCGTCACGCGGTGTGAGGCCTCACACCACTCTTCGTTAGGGGACTCGTGGGTGTGAGGGGAAGGAGGCGAAAGAGGCCAGGACTGAGCTAGGGCTGAAGGAGGACTGAGTGAGGAGCCGAGAGGCGGATCGGTTTAGCGGCCATCTCTCACCAGAGCTGCTGCATCTCCGCAGACTAGGCCGCGGAGGTCATGGCCTTGGACGGCGAAGATCCCAGGAGCGGTTTTCGCCACAGAGACGTAGTTACATTCATCAACCAAGAAGTACTCGGTAACGGCGGCGGCCCAGATTTCTACATGACCTACCGCTCGCGGCCCTGGAATGAGATCGAGGACGAGCTGCAGTCCGTCTTGGCCGACATACATGTACCTCTCAACCTCAAGAGGGCCTGTGCCTGGAGCGCGCTGGCCTTGAGCGTGCGGGTGGCCACGAGGCAGCGAGAGCAGCAGGCCCGCCGCGTCCAGCGGCTGCAGGAGCAGGTGGAGGAGCGCGAGACGGCCACCTGGGCCCTGGCCTCGCAGCTGCAGCGTCTGCGCGAGGAGCGTAAGCAGGTGGTCATGCAGTTGCGCCGCACGCGCCAAGACCTGCAACAGGCGCTGAGCGAGCGCGAGGCCCTGCGCGGGCAGCTGCTGCAGGCCCAGAGAGCAGTCAGCTCTCGATCCCCGCAGCTCCGGGCTGACACGTGGCCCGTGACCGCTGAGGAGCGCAACAAGTTGCTGGTCGCGACCTCGCAGCGAAGGCGGCTGGAGGCCCAGAGGGAGGAGGCGCAGTATGCTTTGGCAGGCGGTGTGCAGTACGTGCAGGGGGCCCAGGGTCCCTGGGCCCAGGTTGCTCAACCCCCAGCTCCCATGCCATGCCCCAGGCACACGCCATACCCCATGCCATTCCCATACCCACCACCTCCCCCACCTAGGGTACTCTCAGAAGCCGAAGGAGCCGCCGCCACAGCAGCAGCATGCGCGGCCCCCCAGATGCCTGCTCCGGTGATGTGTGCACCTGCTATGTGGCCTGTAGTTGTGTCCCAGGAAGAGGTAGCCCTGCCGTGGTACCAGAGGGTCGAAGGCCGAGGGGAAGGTCCCCACTTCGGAAACCCCGAGGGGCACTTCCAAGTTGACCCAATGTATCAACAGTCTCAGGATCGGATGCCCAGGACTCCAGATGGTAAGAAAGCCTTTGAACCCTAGGAAGAGGGATCCTCAGGAGGAGGGATTGGGACTGCCTAAGGTACAGAATGGGATTAACTTTTCCTGATGTTTGGCTTGCGATGAATGCAAAAACTCTAGATACTAACTGAGGTGGGAAGTCTTGCCCCAAAGAAGCTCCTCACTGGATTCAGGGATGTAGAAAAAGAATGGAGACATATTCTAAAGAGAAATCAATTTCTGGAGGTCCCCTTCTGATCAAAAAATTTTATTTACATCATAGAAAATTTGAAAATCCATAAAACAAAAATTTTCATTATCCTACCAATGACCCATAACCATTTTAACACAACAATATGTTTCTACATATGGATCTCTTCCCCTACTTTCATATTATACATGTATACATGTGTATTGTTTCAAAGAAAGATGAGATTCTAATGAATATGTTAATTTTTAAAGGAAAATTTCTCCAATGGCATTTAAATTCACAGGTGGTAGACTTGATGGCTGCTACCGATTGGTTGACACCTTAAGGTATATGGGCTGATGTGATTAAACATTCGTTTTCTCCTTCCTATATTCTTCTTAGCCCCTCTCTCCCATGATACCAGGTCTTTGGCTGAGAATAACTGTGCTTTTAGAACATAAGATACGTTTTATTCTAGGAACACTGCTTTTCCTTGAGAATACTATCGTTATGCTGTATACTGCAGCCATGTTCATATTTGTTCCTTGATTTGTTTTTATAACATTCATTGGTTTGGGCCTGTTCTTTGTGTCTCTAAACTCCAGGATCTTCATCTGAGGCTGAAGGAAGTCCAGCTCCCTATGTGTGAATCATCACGAAATGCCCTTCCACCTCTCAGCAGCCTTCGCCTCAGTGAGATCTCAGCTGGCTGGAGCAGAAAAAAAGAATGAAGAATCAGAGGAAAGAAGACATTCTGACACACATCTTGTAGCAAGGGAGGGCAGACAAGATTTTGTTAAGCTTAATGAATGACAAAGTTTCAAAGAGGGGTGGGAGTGTAGTAGTAGATTTTAGGGATTTAGCAGGTTTGTCAAATTGCATTCATTAATTCATTGAACAAGCAGTTATTGCCTAGCATGTACTAGTAATTACTACTGTATGTTGTTATCTGGTGCACACATTTTAACTCAATTGGATGCAAGAGGCTACATGACAGGAGAGAGCCTAATTTGGCATATCAATTATATCAGGTATGACTTCTTTGCCTTACATATAGTGTGGCCTTTAAGTAAATCCAATTGAAATAAAGTCAAGATTCATTTCTACAATTCTGGGAGCAAAATCAGACTTTCATGGAAGAATTGGAATGACTGAACTGCTCATCACATTAATCCCAGTGGAAATAAATGAGCAGGGGCATATATGGGGAATGTAGCCTCACAAAAGTACAAGCAGTACTTTTCTCATACTCCTGCTGATTCCCCCCTGAGAAGGGCAACTTTTCCTGGTTTTCTAAAAGACCACTGGGTTGTCTTGCTACACACTTAAGCCCTCAGCCTCAGGCTGCTCCCATCCCAAGCCCTTTTTCAGTCAAGAGTAGATGAAGAATAACATGTATTTTCTAGGACAGGCATTGTGCTATGAACTGTGCTTTCTTGAACTAAATTAAAAATAGAACTGGACTGGGATGCCCCTGGGTCCTTCTCTTCCACTTGGTGTCTTCAGGTGCTCTGCTTCCCTGAGGCAGCTGCTGCAAGCCAGGGGGAGCCAGGGTCCACCCAGGGGCTGGAGGTCAGTTCAGGCTCCAGTCTGAACAAGAGGCGTCCTCAAGTTCCTCCAAGAGATTCCAGCTCACCAGGCTCAGCATTTGTCAGAGGTTTTCTGCTTCTAACTAGTAATCGAGTGTTCACTTACCTGCTGTGTCTTCTGTGCTGTGTGTACCGAGGGGCAGGTTTGCTCAGAAGTGGTGTTTTAAACCTGCCTCTTCCCTCCATCCCACTGAGGTGACTAGAGAATTCCATCTCATTCACTATGGAAGGGCCCCTCCTCTTCCTGTGAGTTACTCAAGACCTGGGGGGAGGGACTTCCGTGGGGTCTTCAGTCCATTGTGATTGTGCCTGCTCCCCTCACTGTCTGTGTCCTTGAAGGTGCGCTTCTCTGCTAGTCCTGGGCCCGTGGGGCAGGAGAGGAGAGGAGAGGTGAGGTGAGGAGGGGGCTTCTGCCTAGGCTGGGATGTGTCCAGCCTCCCTATCTGCACCAAGAAGCCATTTCCCTGAGGCCCTGTCTCCCAGAAGTGCCTTGAGCAGAAATTTCTGCCCTGCAGGGCTCTCTCCCCTCCTTCCTATGCACAGTCCCATCAAGGTGCTCAGGATTCTGGAGAAGAGCCAGGCTTAGCCAGTTGGCTAATGTGGCAAATGTTTCCAGAGGCAAAAGGGGTAGAGTCTGGCTCCCTGCTTGGTGTAGAGATACATGGGGCAGAGAACAGACATGAAGCTGCCCCGCCAGCGTCCTCGCTCCCAGGGTCCTGATTACTGGGAGGCCTTGGTTATTTGGGAGGGTGCTGGGGAGGAAGGGGACGGTCAGGGACATCAACATAAAGCTAAGCTTTCTGGGTTGGAGGCTGGTTTTGTGATACACTTGTGTATGCTGATTACTCCCTGGAATTCTGGGAGGACAGGACACAGATGAGATGGGAATATTATAGTACATTTTAATCTGGTGGTTCTCAATGCATGGCTTTTGAACCAGCAGCATCAGGATCAACTGGGAACTTAATCACAAATGCAAATCCTCAAGCTCTACCTCAGACCTCCTGACTCCAGAAGTTGTGGGGGTAAGGGTCTAACAGGTGTTTCTGGTGCTTACTAAAGTTTGAGAACCTTTGTTTGCACCCATAGTGTAATGGGAACAAATCACCCTGGATCCCATCATGGCTGGCTCACTTAAGGCTCCACAACACACTCTGATGTCCATTGGAATGTCTGTAGAACTGTAAGAAACCAGACTCTCCAGGTACAACTCTTCTGTAGCTCAATATAATCACCTAATGTTTCAGGGGTGACTTTTTTTCATAGCAACCTGCATGAATCTTTGGCCAGAATCATTAAGGTTGGCTGTGCCCAAGCTGGACACACGCAGGTAAAGGCAGTAATTTGTTTAAGATCCTGAGTGACTGGGCTCATACACCTGCTCTACCAATTACTAGCTGTGTAACCTAAAACAAGCTACTGAGTTTCTCTGATCCCCAAAAAGTGTCGGCTGCCTTCCCCCACCATTAGGATCTCTGTGATGCTGGGGTAATGGGTATAAAGGGTGCCCATGGTGTGACTTCTCATACCACAGAGTGGCCACCATGTGACACTGTATGGCTATTATCCTCATTGGTGACAGCTCTGTCAAGTATAGGTATAATAGATGCCTCTATTAATAGTGCTTCAAGGAGGATGTTTTACTCCCATTTTAACAAATGTGGCAACTCAGTAAGTTACCCAAAGTCATTTAGTTGGGAGTTGGTGAAGTGTGGGTTCTAACCCAAGTTGCCTGGCACTGAACTCCATGCCCTTTCTGCTATATCAGAACCTCAACCTTGTACCCTTACCAGTTACTAGCAGTTAACAGGGTCTGTCAATAGCTTGCTGGATGTACCTGACTATAATGGAAGGACTCTGAATCATAGAGCCAGTCTGGTGGAGAGGGAAGTGAGTGGAGGTGGCCAAAGAGTCAGGGTTGGTTGTTGTGGAGTGTTGATCCTACAAAAGAAGGTGCTGGAAGGAGTGTGGACATGGCTTCTAGGGGTGTCAGCCTGCTGAAAGTTACAGGGAGAGCGGTGCAGAAAGCGGAGCAGCATAGGGTGGCTGCTACGCTCCCCGCCCCACCTCCATAGAGCCCCTTGCCATGAACACTTCTGTCTCATACAGCTGCAGAAGTAGTGGCTCCAAGCTGACCCTTCCTCTGGGGGCCTCTGCAGGCAGCGAGTGGTAAGTGTAGGGATGGGGAGAAGCCCCACTCAGGTGTTGCTGCTGCTGCTGCTGCTAAGTCACTTCAGTCGTGTCCGACTCTGTGTGACCGCATAGACGGCAGCCCACCAGGCTCCCCTGTCCCTGGGATTCTCCAGGCAAGAACACTGGATTGAGTTGCCATTTCCTTCTCCAATTCATGAAAAGTGAAAGTGAAGTCGCTCAGTCGTGTCCGCCTCTTAGCAACCCCACGGACTGCAGCCCACCAGGCTCCTCCATCCATGGGATTTTCCAGGCAAGAGCACTGGAGTGGGTGCATTGCCTTCTCCATCAGGTGTCGCAGGAGGCAACAGAAGACTGCTCCGTGATAGGTGTGCTGCATCCCTCTGCAGGTGAGAGCTGTGCCCAGTGCATGGCAAATGCCAGCTAGCCAGACTAGTGAGCAATGTTCAAGTTTTCTCTAATAAAAACAAGTTTCAAATGAGGGCAGAGCCCTGATACCTGGCAGGAGTGGAGGCTTTGTCCTCTCACCGAGTCAACCCTTATTTATGAGCAAGATGCAAGAGAGAACCAAGGAGATTCATAACTCACTCTCTTGGGAAATTATTTTCCTGAGGCCCTTTCTGACTATCAAAGGAAACTGGATTCACCAAAACAGAAGCAGGAAAAGCAATTGAAACCATGTACAATCCCCAAACCTGGAGGTAACTACTGTTTATAATGTATTTACTTTACATACACACACTTAGGTATATATAGAACCACATATTTATATACACCAAGACACAGTATGGTACATATTTTTTTGAAGCCTCCTCAACTGTAAAAGTAGTGACTCAAATTTGGATCCTTTCTATGGTGGGCTCTGCACCCCATATGCAAGAAGGTATAGGAATTGAGAGAAGTACTTTTTGGGTGGCAGAGCAGTTACAGATTACATAGAGATTTACCAAAACAGATTAACTCAGTACATATTCCTTTCCTGCATCTGTTTCTCACTTAGCAGTAGGGTACACTGTCTCATATCTGAATTATTTGAGAATGTAACTTTAAATGGTCATGTAAAATGCTGTCATGTCAGTGTTTCAATTTATTGTACTTAAGGAGTTCTCACTGGGCATTTAGATTGTTTTCAAATTTTCACTTCACTCTCAACAATATTAGTGTGCAGAGTCTTCTGTACCATGCCCAAGAATAAATATGAATGTGAAAGTCAGTCATGTCCGACTCTTTGCGAGCCCATGGACTATACCGTTCCTGCAGTTCTCCAGATCAGAATACTGGGGTGGGTAGCCTTTCCCTTCTCCAGGGGATCTTCCCAACCCAGGGATCAAACCCAGGTCTCCCACATTGCAGGTAGATTCTTTACCAGCTGAGCCACCAGAGAAGCCCAAGAGTACTGGAGTGGGTAGCCCATCCCTTCTCCATCTTCCCAATGGGTCTCCTGCATTGCAGGTGGATTCTTTACCAGCTGAGCTACAAGAAGAAAACCTAATAGTAAATATAATCATTTAAAAAATCTTAACCAGTTTGAAAGATCTTAGTTTGATTTGCATTTCTTTGCTTACATAGAAAGATGGAGTATTTTTTGAAATCACTTATCCATTTGTATTTCTTCTGTCATGATTTATTCATGTCCTAAGTGTACTCATGGAATACTCACCTTGCTTTTATTTCATAGTAAGGATATTAACCTAACCCTTTGTCATAATTAGGATGCCAAGTATTTTCCCTTGTTTGTAGATTATCTTTGTGTGTGGTGGCATTTTGATAGAAGTATTGGTACTTATGAGGTAGGTCTCAATGTATTTTTCCCAAAAATAATCAACCTAGTAGTTCAGCATCATTTTTTCAATGTTCCAGTCTTTTCCCACTGATCTGAAAGGACCATCTTTATCAAATACCAAATACAGTGTGTGTATATATGTTGTCCATTAAATTGTTGGTCTATTATTATATCCATCTAACACTTGATCTGAGCTTTATAACACATCTTAATAAATGCAGTAAAGTTATCACTCATTTTTTTCCTAAATTTTCTTGGTAGTTATCACCTGTTTATTCTCAGTTGAAGCTTTATAATTTAACTCTATTCCTGAGTCTCAAATGTACTTCTTCAACTGGATTCTGTGAGACTTATACAATCACTTCATAATTTGTTGCTCTTTTTATAACCTAATTTGAGTGGATTTCTGCTCCTTAAGGCTTTATCTCAGCCCTAGTCTCTCTTCACTTCCTCTTTCCATGATCTTGTCTAAACATTTGACATCTATCATCTAAAAGGAAGAAGATTCCAACCTATATGATTTTTTAAAAGCTCATGTTTATGTGAGCTTACTTTGTAAATTTGGTGGCATTATCTTATTTAATTCCCTTTAAAACCCTACAAGATAGTAAGTAGAAGGCAGTACCATCTCCATCTTACAAATGGAGAAAGCTAGGCTTAGAGGGGTTGAATAACTTGTCCAAGTTACTTATCACCCTGATGTGTGTCAAGAGCAAGGATGCACATTCTTCTCTGATATACCTGCCATGCTATGCTATGTAGCATTTAAAAAGAAGGAAACATGAATATTAAATACTGTCTGCCATAAAGTGGAAAATCATAGCCGCCAGACTTTTGTTTTTGCAATTGAAGAGGACACAAGAAGCAGTATGTCATACTGAAGGGAGGCTGTAATGGTAGCATGCTTATGGCTTGGCTCTGAATCCCAGATGCATTCAATGGATTAATGGTAGGTGTTATAATGCAGGAATAGTACTCTCCACAGTGCCTGATGGATATCAACTCTAAGATGTACATTTTTTTCACATTTTTGAAAACAGTAGGCCTCTCACAGTTTAACAAGTATTTATCTTACAACTGATAGCATCTTAGATTTGATAAAACAGGTATTGAGGAGTTAATGTTTAGCTATTACTACAAAACATGACCACTTATCCATCAGCAAATATTTATTCAGTGTGAACCGTGTGTCAGGCACTAGAGACTGGAACAGCCTAGTAAACATTGCAGATTCCTGCTTTCATGAAGTTTACCTTCTAGTGGGAAGCATACATGAAATACAGATTAGCAAGTAAAATAGTATGTCAGCTGGTAACGGCTGGTAAGTAATATAAGTGAAACAGACTAAAGGGGATGGGAAGTGGTGTAGGGGGGAACACTGGAGTTATAGAGTGGTCAAGGAATGCTTCCCTTGAAGGTGACATTTGAAGAGACCTAAATGGGACTAGTGGAGAAGGCAATGGCACCCCACTCCAGTACTCTTGCCTGGGAAATCCCATGGACGGAGGAACCTGGTGGGCTGCAGTCCACTGGGTCGCTAAGAGTCAGACACGACTGAGCGTCTTCACTTTCACTTTTCACTTTCACGCATTGGAGAAAGAAATGGCAACCCAATCCAGTGTTCTTGCCTGGAGAATCCCAGGGATGGGGAAGCCTGGTGGGCTGCTGTCTGTGGGGTCGCACAGAGTCGGACACGACTGAAGTGACTTAGCGGCAGCAGCAGCAAATGGGACTAGAGGATGAACCGTGAGGCTAGCTAGGGGATCTTTCAAGGTAGAAGGCGGAGCAAACACAAGGGCCTTGAAGGGAAGACACCCTTGAGGGTCTTTGAGGAGTAGCAAGAGGGCCAGTATGGCTGGAGAGGAGGGAGTACAGGAGAGCAGATAAGGTGGGAGTGGAAGAGTTGCACATTATGGCTGGAAAATAAGTAGGCGAATAAGGGCTTCCCTGTTGGCTCAGCAGTAAAGAACATGCCTGCAATGCAGAAGACGTGGGTTCGATCCCTGATCTGGAAGATCCCTTGGAGAAGGAAATGGCAACCCACTCCAGTATTCTTACCTGGAAAATCCCATGGACAGAGGCACCTGGCAGGCTACAGCCCATGGGGTCACAAGGACTTGGACATGACTGAGCAACCAACAACAAATGTCAATCAGGATTTCTTTTTTAAAAAAATTATTTATTTAATTGGAGGCTAATTACAATATTGTGGTGGTTTTTGCCATACATCGACATGAATCAGCCACGGGTATACATGTGTTCCCCCCATCCTGAACCCCCCCTCCCACCTCCCTCCCCACCCCATCCCTCTGGGTTGTCCCAGAGCACCAGCTCTGAGTGCCCTGCTTCATGTATCAAACTTGTACTGGTTATCTGTTTTACCTATGGTGATATATGTTTCAATGCCCTCTCAGAAAGGCTCTAGATAGTACGAGGAACTGCATACTGGGGCTCAGAACCACCCAGCAAGGACTGCCAAGTGTCATGGCTACACTGCACTTAAAGTTAGGGGATGGCTGGGGGGTAGGGATGACATTAATTTAGGTAAAGTGAGGAGACAGATCCATTTAGTCTCTTAAACACACTAATGCACGGTCAGAATGATTCATGGTGCAGAACACTTTGAGGACAGAATGATAATGATACGTGATCAGAATAACTAGATGAAGCTACTCTGAAGAACAGTGACATTCAGGGCTTAACATCTCTAACGAGGTGCAGCACAAACTGGCCTTGGTTTGATCTTTCACAACGCACACTGCCACCACATTCACTCTTGCGTCAACTGGGCTGAACTAAACTCAAGTTATTTTAAGAATACTGAAGAACATTTATAGGGTGACTTCATGCAGGACACAAGAGTATAGAAGTCAGATTTCTGTAACCATTTAATGTAAGGTATATGTTTCTTTTTAATCTATTCTTTCTTAGAAGCCAAGATGCATGGTGGTGAAGAGCACGGTCTTTGAAGGCAGACAGAACTGGGTTCAAATGTCAGTTTCATCACTTACTCTTTGTGGGACTTTTGTTAAATAACAGCTCAAACCTCAGTTATCTCCTCTGTAAACTGGGAATGATACCACCCAACCTCAGAGAGTTGCTGTGAGGATTAAGTGAATGAAATGCGTGTACACAGTGCACAGCACTGTAACTGCTCAATACAACTATAGCTGCATTTTCCCACTAAAAATGAATTGGGTGCCAAGATTTTTCCTGTTCACGCTCTCTTGAAATAGAGGGACTCAAATTTACACTGCCATCAAAAGACAATAAAAAAGACAATAACAGTAAAGAGAAAGCAAAACGTTTCCTTAGAATTCTAAAGGCAGTTCTAGCACTTACAGTATACACACTGAACTTAAAAAAGATGGACCTCCACGTTGACTTTTTAGATAGACAGCAACATATATGCAAACACTCTACTTGCTATCTATAAAGTGCTTCTTTCAGAGGTTTTGTGAGGTGCAGAGTTATGAAATATATTCAGCTGAGAGAAGACAGACGACCCCCTCCCCTCAGTCCCACAAATGCAAGGTAAGGCCATTTTTTGACTGAATTAAAGCCCATTAAACATTTAACAATCAGAAAATGAAACCCCGTTATTCAGAACTATGGAGAGATCCAAAGTTCAATCCCTTCTCCCACCAAAAATGTCTCAAGTAAAAAGGAATGTGCGCCATTTAATCCAGTCATGTAACATTTGAGCATTAGACTGGGTTATCAGGAATTCAGAGGAATTTTCAGAAAATGGATAGCTCTTCTTCTGCCCCTGTCAGATCCCTGAGGTGTTTATCTTGCTCAGAATGGAACCAATTTCAACAGTGAGTACAGTTTATCAATGCAGATAGATATATATATTAAAAGTACAATTATTATGAAGCTCTTAAATTTGATTTTTATATTTTCAATATCTTCTTGGAATTTTCATGACCATATAGGCCCCCATATTTGAGATGTCTACATTAAAGGTTCTAATGCCTTAATGACTGCCCTGTGTAAATGTGCAGACCTATGAGATTATGTAAGTCCTATTGACAATTCAAGAGACAAAAATTTGAGGAACTCAGTTATACAAACCAATCCAACCTCTAAATACTGAGATCATGGAATAAAAATGAAGTTATCCATAGTAATATAGATTGAATGATCTTTATTATATTTTAATCCACCGATCTAAAATTCACACATATCAGATGAAACAGGAGTGCCACAGTATGCTTTATTTTGTAGGTATTAATTAGTTCACTATATTGATATATCCAAAACTTTAGGTAGCAGCAAGCATCAGTTCTTCCTAAGAAGCTCAGGTGAAAATAATTCTTTATATTCATGAGTTCAAAGCCCCACTATCTGATCCACTGTTGTACTGACATAAAAATGAACCCAGTGAGCAAAGCTTATTGAACACTCAGTTCATAAATTTGGGGCTTCCTGTATTTTATTGGAATTGAAGCAGTTTTTGTTCTAACCATCTGATAATTTTATATTTTAGTTAATCTTAATTCTCAAGAATTAAACATGTTTGCTAATTATCTAAGATAAAACCATGATACTCATTGAAGAATTAATGTTAATCTCCTACCCAACAGGTAGAAAAATTTAAATGAACCCATACTTCTAAATGTATCTGAATTTTCCAACCCATATACCTGGCAAGGTCACAAGCTGATTTAAATAACCTGGCTTTCAGACAATCATCTCAAAAATATTTATTGAAACGAAGCCACTGTTCTTCATGGTGCCATCACTCAGACTAAATAACAGCTAATCAACTGTTTTCACACACACACAAAAAATTTTTAAATAAAACATTCTTTATATACTTAGCAAATCGAGGAGAGCTCAAGTCTGCAAGTCAGAACTAGAAAGTTCTAAGGGAAGTATAGTTGAGCATTCTGACTTTCTACTCCAGTTTGGAATATATGCTTTTGAGGTGCACATATAAAGATAGTAAAGAAAGATGTTGATGATTTTTTTTTTAATGAAAGTTTCCAGTCCCAATTATTGGCAGAGTTCTGGCATCACTTAATGGCAGCAATACAGTGGACAGCATCTGCACTGTGCTGAGAGGTAGATGGGGATCTTATCCTTGGGTTTAATAACAAACTTTATTTAAGGTTTAAGCCTAATTTTTTAATCCAAGAAAGTTTTTAAAGTGAAGACAGATCTTTGGAAGACGCTTGTTTTTTAGTTACATAGAGAGAAAATAGCTTGATAAACTCGGCATCTGCCTTCATGGGAATCATGCAAATCACATGTGTGCAAAGCTGCACACTAGAGAGATACAGCACTGTGCTTCCAAATCACAGGGTGATTCAACAGCCTGGCCAGTCAAGCAGACACTGGGAGGAGAGGCCTCTAGTATCTGACTCCAGCAGCCAGAGCCATTAGAGGTCCCTACAGGGATACGAGTCTGTTATCAAGATCAACAAATTTACAGAATATTCCTGGTCCAGCTTTGGCCAGGCAGCCATTTGACTGATGATACTTCAGGGCCCACTAGTTTCTAGAGTTAGCACTTGCTGTTATAAGAAAAAGAAACCAACACATTAAAAATTTATCAATTAGAACTTATTCATACAGGGGACGAGAGAGTGCAGACGGCACACAAAATAAAGCTTCATCTTGTTCTTTTTTAGTGGAGGATGAAGTAACTTTCTGAACAAGGCAAGCCTCCATGGGGGAAAAAAAATTCTAATTCATAACTCTAAAAAAAAAAAAATTATAACCCAGGGAATTCCCTGGTGGTCCAGTGGTTAAGACCCTGCACTTCCACTGCAGGGGTAAAGGGTTCAATGCCTGGTGGAAGAACTAAGATCGCGCGTGGTGTGTTGTGCAGTATGGCAAAAAATTTTGGTATGAACACCTTAAAAAAAAAGGGGTTGTAGATCTTATTTCAACCTTCAGCATAAATGGTAAGTCTGAGATAGTCAATATATTCCAAACTCTAGTAGGAAAAAAAAGACGTCCTTGTTAAAATAGAGTAGCCACTAATTGTAATTAAGAAAACAGCCAGACTTTTGCTATTAAATACAATATTGGGAAAACATTCCTTTCTTTCTAACTAGCAGAAAAATCAAGATTTAAATAATCTTGGGAAAACTAAGTCTGATGACAAACCAAATTTTATGTTTGCCACCAATGAAAATGAATTCCATTACGCTCTTGAATTTATTTTCTGAAGCAAGTTAAATTCTCCAACAGCTTTGATTTTGCAAATAATGTCAAAGAGGCAAAATACAAGTAACTGCAACATATAAAATTACCCTTCAATAGCAATGCTTTCATAATTGGAGTCAGAGGCTTAAAATCATTATTTACTAAAAAAGATACTGTAAGCCACAATTTTTCTTTCAATTACACTTTTACAAAGGAACAAAACATAGAAAAATAAAAAACAGAAATTGGTCCTAAGAGTGCTACTCATGCCCAAGTTAGCTAGCAACTCACTGAGGTTAATCTGCATATCCCAAACAATTGCACAGCATTTCCTGGCTTTTAGCCAATGGAAGACATAACTTCTGATAGCCAAAAAATAAAAATAAAAGAACCTACTAGATTTAATTGATTACACAGATTGATAACCAGTACGACTTTTCCTTCTTCCAATCATATAAGAGATAAAGACAACAATTATAAGGAAGCCCAAGGCCACACCCACTGCAACAGGAATAAGAAAGTTGAGGTCAGAGTCAGCAGAACATTCTTCAGCTGTCAGAAAAGAACAGACAGAAAGCAAGGAAAGGAAATTAGTAAGGAATGCAATTAAGCAGAAACAAGCAAACAAGAAACAAGCATTTTGAATGTATACATAGGTTAGTCTTTTAGAGCATTACCCCATCTTCTATTTTTACTATACCCACCCAAATATTAACATTTCCAACTAACCAATCCTCCTGTATCTCACTGTCACTTCATCTTTAACCACACCTAATTCCTCAGTACAAAACCATAAGTTAAGGGGACAACGGGAAAGGGTCTGAAACAAAGAAGTGTGCTTGCCTAATATGGGAAGACTTTATGCTGAATTGTCTAATAGCACCACGGGAGAAGAGAATAAAACCACCACCTGTGTATTTCCCCACTCCCTTCCTACCTTGCCACAACTGTTGTGAAAATATAAATAAAAATTCTGAATGAGTAATAAAATTCAAGTTAAAAAGATTTACAATCAAGAAAATGCAGTGTAATGTTTTTCATACAAGCATTAGGTAACTGTCAGGTTATATTATTTTTCACTGAGCAGTGGCCTGGAATAAAAGCAGAATCCAGTGGACACCACTGGACCACCAAGAAGGCTGTGCACACACGCAGTGTAGATTCTGAGCTCTGGATTGAGACAGAACTGAGTTTAAATCTTGACTCCTTCAAGTACTAGCTAAAGGACCTTGGTCAAGTAATTTAAACTGAGCTTCACTTTCCTCATCTATAAAAGGGGGATGATACTTACATTATAAGGTATCTAAGGATTAAAAACAATTATATTTCTAAAATATCTGATACACATCAGAAGGTCAACAAGTGTTTACTCCCTTCTCTTCTCCTCCCATGTTTGTGATCTCATCCAAGGAGATTTTAGGCTTTGAAGTAGCGAACAGATCAAAATAGGAGGCATTCAAAAAGCCAACATTACCTTCAAAAATATTTAAGCAAAGTTGGTGTCATATATCATTTATTGGAAGTAATTAGTACAGAAACTCAAAGTGTCCAATGCTGATCTCATAGTTTCAAGTTTAAACCAGTTTTACTATTGAGTGATTAGATTTCATTGGGACTCTTTTAAATAAAAATGGTAATAGTGCTTTTGTTGTCCACTAGATATATAACCTCAGTGAAGTCACTTCTCTTCTTCTGTAAAAATTACGGGGTATAGAGTAAATAGTCTTTAAAAATCCTTTATAAATCTCGTGTACATAACAAATGTGGTATTTGGTGTGATTTATGATCAAACAATAACTTGCTTTTTTACTATAATCTTTTTCTCCTCTTGAATTTTTGTCATGCATAAAAAGTTGCTATCATTCTGAATATATAATATGAATTTCAGCAATAACAATAGCTTTTATTAAAAGGATTTACTGTATTTTACTGAAAGCTTTCTGAGACTGATAGCTGGGTGCCAAAATACTGATTAGTGAGTTATAAAAATTCTGAACAAGTCAATATATACATAGAATGAATTAATAAAATAATCACTTCAATGTGAAATTCTCAAGCTTCCTTTTTACTTGTCTATACATTCAGTATCTGTGCTGCGCTTCTAACATGGAGCATGCTTCGATAGGGGCTGATTCTCTAGTTCATTTTAATGCCAACAGCTTCTCTCTATCCCCCCATCTATGCTCTGCCCCACAGGGGCTGTCTTGGAAAAACTAAGAGCCTAGTTGCTATGCCTCACTGCCTGACTTTTGAGATTGCTGTTAGCTTACATTTCCTAAGTACCAGTCTGATGACAACACTAAATAGATTTTAATGCTCCAGAGATCAACAAGATGAGGTAGAGAAACACAACACAATCTCTCCCAATTAGTTCATAGAATATTTCTATCTTTCAATGCTAATTGGGCATCCAAGGAAGAGAAAAACACTAAAAAAAAAAGGCAAGTGGTTAAACATGTTTGAATCTTTTCAGTCTATACTGCTGAAAAAGAAACATTTTTTTAAAAAGCTCTTAATTCTGAAGCCAGTTTAAGCTCTGTTGTAGTCTCTTGGGTCTGTTTTATACCTAGGGAAAAATCACAAGCCTAAGATACTGACTTCAGCTTCAAAGAAGTCAGCAAAAGTCACATAAAATGCTGACACCTGAGGACATTCAACCGAAAACCAAGTTTAAGCATATGATGGGCATTTATGCCACATTAACATTTATTTAATTAACTATATGCAAAGGCACTGTGATGAGTTTAAATCAGGATAGTTCTTATACACTGAAAACAGAACACCGGTAGTGAAACAATATTTATTAATTCCATGAAGACACAACTACACATTCAACCTCCATAATGGTCATGTTAATAAGTTTCAGGCATCTTAGGTTAGAATCCAAATTTGGCCAAGGCTTCTTAAGATAGACCTTGAAACACTGCACACCCACGTTCTTTCCAACAAATCTGTCTTCAGGACCAGTTAACACGACGCTTTTTCAGTTTTAAGCTGTTCTATTTACAGTTTTTACTAATAAAGAATGATCTCAAATGCTGGGACTGATTTAAGACTTAAAGTTTTGCTACCTTCACAAAATATTTCAAAACTGCAAAGGAAGAAAATCTTGTTATGTGCATGTATTTTTATATAATCAATCAGAATGCAGGTTTCTAAAATTGCTCATATCCAGCATGATGGCGCTTGAGACCAATAAAGTAAGCCAGCAACACTAGAATAAGCACTCCTGCCAAGGCTGCTCCCACCGCTATGGGCACAAGGAAGTTGTCGTCATCTGCACTGCAGTCTTGAGCTAGATGTGGAGAAAGGACAATTGAGAACAAAAACAGTGACAACATTTCTAATGTGTACACTTTAAGTTAAAATGACAGTTCTTCCCAACACACACATTCGTTTTTCACACCCAGGCAACAAATCACTGGCACTCATTACCAGCAGATGAGATGTCCCACGAAAGTGATTTTCCAAATAACCAAAACATACTTTTAAGTACCGCCCCCCCCAAATGCAGTCATTTTGGATGAGACATAAAACGATCACCTACTTCCCAGATTTCTTAGATGGAAGATAATGGATAAATATATTTAGCCTTTCCTTGATGATCAAGCTGTGAGCTTTCGGAAGCAAACTGTTATGAAGTTGAAGCAGCATAGTGCCAGGTGCCCCACAGATTGGGAAGCAATAATGAAATGAGCCAAATAACCAACTATACAAAGCAGATAGAAGACTCAATGCAGAGCAATACGGGGTCACTTAGTAGTAAGGAAAGGTATCAACCGGCCCAGATTAAATAACTGTTAGCCTCAAGATTTCAGTCTGGTATAGGAGTCAGACAAGAGAATCAGTGGTTACAATTTCAAAATGTCCTGTAACAAGGGCAGGGAACACACATCGAAATTTTTCAGAGGCGCACTCAACTCAGCCTTGTTACCCAAGACATAGTTTGAAAAAGGTGACACGAGAGCCGAGATGTTAAGAATGAGTAGGAATTAGCTGTGCAGGTACCGGGTCAAGGGCATTCCGGGTATAGAAAACAGCATAGACAAAAATACGGACCCATGGATGGTAACAAAACACAGGGCTTTGGGTGAAATGTAAGCAGGCTGGCATAGCTAAAACAATGGATTAAGAAATACTCTTGGAAAAGAGGTGGAAATAGGATGTTAGGACCAGCTTACAAAGGCATTGTATGCTCTAGGTAGTCTGGCCTTATACTGATAGCAAAAAAAAAAATGTGCAGAATTTTAAGCAGGATATTTGTTTCAGAAGTTATGGGAGATGGAAGGCTGGAGGTATTATTAGGAAGCAACTCTACTGCTAGAAGCCAGATGACCAATAATTTGATCCTGAACTCAGTTAGCAATGTGCAGATGTAGAAGGAATAGACTAGAGATCCAACGAGAAGACAGAACTGACCAAATGGATGTAGGCGGTGTGGTAGGAGATAATAGAATGGCTCCCAATTCCACGCTTTGGTAATTAGGTAGATGCTGGTGCCCTTCATGGTGATAAGGAATACAGAGGAATAATATGCATTTCAGTTTTATATGTAATTATTTTGTGAGGGTTAATTTTTTAATCTTTAAAATCTGTGTGTTGGGAGAGGGTAAAGAGGGATCTGTGTAAGAGGGAGACATTCAAGTTTCAGATACCTGCGTCTTAACCAAGTGGTTGATGTACTTAAGTGATAGGTCAAACCAGGGACAGAGGTATTTCTCAGCAAGGGCAGACGAAGTAAGAGGGTCAGGGACAAAACCCTTTGAAGCATAAAGGAGTAGGGAAAAGTAGGAAAGGTAGGTAGAAAATGGTGCCTCAGAAGCCAAGGAAACAGTTTCCATTATCATAGGAGAATAGTGTCAATTACTAGAGATGCCTGAGAAATATCCACTGGTTGAAGCAATACAGAGGGTGGGGGCTAGGAGTCATATTGTTGCAGGTTTAAGAGTGAGTGGGAAGTGATTGCTTAGGAGATCAAGAACTTGGGATGAGGAACACAGTATTTGTTATGAGAAGTTTAGAGGGACCAAAGAAAGGTAGACAGCAGGGGGACACGGGGTTAAGAAAGGGTATCTTCAGGGTGGGAGGGACTTAAGTGGTTACACGATCAAGGAAAAAGCCATGAGTTTTTTACAGGTTGAAGATGCCTCCTGGAAGGCAGGAGAAATGCAATTCTAGAAGCACTGACCAGAAGAAAACCTACTGAGACTCTAGAAGAAAGGAACAGTGTAGATGGTGGTATGTTTGCAGAGACATGAAGCAGCTAGTATGTTGAACCACAACTTCTGTTTTCCATTTCTTTGCCTCTTACTGCCCTAATTCTCCTCCTCACTTGCAATTTACCAGGGATTGATAAATCAGATAATTATGCTTATTAGAATTGTGCCCAAAAGAATGAATAGCTGCAAGGCAAATCTGTATTTTCAAGTAAGAAATGTGCCAGCCTTTCACTAGTCTCTGGAGCAATAACTGGGAACAATATGCAATCCTAGAGTTTATGGACTTTGTGACATCAACTTTGGCTGCCAGCTCAATGATCTTTTTCACTTGCTTCTTGGTTTTGTTAACAATCAGGATAGCTAAGATTGCCAGATGTGGCTTTTGTGGATTTATGGTGTTAAGATCACCCAGTGAGCTCCTCCCCTTCAATTTCCCAAATTACCAGCCAGCATATAAACACTTGGGTGACATGTACCATAAAGTATCATGCTTTGGATTTTATATAACTTGGTTTTTAAAAAATTTATTAGTAGATTAATTTATTCTGGAAACAAATTCAAACTCCTCTCTTTCCCAAATTGGGTATTTGACCCAATTTGAAACTAGTGAAACGACTTTAATAAATACTGCCAATAAGGCTTTCATGTAAGACAAATATTCTTAGATCAAAAAAGCAATTCCACTAATACAAAGATCTTTCTAGATGCTGTCATTTACCTAAAATGTTCTCAACTAGTATGTGAAGTATTAATTTATAATAACTATTGATTTTATGAAATCAACCTGCAAAAGTTCTTCAGGTAATGGAAAGATGTTTTGGTAAACAGAAATTTTAATAAAATCACATCTTGAAGAAAAACCTCCTTTTGTAAGTCATTCTGACCTGCTCTATCTGCCTAATGTACACTTGAGACCATACTGAAAATATTTCTGGAGAATGGAAAAGTGGAAGAGTTTAATGATCACAGAAGCAGTGAAGAATTTTAGAGGTAAAATTTCATGGCCATTGAAATCTCAAGGAAAATGTTCATGGAGATTTTAAAAATGCTGTTAATCTTCAATTTTCTGTTAGTTCAGAAATTTGTCAGAGACACTTTTCAGGGTGAGGGTTGAAAAGTCAAGATGTACATTTATAATAAAATAGAAAACAAACACCTCTTTAAAACCAATGAGTCAATTTCTCTTTGGAAGAATCAACATTAAGAAGCACATTCTTATGTGACATTTATCACATATCTTTTAGATATACAGTCAAACCACTTGAAGTTTATTATACGGATCTGAAAAGATACTTGAAGCTACTCTATACTAGTTTCAAAAATATGATAATTATTGATGCAGAAAATTAGGTACTAGGATAAAAGATCAGGAGATAAGTAGGAGAAAGGTGAGCCTAAGACAGTATAATATTATCTACTTAAATAAAAAGAAATAAAAATGCTATAATCCTAAAATTATCTTGATTCTTTTAAGAATTCCTCCTAAAAAGTTGCAATAAACTTCAGACGGTATGTTTTACACTTGATGAAAATATGCTTTTTATCCCTAACAAGTAGCTTATCAGGTTTCTTCTAAAAATACTCAGATGTATATTTTTCTTCACTGAAATGAAAAATTTCACTCAAAGAAATAAAAGTAACAAGACTTGAAAACCCTCAACCCCCAGATGAAAAACCTGAGAGACCCCAACTGAGTAGCCTGACCGAAGGCACATGGCTGCTAGTAGCGTTCAGAGCTGTGATGATTAACTGGTGGTCACAGGCTTAACTGGCTGAGCCAGAGGAAAGCCAGCCAGGCTGCTAAATGGTTGTGTGTGATACACTAAGGTAGACTGGGAAGTCATCTAGAAATTGGAAGTTTCATGCATTTTAAGGTGATCTGAGAGAAAGATTACATACAATCCTGTTTTGGCTTGGATCAATAGCTTGCTTTGTGAGGCTGCAATGTAGATATTAAATATCAGCCTCAATTTAGGTGTTGAGAAAAGTATACAGAGATATTCTGTTGCTTTTACTATAAAATATTCTAAATCATTGGTTTTCTAACTGGCTACACATAAGATTCAACTGGGGAACTTACACACACACATACATACATCCCATACACATCTCATCCCCGACCTGATTTTTACTCTGTAGCCACCCCAACATCAGTAAGGACCTATACACACACACACACACACACACACACACACACGCCACTCTCCCAGACAGTAATACACAGAACATTCTGGAAATAACTTAGTTCTAGGCATTTCTGAAGTTTTTCCTTTTGGAAGAAATTGCCATTATATAGTAGACAAAATCTAGACTTTAGCCAACAGGAAAGAAATGTGAGCAAATTTCCTTAAGAAATAAAAGAATCTTTATTGTTTGTTTTAGAAGCAATATGTTGAGCAAGTGGACAGTCAAATAACCGAAGAGAAATACCATACATCAACTAGTGGTTTAAACATTTGAGGAAAAAAACATGAAAAGCATTTACATGGACCAGATTCTTTATACAAATGCTAACCCATGAGAAACACCCAGAAACCAAATAGAGTGTTAGACCATCAAGATGTAAACCCAGTAAAACAAAACTACAAAAGGTACAAAGAACACGTGGCTATACGAACTAATAGCGTGAATAATAGCATATAAACTGGCCCATGTAAAATACGAAAATAATCAATTAAGTCAGGTTCTCTATAAAACAGTGCTAATTAGAGGTATTTTAATATGAATCAGGTATATAATCTCAAGGTAGAAACTTCTAGAAGCATTAACAGCATTAAGCCAGTGCCACTTGCTTGTGCTTCCAATTTTTATTTTTTAAAAAAGCTGCTTTGCTTTGACTCTTGAGAAATATCTAAGGCTCATACTCTTGGAAGCGTTGTCCATTCCTATAAGGGTAACAATCTTACACTAAAACATTATTTAAATAAAATTTTTTAAAAAAATCAGATTTCTATTTAGCCTTTAAAAAGTGCCTTAAGCTGGCAAAGCAGCTCCAAGAAGCTTTCTAGAGAGGGGCTCTAGACATTAGGTGGTGCAGGTGAAATGGACAATTGGTGCCTCTCCCCAGAGCACAAAACTTAACAAAGTACATGAATTGATGATGCTACTGTAATGAACAATAATAACGTAAGCTTTGATTAGCACTGAACTATTTAAATATGAAAGCCACATTAGTAAATGTAGCCATCAATGCAAGCTGGAAAGGAAGAACAGCTTTTTCGTCAACAAAGAGGAGACCAAGACTTTTGGGTTGGGTCCAAGTTCTTTATCTAGGTTCTAGGACATACTGGCATTTCTTCTTTAAGGAAAAGGAAAGATAAAACAAACTACCACCAACACAGAGATTCAAAGACTAAAGAGAAATCTACATAAATCTAGTGACATTAATATTAGCACTGTGCCTAGGGGCCAATTTATGGGTACAAAGAACTAACGCCGCAAATTGGCACTGCCTAGCAATTATCTCTAAAGCATCTGGAAAATGGATTGAAATGCCCAGTTGGAATAGTCTTGTATTTTACCATTTAAAAGGCTGAATTACCCAGGTTTTTTTTTAAAGAAAGGATTCAACGGTAAGATTAACACCTATTCTAAAATTTTAAAAGCTTTTGTATCTTTTGTCACTACAGCCATATTAAGTACAAGTGTACTCAAAAGGCATTAGAAAAGCATGCATTGCTAAGAATATAATACTATTAGACCCTGTTCACATCTATTGGCATATCTCTCATAGTCAAATATGCAGCAATGCCAAAGCAGCTAAGTTAACCTGCAAACCAAATCACTAAGAAATGCAAAATGAGCAAGTACAAACCCACCACAGAATGTGTTGTCTCAATTTGACTACATACGAGGGTGGGGAGGGAGTTAAGCTCTTTTTCCTAAACTGGGTATTTCTAATCAGAATGTCTAAAGTGACAACAATGGAATACTAATTCAAGGCAATGTAAAACAGAATTTATAATCCATGCGATTTTGCACATTTGTGTGGGGGGGGGGGCGCTATAAAAATGTTTTAAATTCCTTAGTTGGAAAAGCCAAAATCATGTGATTAATTTATAGTTGATCATTTTAGGGGTGTTTTTATCTATTTGAGTTTGAAATCCCCCAATACCACCTGTTTTAAGATCAGCACTGTAAACTATATACACCTTAAGTTGAATAGTATTGCATGTTGGAATTTGTACTTGCTTTTATTATCATGTAGATTAGTGTTACAGAGTCTGATATCCAGCATAACTTTTTCTTCTGCCAATTAGGTAAGCAATCACTATAACGATAATCAAGCCTGAAAGACCAGCACCAACTATAATTGGTATTAGAATGGTGTCATCATCCAGCGAACACTCTTGGGCTGTAGGTGAGAAAAAGTGTGTAACAAAGAATGAGTATAATAAAAAAAGAAATGATGTTCCAAAAGTAAAAGATGTTCATTAAAAAGTCAGAAAATGCTCTTAAAAGATCAACTTTAAGTAATTAAGACAGGTCTATTTTTATGATAAAGCTACATAAATTATAGATTGTTCTAGAATCAAAATCCAAAAACTTATTTGTCCTTTCATTCATGTGTTTGTATATATTAGATATATATGCATGTGTACTCATTTATGTAAAACACATACATGTGTCTATATTTCTTTGTTTATATATTCCAAGTGCTTTCCAAAATAGGAGTATTACTTTATCAGAAATGAAGGGAGCCAATCTAGCCAGATTTCTACATAGCCAGTTTAGACTCTTCATGGCAGAGTGATGTCTTTAGGGAAACTGGGAGCAGATTAGGAAGGTTTCATCACGGGATCAGAAGAGCCACACTATAGCCTGTGAACCAAATCTGTCCCAAAGGCTAAAAAAGTGCCTTTTGAACATTTTTAAATGATTGGTGGGGGTGGGGGGCCAAAAACAAAGAAAGAGGATTTTGTGATTCATGTGAATTACATGAAATTCAAGTTTCTAGTATCCACAAGGCAAGTTTTACTGGAAAACAGCCACGTTCACTTGTTTATTGCCTGAGGCTCTTTTTCATGCCTCAACGGCAGAGCTCAATAGTTGTGACAGAGACCATATGGCCTCCAAAGCTGAAACGCTGTGTGAGCCTTTACAAAAAAAGCCTGCAGATTCTCAACTTTGAGGAAACACTTCTAGTGGCTGCTAAAGCCCAGAAACTGAGACTTCTGACTAATTTGAGTGTGTTTACCACATTTATCAATCCAGTCAGGGCTCACAGGGGCTATCTTTTCCATTGCTAGAGAGCAGTCTGATTCAGTAAAATCCAATTAACACTCTTACCTTACTGAAAGTCTATTTCCTCCTCCTATACAGTCAAGTATTACCAGTCAAGAACCTAGCTCCACAAATAGATTATACATTCAGTCTCAGTACTAAATGTTGTATACTCCTTTGGGTGATATTTTTAATTCTATGTATATGAAAACCAAAGCGGAAAATAAGAGAAAAAATACAGCTCATCTGTATTTTAGCTGACTAGATTAACAGGCTTGAGCTGACTGCACACTGCAAATAATCTGAAGTTCTAAACACAAATCTGGACTTAAAATTTGAAGGTTATAATGCAGAGGAGGAGTTTGATGAAGACTCAAAAGTAAAACCATGAAAGGATCAAAATAATTGAGAAGGAAATGGTAACCCACTCCAGTAGTCTAGTAGGGAAAATCCCATGGACAGAGGAGCCTGGTGGGCTACAGTTCATGGGGTCGCAGAGAGCCAGACACGACTGAGTGACTGAGCACACAAGCAAAATCTGACAAAGGGGAAAATGAATTCTTGAGACTATGTTTTAATTGTGATCAACCCCTCTAATCACAAGAATGGTAGGGTCAAGAGCCTAATTTATTCTGGCCTAACCAAGGCCGGCTAGGTGTTCAGCACTACTGCAAAACCGCTGAGCAGCTCGCAGCATATTCACTTTCAGATGCAGCTTCCACATTTCTTTCTAAACCACTGAATTCATTGTTGAAAAGGATGGGGATGACTGGTGTGGCTCTGCTCAGCAGAGCTGTGATCCACAAATCATCCATTTTATATAATCGGGTTTAAAAGACGAGTCAATTAAGGAATTTTATGTACTTTTCCCTCTTCATGCAGATTTTAATCTTGTAATGCCAAATGCATCTTTCATAATCGTATAAACACAGTGTAATGAGCCGTTCACAAAGCTTTCACTAAAAATCTGTTAAATACCACCATTAGCCCTGAGTAGACCTTCAAAGAGCCTCATTCACACTGGCACATGCTTTCAAAACTCTCCAGATCATTCTAGCTGGCCAAAACATAGGCCACATCTGAGGCTTTCCTACCGCAATCTTTTGTCTTAATAAAATGAGACCAAACTGCTTTGAGTATGAAAATGTTTCCAGTGAGAAGATGGCCCCAAGAAGGCAGTCAAGATGCTCAAAAACTGCTGTTCCCCAGTGCCATCCTTCCCACAAATGACAACCCATGGAGGAGTGTCTGCGTCTTATGTTCAGTTCAGTTCAGTCGCTCAGTCGTGTCCGACTCTTTGCGACCCCATGAATCGCAGCACGCCAGGCCTCCCTGCCCATCACCAACTCCCGGAGTTCACCCAGACTCACGTCCATCGAGTCAGTGATGCCATACAGCTATCTCATCCTGTGTTGTCCCCTTCTCCTCCTGCCCCCAATCCCTCCCAGCATCAGAGTCTTTTCCAATGAGTCAACTCTTCACATGAGGTGGCCAAAGTATTGTAAAGCTCACTTAAGCACCTATCAGTTTTTAGCTTTAAGAATTTTGCTGCAAATGGTTTTGAGATTACAAAACACACCTAATTTGAGCAAAATGATTAGCTAATACAGTCATACTACTTGCTCAAGGGCTACAAGAGTCAAGAGGTGAATTCCTATTTCTCTATTCCAGGGCTTAAATTTCCACAACTCAAAATAAAAGCCACCTAGCAGTCAACCTATGAGCATAAATTATTAATAAAACTTGCTTGACTCTTACCAGTAGAATACTTTCCTTCTGTCACACTGAAAGGCTGAACCCTTAGATCAAAGGTATTTATCTGAAATGCTCCAGACACGGAAACGGTCTGCTCTTTGTTGCACATATAAGAACTTCCCAGGGGAGCATCCCAGTAGCTGAGATTGGTATTTGAAATGCTGTAAACTTTAAAGGAAAAAAAAATGTTAGTAACTTCTTATCCTGTCAATATTTTTTAAAAAGGGGGGAGGGGGAAGACAATCCCGAGGAATTTTCTGTGAAATACGGGAGAGCTCAGGGTACAGGGTCTGCCCACAAAAAGCCATTCTTAAGATCACTAACTAGGTTCCCTATCTCTCTTTGGATGTTGCGACAGTCTAAAACCCAGTCACATTCTTAACTATTATTCACTATGCTTTGAAAATACAAGATATTGCAAAAGATAAAACCGGTTCTAAGTTACGGTCAAAGCCCAATTTTGACATAGAATCTTCTGTTCCATAAAATAAGGCGCTTGTCATTAATTATGGTTTGTATTCTTTCAGTGAAACCTATATTCTTCCCCACCCCCCAGGCCAATGTTTTGCTTACCAGAGCCATTAACCAAAATCATGCTGACATTCACCTCCTTCAGATAGAATCGGTTTTCATTTTTCTGTGTGAAAAAAAGCATCCAGTTAGTCAACGCATCACAGCTGTTTACAGACACAGTTAACATCTACGGAAGAAGAGCAATCTAACACTATTACCCAGAAGATCCAACCAGGGATTAGACCTGGTTCAGTAGCACAAATTGCAAATAAGTCAAGAGACTCAAAATGTGACTGAAACCCTTTTCCTCTTCATTTTTGTTTCCAACTTTGGGACCAGAGATGATGTGCTCACCTGGTTCCCAGACACTCAGCAATTCACTCCCTCCATTCTGATCTGTCACTTTCCAAGCCCTTACCACCTCTAGCCTGGATCACAACAGCCTCTTCACAGGGCTCCCTGCCTTTCTGCCTGTCCAGCTCTGTTTTTCCTCCAATGCTGTTTTCTTTCTGAAGCATTAATCTGATCAAACGATCCTTCTAATTACTTCACCGCTTACTATGTACAAGGTAACACATCAAAGTGTTCCAGGGAGCCAGCAAAATGGACACATTTGGATCCTGCCCCCATTGTGTTTACACTCTGCCAGAGAAGACAAAGAAAAATAAATAACCATACTACAAAAAAGAAAGTGATAAATTATGAATAAAAGGAGAGGAATTCCAACTAGGGAAGGAGCAAAGGCAACAGAAGGTTAGGGGCAGGCCATCTGAATGGGGTAGGATTCAATTAGGAAAGAAGCACAAATGAGTATTCAAGAAGGGAAGAGCCTGAGTAAAGAAGTCAGAAATGAGCATTACTGCAAGCACACTGGCATCTGAAAACTTTAAGTGCCAAGCACTGTTCCTAAAACTTTACCCAGGAGGCTTCATGGAAGAATTACAACACCCCATTTTGAGATGGGATAACTGATCCATGGAGGGTGTTGAGCAACTTCCACAAGGCTACAGAGTTAGCTGGGATTTGACGCCAGGGAGTCTGGCTGTGGAGCCTGAGGGTTGGTTCCTTGGCCACTCTCCTACCACAGTGGATGTGCACAGGGAACATGGTGACGGAAGCATGAGATTCACGACAAGGGAAAGAAGGAATCATAGAGCTGGATATGCAGGTTACTTTGCACAGCGGGGAGAGGAGGCTTGAGCTGCCCCAGGCATGGAATTTAGATGTTTTCTTGTTGGCAAAACAGAACTACTGCAGTTTCTGAGAAAGAGCTGAGCTTCAAGAAGATTCAGCTGATGCCGAAGTACATTAGGGGAGGGGAGGAGAAGGGGGGACTAGTTAGGAGGTGGTCTGAAACTAGTTAGGAGGTAAGCAGTAATGGAGGCTGGGATCGGTAGGGAATGAAAACAAGGGGGCAGACTAAGAGAACTTCAGGAGAAAGCACACAGAAGTCTTGACAATGCCACCCCATCTCTCCTTGGTTTGCCATTCAAGGCTCTCCACAATTTGTCCCAAACACTCTTCCAAACTTATCATTCACTGAACACGCTCCATGCCTCATTTTCCACCTGGTCTTGATTGTGCTCCTTTATCCAGGGATATTCTGTACTTTTTCACTTACTCCTCTTATACTCCATGTGTACACATCTGACCCATTCTTGAATGTCCAGCTTTTATGTCATCTCTTCTGTAAAGCCCTCCTGACTCTCCTCCAGCCGGAATTAATGGCTCACTCCTCTATACTTCCATTGTTGTGTTGGGGCACTCAGTCATGTCTGACTCTTTGTGACCCCATGGACTGTAGGGCGCCAGGTTCCTCTGTCCATGGAACTCTCTACGCAAGAATATTGGAAGCAGCCATTCCCTTCTCCAGAGGACCTTCCTGATCCAAGGATCGAACCTGGGACTCTTGTGTCTCCTGCAATTGCAGGCAGATTCTTTACCACTGAATCACCTGGGAAGCCCTCCTTTACTCCCATAGCACTTTGTACTTTCCTCTGGTCTAACACTCACCCCACTTTGAATGCACCTCCTACAGCACAGTCTACTTTTCCACAGAATCAAATCCAAAAGCCAGCATGGCATTCAAGGCCTTCCATAAAAGTGGTGGTTATTTGTACACTGCTATCTTTATCACTTGGGGGCTTCCCCAGTGGCTCCGTGGTAAAGAATCCGCCTGCCAACGCAGGAGATGCAGGCTCGATCCCTGAGTCAGGAAGATCCCGTGGAGAAGGAAACAGCAACTTGCTCCAGTTCTCTTGCCTGGAAAATTCCATGGACAGAGGAGACTGGTGGGCTACAGTTCATGCGGTCACAAAAGTTGGATACAACTGAGCGCATGCACGCACACACCTTGACCAATAAATCATGGGCATCTTAAGAATATAGGCCTTCTTCTTTGTATCCCACCATAGCATCCTGTGTTGTTGTTCAGTCGCCCAGTCGTGTCCAACTCTTCGCGATCCTGTGGACTGCAGCACGTCAGGCCTCCCTGTCCCTCACCACCTCCTGGAGTTCACCCAAGTTCATGTCCATTGCAATAGTGATGCCATCCAGCCATCTCATCCTCTGACACCCTCTTTTCCTTTTGCCCTCAATCTTTCCCAGCATCAGGTCTTTTCCAATGGGGGGGCGGAACACACGCCTTGCCATGGCGAGTGGCTTGGGTAACTCAATTAAGCTACGAGCCTTGCTGTGTAAGGCCATCCAAGACAGATGGGTCATAGGAGAGTTCTGACAAAATGTGATCCACTGGAGGAGTAAATGGCAAACCACCCCAGTATACTTGCCATTAGAACCTCATGAACACTATAAAAAGCATCCTGTACATACACTGAATCAATTATCCTGAGAAGCAACTGCCATGATAAGATTGAAGGTGAGATGGGCTCCACTGAACTCTGGTGACACTGTAGATATTTCTAGACTTTTCAAAGTGCCTGTAGCAGGGTTAAAATGTCACTATTTTGAACTACATTTTAGAACAGTCTTCTGGAATTAAGTATTACATATTTCCCCATGAGAGTCAGAAAAAACCATGTTCCCTTTAGGATCCTACCTCAGCTAGAAAGATCAAGCTTAATCACTCAAAAAGGAATGAATCTAAAATATTGCTTCCTTCATTTTTACTGACTAGAATATAATCTCTATGAGGTTAACTTGGGAAGCTTGCTCTACCACATTGAAGATGACAAGCTTAACTATACATTCTTAATAGCAGTTCACTGGTCATATGTGTACTGTAATGGAGAAATTATTTACATATTGGAAAAAGATTTTTATAAATCTTTCTAAAATATAATCATTAATTACTCCACTTACTATCCATAGAGGAAAAAGGCTTTATACTCAAAATACCAAGTTTAGACAAGAAACAAAGGCATACCTAACTTCTCATATATCAGATGTTGAAGCTATTTCCCCATCCCTAGATATGAGTAATCTGATTTAAAAGCACAACTGTTTTTAGCCACTTATATATTAACTTTTGGTGGGTCAACAGGTTCCCTCATGGGTAGCTAGCCCCACTTCCCCATTCCAATTTGTCATAACCTGTGCACGCACATGCACGCACACACACACACCCTTCAAAAAATTACGAGGGTAACAACTGCTTCTGAGAAGGTGGAAATGAAGGTCCCCAATGATTAATTTCTGCTAGCTAGAAGTCGAACATGCATGAAAACTCCTGTTTAGGGTCCAGCCTTTGATAGGACCATGAACAAAGAAAACCTGGACGCCACCATTATAAACTATCCTGACGCAGTACATGCAGAGCCTTGGACTCACTGAGTACTCAGTAAGTGTTAGCTATCATCACTACTGGTACTCTGACAAGTAGTATAACCCTGAAAAAGCCTAAATATTATAATACATAAACAGGAGAATTTTCTAACCAATAATGGAAAAAAACTATGGAAAGTACTTTGTCTTTTATAAATAGACTTTATTATTACATATATCTATTTGTACAAATTAGATTTTTTTTTGATATGGGTTAATTTTTACTCCTACCCTAAGGTCTATATAACAGCAGAAGAGGAGAATGAGCCCAGTCCACAGAACATGGAAGTGACCCTGCAGAATTAACAGGAATCAATGGACTACACTGTGTAATTAAGTAGTGTTGAAATGGAAAAGAGAGATAATTATCCCCCTCAACACATAAACATAACACACCCATTCACACAGAGACTTTCAGATGTGTTTCTGAGAGAATGATCCTAATTCTTGATGAACCAGTTACTCACCACAGCAAAGACAAAGTCGAGATACTTGATGTTGCTGCTGCTCAGCCTGAGCAGAGCAGTTTGAGGTTGGCAGCTGCCAGTAGCGTTGGTTGTGTTGGGATTGATATTAAAAACTGAAGCAACCTTTAGGGGAAGAGGAGGGGAGAAAGGCATAGATTAACCATAAAAATCTATAGCAAAACCTTATATTCCAATAAGATCAAGTTCATGGAAAACAAAAACTCCTTTTGTCTCCTGGATACTTAAATGTATGATGTCTTACTTTCAAAGCTGGCACAAGCCCCTCAAGCTGTAACTCAGCAGACTTTAAAAAAAAAAAAAAGGAAGACAAGAGGGAAGCTTCCTCAAACAATGAGCCAAATGAAAAGACATTTTTTATGGTGCACAAGAGCCATTTGTCTAGCTTGTTTAAGTCCTAAGACACTGGAAATGGGATCGGTTTGCCAGAACGCCCTCTGTAGGCCCAATAGAGCTTTGCAAGCAGAAGTGCCATCAGGTACTCCTTTCTGTATTTACCTACCTATACCATTCAGATCATCAAACAGCTGGAGAAACAGTTGCACTGTTCCAAGTTTACAGTGTTAGTCGCTCAGTTGTGTCCGACTCTTTGCAACCCCATGGTCTGACCACAGAATTCTCTAGGCACGAATACTGGAATGGGTTGCTATTCCCTTCTCCAGGGGATCTTCCTGACCCAGGATCAAGCCAGGGTCTCCTGCACTGCAGGCAGATTTTTTTACCATCTGAGCCACCAGGGAAGCCCTCACATAAAAGTGTGAAGGAGTTGTACTTTAAACTAACTGAAACAAAGATCAACTGCTTGGACTTCCCTCGTGGTACAGTGAATAAGAATCTGCCTGCCAATGCAAGGGACTCAGGTTCCATCCCTGGTCCAGGAAGATCCCACATGCCACAGAGCAAATAAGCCCGTATGCCACAACCACTGAGCCCAGGCTCTAGAGCTGGAGAGTAGCAACTACTGAGGCCCATGTGCCTAGAACCCGTGCTCCACAATGGAGAAGCCACCACACTGAGAAGCCTGTGCACAGTAACGATGAGTAGCCCCCACTCACCGCAACTAGAGAAAGCGCACCCAAAGCAATGAAGACCCAGCACAGAGAAGAATAAGTAAAAATATATAAACATTTTAAAAAAGACTACTCTTAAAAAAAAAAAAAAACTGCTCATATTGTGACCTGCTGACGGGAAAAGAATCTACACCCCAAAGAGTTCCTTAAACTAATAGGTTTCCTGCTGGCCAAGATAATCCTTTGACAGTGACATTAACTCTTTACGGTTGTATTAACTCAAATTAGTTACAACTCTACAAGACAACATCAGATCAGTATTTAAAACTGCATCAGTCTATTACACTACTCTTGGGCTGAAGGCTGGACCCACTACATTGGAAAGGAGATACAGAAAAGAACGTATCAATAAAAACAGGCAACTATACCTTATCATGAGTAATGTTCAGCTGCAGCCCCATGGTAGCCAGAAGACAGGTACCATTGCTATTTACAACTGAATAGGATCCGACCACTGGTTTTGTTGGAGATGGCAGCGTGGTGGGAACGATGGGCACGGCAGTGGTTACAGTTTTATCTTTATCACACAAAAACTCTAAGACATACAAAGGACAAAATAAACTGTTTAATTCATAAGGTCAGGGAAGAGCAACATACTTCTCAAAACAGAAGTCCAAAAGGATTATATTTGGGATAGGGAATGTCTTGAAAGTATTATTAGTATTTTAAACTAAATGAGGCAGAGGTCCTCAAACTGCTGCTTCATATGCAGACAATCTTAAAAAAGTTACGACACAGCACATGGGCTCCAGACACATCCAAATGCTTTATCTACTCACATGTGGCCACACACTCATCTTTTTATACACTTTGTTCCCCCCAAATTATCACCTGCTTCTGAGATGAAAATCAGAGATTTAAGTTTGAAAACAGTTCACCCCTACATTAAAAAAAAAAAAAAAAGTGTTTTTAACTAAAAAAAAAGTTTAAAAATTACTGAAGGATTTAAATACAAATGAACCTTTTCTCTGTGTTGCCCCTACAGCAAATCATAGGCATTTCAACCTCTTCACAGGAAGTGTTGGTCGTTTTCCAGAACTGGTGGCTGAGAAATTAATGTATTTCCAATAAAGTCATATAAAAGTTACCAAATCAATTTATAAAAGTCAAGGTTAGAACACAAATCCAATTTCTCAGCTTTTGTCTGCGATCTTCAAAAGCTTAAAAGCTGAGGATCAAATGCTATTTGAGGATTTGTTCCAACCAAGATTAGGTTTTATCCACGGGGAGCACTAGAGGTAGGTATTTCAGAAGATCATTCCGCCACATGTCCATCAGAAACCTGTAAGTGCAAGTTCTACCAGAATCAGGATTGCTGTTATTTATAAAACTTTACAGTACAATGTAGCTGTCAGTCTTAACATATAAATGCTTCAGATGGTACTTCAACTAAAGCTTCTTGGTATACTGTCATCTTAAGTCAGGACCCAAGTACAGAAACGTCTTACCTGTTGTGCTCACTGTGCCATTCTGGACAAAAGCTTGTACATGAACGTCCCAATAGTGCTGGACAACGTCACGGTTTTCTAAGGTTGACAAACTATTGCATCTAAAGATGTCATTCAATGGAATCTTGAGTGCCACACGGTTATTAACAGTAAAAACTTCTGTAAGACAAGATTTAACAACAGCTATTTCCAAGAAGGTAGGAGGAAAGTGATCATATAAATACACAGAGTTTCACCTTTTCTGTGTGCATGCCCCACCCCACTCCTGAAGTGACAACAGACAAGGCCTGTTCAGGGACTGACCAATTCACTGTGGCTAAAACACAAGGGGTTAAGAGGAAAGGGGTGATGGAATTAGGAAGGAAAGATAAGTTGCAGGTGGTCACACTTTGCAGCATATTCTATGACCTAAGGACAGGTTGGGCGTTGTTTTGTTAGCAATAGAAGGTAAGTTTCAGTTTTTAAAGCTGGAAATAACAAACATGTCATTTAAGGAAGACAGCAAAACTGTAGACGTCAGGCAGAGCAGAAAACTTTGTAAGCAAAGTCATTTAAGAGGTAAACTAGCTAGTACGCTAATGACCTGGTTAAGAGGAAAGATGAGGGCTCCCCTGGCGGCTCAGTGGTAGAGAACCCACCTGCCAATGCAGCAGACATGGACTCGATCCCTAATCTGGGAAGATCCCATATGCCGCAGGGCAACTAAGCCCACAGTTATCGAGCCTGTGCTCCAGAGCCCACGTGCTACAACTACTGAAGCCCATGCGCCCTACCATCCATGCTCCACAACAAGAAACCACCTCAATGAGAAGCCGGCACACTAGAGAAGCCAACTGGTCACAACTAGAGGAAAACCTGAAAGCAACAAAGATCCAGCACAAAAATAAAGAAAGAAAGAAAAGTATAAAAAAGCAGGGGAGATGAGGAGGAGTTGCCTAAACCAAGACAGGGAGGGGCAGTAAGAAGAGAGCATGCGTGCGCGCTCAGTCACGGCTGACTCTTTGTGACTCCACGGACTGTAGCCTGCCAGTTCCTTCTGTCCATGGGATTTCCCAGCCAAGAATTCTGGACTGAGTTGCCATTTCCTCCTCCAGGGGATCTTCCCGACCCAGGGATTGAACCCACATCTCTTGCACTGGCAGGCGGGTTCATTACCACACGGAGCCACCAGGGAAGCCCAAGAAGAGAACAGAGAGGCAAATTGCAAACACTTATCTAAGGTAGAAGCAACATGACTTAGCGACAAAACAAACAAGAGAGATGGAATAATCAAGGATTATTTTTGTGCTACAATCCCAAAGTAAGTGAAAGTAACTAAAATGAGTTTTTGAAACCTCTTCCTGGATAGAATTTAGAGACTATTCCATTTAGGAAAATCTCACAATATGAAAGCAACAAGTTACCGCCTTTCTGTGCAGTTATTATAATGCCTATAGTGAAATGCCAAAGGGAAAAAAAATTTAAACCAATGAACCAGAACAGTTTCCTCCAAAACCATTTTTCACTGTTAACTAAGTGAACAGATGTCTGAACTGGCTGTACATAGACAGACCTCAAAATACAAATGAGTGCAAAAACAAGTCATAGACACACCGGAGTTACGTTATAAAACTGTCATTTTTAAAATGATGCATTGTGTCTGAACACATATTGACATATATATTAGTCAAATACAAACATATAGACAGGAAGGCTACACTCCTAACTCCCAAGAGTGATCCCCTCTTGGGAGGCAGGGAGGAAAATGGCTCTGAGGAGTGGGTACAAAGGAAACCTCTAGACTACCTGGTAAGGTTTTTTATTTCTTGAAATAAAACAATGAGGCAAATATGGAAAAAACGACATTAGTTCTGGGTAATGGGTTTATGTGTGGTTCTGTTATTTCCTGTACTTTTCTATTTCTACACTGTAATTTTAAAAAATTTTTCATTTATTTAACACCAAATACATTTTGTATTGGGGTATAGCTGATTAAGTGAAGGGACTTAGCCATACATATACATTGTGGCTTAGACAGTACAGAATCTGCCTGCAATGAGGGAGACCTGGGTTCGATCCCTGGGCTCGGAAGATCCCTGGAGGAAAGTGTGGCAACCCACTCCAGTATTCTTGCCTGGAGAATCCCCATGGACAGAGGAGCCTGGCGGGTTACAGTCCATGGGGTTGCAGAGAGTCAGACACGACTGGGCGGCAAAGCACATTCTCCCCCCAACCTCCCATCCAAGTTGGCACATAACACTGAGCAGAGTACACTGTATTTTAATCATGAAAAAGAAAAATTTAAAGGAAACAGCAGGAGGTAATTCCCTGTGGTTAGGACTCCGGTCTTTCACTGCCAAGGATGCGGGTTTAATTGCTGGTTGGGAACTAAACTCCGAGAAACTGTGGCACAGCCAAAAACAATAAACAACTTCAAAGTCACTTCAATTACCAGATGCCTAAAAATAGGATGCTAAATTATTTCAAAAAACTATCAACAGTTTGTTTAAGGGAGTCATTTAAAATCTCAAATAGTTTCAAATAGTTTCAGTACAGCAAAAAAAAATGTTGTTGATGCTGTTTAGTAGCTCAGTCACGTCCCACTCTTTGCGACCTCATGGACTGTGTCCCGCCAGGCTCTTCTGTCCATGGGATTTCCCAGGCAAGAATACAGGAGTGGGTAACCATTCTCTTCTCCAGGGGATCTTCCTGATCCAAGGCTTGAACCCACATCTCCCACTTGGCAGGAGGATTCTTTACCATCTGAGCCACCTGGGAGGCCCACGGCCAAAAATAAATAAATAAATGAATGGGGAGAGAGATCGGTGTTAACGTTTCAAAGTCCACAGTCTTCCCACTAAATCTGTCAGATTAACCCCCATCTGCTTTTACTGCCGGAGAAGGCAATGGCACCCCACTCCAGTACTCTTGCCTGGAAAATCCCATGGACAGAGGAGCCTAGTAGGCTGCAGTCCATGGGGTCACTAAGAGTCAGACACGACTGAGCGACTTCACTTTCACTTTTCACTTTCATGCATTGGAGAAGGAAATGGCAACCCACTCCAGTGTTCTTGCCTGGAGAATCCCAGGGACGGGGGAGCCTGGTGGCTGCCATCTATGGGGTCACACAGAGTCGGACACGATTGAAGCGACTTAGCAGCAGCAGCAGCAGCTTTTACTGCCACCCCACCTTGGTCCAGGTACTTATTATATCATCCGTTGAGCTCTGTAACAGTCTCTTAAGCTAGTATCTCTGCCTGTAGTCTCCTCACTTCCCGATTAATCCTGCAGAACATTCTTTATAAACTACTGTCTCTTACTTTTGTTACATCATTCTCCTGCTTAAAAATCTAAAATGGCTCCCCAGTGCCTACCCCATCAAGCTAAAAGCAGTTCCTTGGCTTCCAAAGCCCCCTATTAATTTAGACTCACTGCACCTGGCCAACATGATTTTCCTTCTACTATGTATAGCCTCTATTTAACTGGGCGGCTCTCCAAACACTACTGCACATACTGTGCTTGCCCCTGCTGGAAATACTCTGCTCAAAATTCTCCGCTTACTCAAAATCTACCATTAGGCGAAGTTTCAGCTCAGGCCCTCCTCCTCTACACCAAGCTTTCTCACTCCTCCAATGCATGACGTCCTCTGCTTGTCATCAGGCCCTCTTGTCCACAGGTATCCACTGATTAGCTCAGGGACTATGTACCATAGGTAAAGTTCACTCTGTACGTTGAGAAGTCAGAAAAGATTTATGAACCCTCCACCCCAAAAACACAAACAATAACAAAACCACACAGATCTCAATGTTCTTTCCAATTTTTCCATGTATACTTGGGAAAACAACTTCACTCACTTTGTCTCTCCAACTAGTTCTTAAGCTCCTTGAAAGTTAGGGCCAAATCCTAATCCTAGTTCTGAAAGACAATATACAGCAGAAAGCTAAATATACAAAATATCCAATAACAAACTTGCTTCAGTTATCCTCTCAAACTAAGAGATCAGTAAAAAACAAAAAAAAAAACAACAAAAAAAAACTAGGATTTGATTTCTGAGTCTCAGTGATACTGCCCATGTTTTACATGAGCTCACTCACTTCTGGGTCTTTAAAAATATAATCTTTTGATACTCCATAAATCCAAATGAATTACTCATCCCCCAGACCAGGCAACTGAAGCCCATCTACTTGTGTTTCTGGGGTCAGGATGAAATACTATCTGTGAGAAATGCTAAGCTACTAGGAACACCATGTTAATATCCCAATCTCAGTGGAAGGGGAAGAAAGGAGAGAATTATATTCCTAGCAAGACTGAAATCTCCATTATCCATGCCTTCAAAATATTTTAATAACACATTTCACTTCTAGTAAGTTACCAGAGCGGCTTTCCTGGTAGCTCAGTTGGTAAAGAATCCACCTGCAATGCAGGAGACCTCAGTTCGATTCCTGGGTCAGGAAGATCCCCTAGAGAAGAGAAAGGCTACCCACCCCAGTATTCTTGGGATTCCCTGGTAGCTCAGCTGGTAAAGACTATGCCTGCAATGCAGGAGACCCGGGTTCAATCCCTGGGGTTGGGAAGATCCCCTGCAGAAGAGAAAGGCTACCCAACTCCAGTATTCTGGAGTTACCAGAATGGTCTAATTCCCAATGCCTTCCCAAGTTCATTTTGACCTAAAATTGTCTCAAAATAGCAGCAAATGCTGATTTTAGTCACCTTACCTTTTTTTTTTAACAACTCTTTTCCCTTACGTTTTTTACTTTACAGTCAAAATCCTATATAAACGGTAACAAGATTCGAAGATGAAGTTTTTCTGATGGTCTCAGGTTACTAAACTTGTACCCATTTAAAATAGTTATCAGTAAAGGATTTTCTCATTCATTCAACACTTACTGACTGCCCACTATTGAATGAAGTAAATAACAGTAGTCATGTGCCACGGACACATAAGTTCAACAGACTTTGGTTCAAACACCAGCTTACCACTTACTAGCCTGTGTGACCTTTGGGAAAGATATCTCATCTCATCGGGCCTGTAAAGCTGAGATAAAATCTACTTCCCAGGGTTGCTGTAAGGCTTAAAAGTGAGATGCTGCTGGCAACATACTTAAGAGTACTACATGGTACACAGTAAAGCATCAAGCAATGACATCAAACATCCTCACTGTATCAAATACTATGCTGTGCAAGAAAATCCAAAGACATGACATTTCCATTCCAATTAGGGAGACAGACATGCATAAGCACGGCTTTTAAACTATTTACATTGTTCATTATTAATGAAGAGCAAGAGAACACAAACACAATCCAATTCTTAAGGTTACCTTTTTCCTTCGCATCAGGAAATGTTTTGTTATCATTAGTGTTGTAGGAAAATGAGATGGTGTCGACTAAATAAGTAGATGGAGATGCTGCCTCTTTTGTAAAATTCACAATCCAGGAAAAACCGGACCCAAACTGCACTGCTATTTTAGGACCATTCTGGTCGTCCCCACAAAAGCTTCCATTGTAGGTTGCAGCACCAAGGTCTGAAATGGGTACAGTTTTCTAAAAGAAAAAGACACCTGGGGCTTAGTCCCAAACAGGCAGCAATGAGAACAAGCATTTCCACCGTGAGTGCCACTATGAAGTTGACATCACACCCCACTAGCCAGCCTGGCCCGTCTATGCTGACGGGTTTCCGATTCTTTACCTACACACCAGTCCCTCTGGAGAAATTCATGTATGTCTAAAAACAAAAGGAAAACCAGTCTGAAGTTCAGCTATTGACTTAAAAAAAATATATATATCAGGCTGTAAGCAGGCAGGATCTCAACGAAAAGAAATAAGGCAAAAAGGATTGAGAGGATAAACCCACCTCCACCCAAAGGTGACTTTAATAGCAAGCTATTTAAAAGAGCTTCGATGTTAGTACATGTTGAAAATTATAGAAATAGTTAAACCTGAAACACCATAGTCTTCAGATCATTTTCCCTTAACTAATTCCAAAAAACCTCCAAAGAACTGATGAATTAAAATATTCATTCCTAAATAAATAAAAAAGTTCACTTCAAAACTAAATAGAATACCTTCAAGTGTACATGCTAAATAGCTCCACAAAATGTACATGGTGTCAGTTAACATGAAATCAAATTTGTATAAATGAATGCAAAGGATTTAAAAAAGAGAATATAATTAAATTCCTACTATAAAACCCAAAGAAAAAAAAAAACACTTACATTATGCTTGTCTGTGGTCTCATAGCGTATTGTGAAATTCATCTGCCATTTTGCATAAAGGCAAGTGGCGTTTGATGAATCTGTCAAATTAAGTTCCAATGCATAAGACGAGACAGCACCTAGATTAAAAACAATAAGATTTTTAAATTGGACTACAGAAACATATATAAAATAAAAGTAAGCTCTATTCATCCCTAAAGTTCAACCTAATAATCATTTCCACACTCTGTGCCTTGCTAGTTTTAGGCAATTATTACTTATTAAGACTTTTATTTTTTTTAGGTAAATGAGGTGATGGGGAAATGTGGAAGGGGTGTTTTCTCAAACCAGCTGGTGGAACCTTCTCTATAAAAATAATGATAGCTCTGATTTCTGCGATCTTGGTGCTTTAAATCCTGTCAAACTACATGACCTATGACACTGAGAAGTCTTGGCAAACCCTTTTATTCTGATGTAAAAATGTGGGCCAGGTCTAAGCATGTGTATCACGTGATCAAAGGAAGAGTATTACAAAGGTTGTTAGATCCACAAGCAAAAAGTTAATTTTTATAAACACAATGTTTATCATTTCAGTTTCATTTTAAAACCCAATCGATTAGAAAGCCTAATTCATCTTTTGACGTGGACTCAAAGTCCCTTCCTCCATTCTCAACCTGCTACCTCTTTTTTTAGCAGAGAAACCTTTCAGGGACAGAAAAGCTTTGGGGATTTTCAGCTACCTCGACTCTGATCTTCTACACTAGGTTAAATGGGGGACATCACCTATTACATTGAAGAGCCCAAAGACTCAAAACACGATATGCCAGAAAACACACCAGCAGCATAAATGAGGGACCACCATGTAAGGATTTTCTTCACTGTCTCATCAAGGGGTGCACTGTTTCCTGTTGAGATAGCTGTACAGCCTGAATGATACCCAAGCATGCCAGCGTCACCTACAAGTGGGGACACGCTCTAAACTAGAGAGAATCGAGTCCCGAGAGGAATACCAAGAAGGCGTGCCTCAGCAACAGCTTTCAAGCTGTACACAAAGCCCGCGTCATGCTCTGGAGACCAAGCTGCCTCGCCAAGCCTGAATCTGATACGCCTAAGCTCGTGGTCACTGACAATACCTAAATGTACTGGCTACAGGCTCCAAAAGACCTGTGAGGCCTAAGTAGGTTTTACAGCCATTCTTTTCTCAGAACAATCTGGAATGGAGCTACCATCACTGATCCAAGGCTACCCTGCAGTAGTGGTGAGAACTGCAGCTCAGAATTCTGATCAGCTGGAAGCCTGCTTTCCATACACATTCTCTTGGTCTGTTTAAAGTCCCCCATTTTAACACATTCTCCTTGTATTCAAAGTATTCAGGACTTCCCTAGGGGTGCAGCGGCTAAGAATCTGCCTGCCAATGCAGGGGACATGGGTTTGGTCCCTGGTCTGGAAAGATCCCACATGCTGCAGGACCACTAAGCCCGTGTGCCACAATTACGGAAGCCTGCAAGCCCTAGGACCGGTGCTCCGCAACCAGAGAAGCCACCACAATGAGAAGCCCGAGCGCCGCAACTCGAGAGTAGCCCCCACTCATTGCAACTAGAAGCCCACGCAAAGCAAAAAAGACCCAGACAGCCAAAAATAAATTTTTTTTTAAATTCTTTGTTGATTCTGAATAAACTCATTAAAAAAAACACACCAAAACATTCAAAAGAAACAACCAAAAAAGCCTGCCATGTGTTAATCATTTTCTTTCCAAAGAAATCAGAGTAGCAAACAAAACTACGTGAAAAAGCACTCAGTATCAAAGGATCAGTATCAAGGGTGGAGGACTCGGCTCTCTGGAACAGAAAGCAAAGGCAGTTGTCTGTATTTGCCGCTACATTAACATCAAAACGACAGAGGATGAGATGGTTGGACGGCATCACCGACTCGATGGACGTTAGTCCATCTGTATGTCCATCGAGTCGGAGAAGCTCCAGGAGTTGGTGATGGATGTTTTGGAACTGTCGAGTTTGAGGTCACAGGCATTGAGTAAAAGTGGCCCCTGGGCAGCTGGGGGTGGAAGAAGCCCTCTGAAAGCACAGTTCTCCCAGGGTGCTGGCTTGTGAAGTCAGAGAACAGAATGTGCTGGGCCCTTGGGTAGGTGGGTAGGCTGTTTTGATGTTAGTTTTGATGTCAGTTGCTCAGTTGTGTCCAACTCTTTGTGATCCCATGGACTGCAGCACACCACGCTTCTCTGTCCATCACCAACTCGTTCCCCACTTCTCAGCCTCACTGGCTTGAAAGGAAAGGCAGCACCCTGTCCAGACACTCAGGCTCAAAAGGTTTTGGGAATTGGCTTCTCCTTCATTCTCTTTGTTGAGTCCTATTGATTTTTTTCCCTTCCAATTCCCTCTGAAATCCAATCTCTGCCTTTAGTTTCTACTCCAAACCCACCAGCATACCCCTAACTTACTACAGATGCGTCCTAGCAGCCCCTAGAGGTGCTGTCAGATTCATGGTCCTTAAACGCCTCTCCCTCTCAGGATACTGTCTTGTTCAAAACCTTTTACGGGCTCCAAAATACCCATGCTAGAATTTAATTCCTCTGCCTGACTTTCAAAGTAATCTTTAATCTTGCCCCACCCTATTCCTCAACTTCTCTCAAGGCCGTGTTCCCAGAACACACCCTGCCATCCGGCTGAACTCGTTCCACTGGACCCATTTACCGCGCTCCAGTCAACCTCTGTCCCAGGCTTCTACCGTTCCTACCATCTGAAACAGACTTGTTTCCCTGGGAGGGGATTTCACTATTTCTGGCTGTCCCCAAATCTACAACACCCCCGCCCTTTTTTAAAAACAATTTCTGGCCAATCCCACCTCCCCCCACTGTAACAGCTGAAAATGCGCAGGGGCCAGCCAGCAGGGCATGTTGCTGCTTAATGCCTGGCGGCGGCAGTGCAGCATGAGTTGGGACACTGAACTTGGCTTCAATTCTGAGTAATCCACTGTACCTTTCTCACAACGTGAGTTTTTTTTTAATGTGTGATGTGTAACATACATACCGAAAAGTGTATACAGCATACATACAGAAGGGATTGCAAGTGCTTGAAGCATTTTCACAAACTGAACCCACTTGTGTCAGGACGCAGAACATTCCAAGTGCTCCCCCGAAAGTTCCCTCGCTTCCCCTTCCAGTTACCAATTCCCTTCCAAGGGCAGCCAACAACCTGACTTCTAACAAACAGCACAGTTTACTTTTGCCTGTTGTTCAACCTGATGTAAATGAAATCATTCACTATACTTTCTGTTGTATCTGGCTTCTTTTATGCAACATTATGTCTTTCGAGATTCACCCACGGTGTTGAGCGTAGTTGCCGTTTGTCATTTCTAATTCTGTATGTACAGCCTTCCTGCATTAGGTCAGTACTCCACTGCATGTCTATGCTACTGCTTATGGACATTGGGCGAGTTTCCAGTTTGGTTCTTTTACAAATGGACGCATCAGTGAACACAGGTGTGTGTGGTGTGTCTATTGGGTGTATGTTTAGGAATGAAACTGCAGGGTCTAAGTGTATGCACATGTCCCAATATCTTTTTAAGAAATTCCTTTTCTGCTTAAAAATTGATGAGATTTAATTTCTGTTGTTTAGAATTAAGAACCCAGACTGACAGGCTGTCCGTTTTTCAGCCACCATTCTCTCCTTAAAGATTTTCTGACTGTAACAGCCCTCAAGGAGCAGTCACAGTGCGTATTGCCACACTTCCATATACTTTATACTACCCTGAATTATTCACTTACTTTATGCCTGTTAATCCTGTCTCCTCTATTACTGTAAGCTCCAAAACAACAGTTTTCAACTGTAACTTCACAAGAAACTGAGGTGCCAGGGTGAATTATAGTATACAGCAAATAAGTTGTTAGCTAATACAAAAAGTACCAAAGACCGTGAATGAATGATACACACGAATAGATTCAAGATTCGCTTTTGATAAGGTCTCTGCTACTCATTTGAATTCTAATATTCTCCCTTAGGCAGATGATCTTATCTATGCACAGCCCCTAGGAGTGTGTCTTTTTTATGAATGTCATCCATCACAGGTGTCAGGGAAGGGGAGACTATATCTATTACTTCCATCTCCCCCCATCCCTAGTAGTGCTGAATATATTACATTGTCAATAAATACTGATTGATTATATCCAGGTGAAAATACCATGCAATCAGGACCTGGAACACAGCTTAATCTAATTACAGGAAGTCTAAGCCTTCACCTCTTCCAAATCATGAACCCAACCCATCAGTCTTCTGGATACTCCCCTCAACCCCCATGTCGGTTTTTTCCACAATACATTTTGACATGGATTTAAGCTAGGAATACTGCTTTTCCCAGAAGTTTATAGATGAAACATTTACATTTTGGTTAAAAAAAATCTTCAGCAAGCCACTTGCATCCTATCGAAGTGTCTGATTTTAGACTAGCCAGCCATTTTTGTCAAAGACTTTATGACACTAAAAAACACAGCTGAATATATCCTGGAGTGTGTAATTATAGACCTGAGTTTACTCTCCAAAGGGGCTGGGGGGGAGAGGCAAAATCAACTTTCCCAAATGCAAATATCCTCTTGTTTCCAAAGAAATCATTTATAGGTTCTTTTAGGACTCAGAACTCTGGTCTCTAAGCATGACACACAGCAAAATGTGGCTAGGTTTTCCTAAGTCTTTTTGATCCAAAGTGTGGTTGAAAAATATACATTTGTAAACAATATGGGGGTGGGGGGGGAACATTATAACAGTAGTAAAACAAAACCAATGAAAAACAATTATCTAAGAGGCAATAGTATAATGAGACAATTAAAGAGACCCATCACTGGAGCTGAAGAGCTAGAATTCAAATCAGGCAGTCCAATTTAAACACTGGTTGTGACATTCTGGGCAAGTCAACCTTGCTAAGAATTGTACAGTGTATTTCTCTAACACATTCTTCGAAAGCACGAGAGCCCTTCAGAGCGAAAAGACCTTTGCCATGCAAGTTAAGAGATTCCAACTTAAAAGTTTTTTTTTTTCCCTTCTAAGAAGCACAGCACCTAAAGGGATCCCTTCCCAAATTTTCAGTTTGTCTACTTTCATTGTATTAAGTGATGGACTCTTGTCCTCAAACTCTGATATCAATTCAGAATGAGGTTGAGCAAAGGATCTTAAAAACAAAAACACGAAAAAAAACCAGGACATAGGCATACAGTATCTATTTACACTTTGTTTTCAACTCATAGGTTTGTTGAGTCAACCAAGTCAAATCAACTGTTCCTCAGTTCCTAATGTAAGTAACAATTACCACGTGGTAGTTCCTGATACTCTGGATTTCTGGTAAATCTCTTAAAAATTAAAAAAAAAAAAAAGATTTCAAGCTATGAAATATTGTTTTAAGGTCAGAGAGTGGGTAAGGAAATAAAAGATTTCCATTCAACTAATGGAAAGTGCTTATTGCTGAGTGGTGTTGGGCAGACCTCCAGAATTCTTTTTCAATGCAAGGCAGGATACCAACAAGTACTTATAAAGTACACTTTGGGAGCTGACAGGATCTCTGATCACTTTAATCTGAAATTATGATCGAAATGCTTTCATCACTACAGGAGGAAGAGCAGTCTTCTTGCACCAAGGATCACTGAATTCAGCTATAATACTGTGAAATAATCCTTCATCACAAATTCCACTCAAGGATCCAGTGGAAGAAAGCTGCACTCACGGGAAATACGTGAATATCTATAAATCCTATCAGATGTGATAACCAATGACCAACAGATGAATAATAAGCCTGTCCTTTCGAGTATCTTTATTAAAACCAGAATAGTTTCAGAAGAACAGTGAACCAAAGTTATCAGTGGTAAGGCTACAGAAAAATCTCACTTTTCAATCACCTCCGAGAGAGATAAACTGGTTCTTTGTGAAAATTTTATTTATTCTCCTCATCCAGGATGTTCTGGTTCCCCAGGTGAACCTTCACTACTGTTTAGGTTTATGTGAAGGGATATAGGTAAGATGGGGCTTCCCTGGTGGCCTAGCGGTAAAGAATCCTGCCAACACAGGAGACGCGTGTTCAATCCCAGGGTTGGAAAGATACCCTGGAGCTGGAGGAAAAAATGGCAACCCACTCCAGCATTCTTATCTGGAAATCCCCTGGACAGAGGAGCCTGGCAGGCTACAATCCATGGGTCAAAAAAAGAGTCAGACACAACTTAGCGAGTGAACAACAGGTAAGATACCAGCATTATTATATGGGATTATACTTTAATCAGTTGGTTTATAATCATCTGTACAGCTTAGCACTGATCTTAAAGTTCTCCATCTTGCAAAACCCAATGTAAGGTTCACAGAAGAAAAAGGTAACCAACTTAATCTAGTTCACCGATGTCTCCCCAGCGCTCACCAACGAAGACCTTCAACAAAAGCCTACTGAGTTAACCCCGTGCCCCCAGGCCCTGTGCCAGGGAGGCAATGGGAAGTTAACGGTACAGCAGACAGTCTCCACACAGAGACTAAATAAATCCACAGAGATTTGCCTAGTGAGGTGGGGGGGCTAGGGGGAAGGGGAATAAAAGGGTGGAAAACAGGCTAGCCTAACAACCTAGGCATTTGGGCAAGATAAGACTGACTCCTATTCCTCCAAGTAAGTCACGTGGGCTGGCCTCCTTCAAGTCTCTGTTCAAATGTCACCCAACAATGAAGGCCTTCTGACCACAAATGTCAAAGAGGGTCAACCCCACCACTCCCTCCCTACCGGCTCTTTCTTCTTCCTCATATCCTGCCTCATTGCCTTCACCTGCTTATGGCACTCTGCAATTCTGTTCTTGACCTGAGGGGCTGTCTTCCCCCACTAAGAGGTAAGCTCCCTGAGAGCAGGAACCTTTTGCCTAGTGGCTTCCATCAACAACTGTGGGAAGGAGCGACTGCTCTACCAGTGAAGTACACACTTGGGAAATTTCTATCAGGTTTTCCCCCACCCAGAATAGCCTCCACCGTATAAAAACTAGAAGTCAGATTAGTTATGGGAATCAGTAACCACAGAACTCTGAAATCTATAATGTCACAGGGGAAACATAAGCAATGATGCTAGGAAAAGTTTTTCATCCACTACTCTAACGCCTCTAGGTAGCTTTTCTTCAGACGCTCTCTGCTGCTGCTGCTGAGTCGCTTCAGTCGTGTCCGACTCTGTGCGACCCCATAGACAGTAGCCCACCAGGCTCCCCCGTCCCTGGGATTCTCCAGGCAAGAACGCTGGAGTGGGTTGCCATTTCCTTCTCCAATGCATGAAAGTGAGAAGTGAAAGTGAAGTCGCTCAGTCATGTCCAACTCTTAGCGACCCCATGGACTTCAGCCCACCAGGCTCCTCCGTCCATGGGATTCTCCAGGCAAGAGTAGGCAGGTCTAATTCATTCCAATAAATACTAGCATAATTTAATCTTTGTGAAAAAGGCCAACACACAGGCTCTAAGAATTCCTTTCTATACTTACTCTAAAGCCATCTATTTTTAAAGAGCTACCTGGTAGAGCTGGGAGAGAGTTATAAAATTACCAAGTGAAACCAGTGCACTACCAGTTCATAAGGTCATAAATCCAGGAACAAATCCTCCTCCCTGGGACCCTCTGCAGTGCTCAGGAACAGCCTGAATTTCACAGCACATACTTCACTGACTTTCCAAAAAACTATTATTGGTATCCATTTTGATACATAAAGGTAAGGTGCAAAATCCACCAAGCAACTGAAGAATTGCTAAATTCTTAAACACACACAGGAGTCTGAAAATCTTCCAAGAGGATGTTAGTCCCAAACAATAAATGGCAAACTAGCAGATGAGCTGATGGCTTTTTTAACGTGCTTCTTTTCGCCTGTTTATTTTCTGCAATGAGCAAGCACTGGTTTTGTAAAAAGAACACACAAAAAAGCTTTCATTAAAAGGAAAAAAAATGACAAGCAAGCCAACAAGACAATGAATTTTTCCCCCTTTCTCTGCACAATAAAAGTGTTGTTTGTGCTGATCCAATTGGCAGAGAACTACTGATTACCAGATGCCTTGGTCAGATGTGTTCTAGTCACTGATAAGGTGCTTCTCACTGTAAACAATCCTCTCACAGGGTCATCTGGCCTCCCCAAGTGCTTCACAGGGGAGTCAAGGCGGCACATTACATTTGAGCAAAGCTCCACGGCCCCTTTCAAAAGGGCTAGAGGCTTTCCTGCACTAAATGCACAGCTAGATTCCCTTCTGGCATCAGGGCCCCTTTACTCTCTTATCCACTGAGGACCTCAAAGGGCTTTGTTTATGTGACTTATATCCACTGCTACTTGCTGTACTACAAATTAAAACTAAAAAAGGGACTAAAACACATCAGACCCATGAGAGTGGTGATGTCATCACACATTCTACAGCTTCTGGAAAACTCCACCGTACTGAGGAGAGGATAAGTGTGAAAAAGACAAATATCTTAATTTCAGTCTGGAGATAGTTTTCATCTGACAGGAACTTCCCCCTAACTCCACCCTCAAAGATCCTTAAGAATCACTAGATGATCCAGACCCCTTCCAACTCCATGGCTCTGGAGCCAGATTCATCATCTTTTGGCACTACTGACATTCTGAGATGGGTAATTCTTTATGGGGGCGGGGGTGGGGGAGTGCTGTCCTGTGCCTTGTGGGATGTTTAGACACACCACTGGCCTCTTCCCACTAGATGCCAAAAGCAATCCCCAGTGATGACAACCCAAAATGTCTCCAGACATTGCTAAATGCCCCCTGGGTGAGAATCCCCCATTCCACGTGTTGACTTCATTCTTCTACTGAAATGTGAATTACAAAATGTGTGCCTCTCACTGCCCCTCCCGGGCCCCTACTGTATCTATTTCTTCTCTATTCCCACCTGAGTCTGCGCCTTCCGGTCTTTTATTAGGTCACAAATAGCAAGGGTCAGGTAGTAACAAGCTCAGAATTTATCAGGACAGGAAGAAACATTCTGGCCAAAGTTCACCTCTCAGGTATTTAAAGGCCTCGGGGACCTAAAGCTTGCGGGTGGAAGGGTGGGGGTGGGGGTGGAGGTGGGGCGCGGGGCGCTCAGAGCGCCAGCAGCCAGGACCTAGCAAAAACCCGATCCTTAGAAAATGACCTGCCCTCCTTCTCCGAAAACCAGGCGGTAACAGGCCAGTTGTGTGAGAGAGAAGAAAAGGAGCTTCTGAACGCAAAGTGGCAGCATAAAAGACTCAGATACACCACCCCCAAAACCTCAGTATATGGGTACCTTTTTTTAATCAGTCTAGCTGGAAGGAAGTAACAAAACTGGTTTAAAAAAAGATAAACAACTATGTCCTCAGCACCTCCAAGTCAGATATTCACTCCCCACCGAAGTTTGTATTCATCCCTTTTAGTCTCCAGAGGTTGGGTACAAGTTTTCTCGTCTGGAAATTGCCCCAGCCACCTTAGCTCCCCCTTCCCCATCAACACTCCAAGTACCAAACCCCAATTTATGATCTCTTGAATCACCCTTCCTCCACAGCGTTAAACTTCTACCCCACCAAGCCTCTCACTGCCCCTCAGAATCTCCCCCTATCTGCCCCCCCTCCTTAACCCAAGCTTCTCCACGCAGGCAGTCCCCTTCCCTCCTCAGTTTTCTCTCCCGCCCCACAGGTTCCCACCATCTTCAAAACTCTTCCTTGATCCTAGGACCAGGACTCTAATTGTCCGTGCCACCCCAGAATCCGCACGTACCGCCCTCCCACGCTCACCTCTCCTTAGCATCTCCCCCAAGTTACTCTTTCCACCTCTGCTCCTCTTCCCTACCTACTCCCTCGGCGTCCACCCGGACCCCTTGCTCTTTTTTATTCTCATGGGCCCTTGTCCCTCGCCATCCCTCGGTCGGGCCTTCGCTAGGTCACTGCTCATCACCTCGGGCCAGCGCCAACGCCCAGTGTCTGTCGTTCAGCCTCTCAACCCCCTCCCCCCCGGACCAGTCTTTCAGGTTACTGCCTCTGAACTGGGAGCCCCGGGCCCAGGATCAGGGACTAAGCAGAAGGGCCCGACAACTCACCCAGGACGAGGCAGAGGAGAAGGAACCCAGAGCCCGGAACCGGGGCGAGGCGGAAGCACACCATGATCCCGGAGAGCAGGCGGCGGCGACAAGAGCAGCGACAGCAGGGAAAAGGCTCGCGGAAACCTGATAGGAGGGCCGATGACCACCGACCACAACGCTGCAAAAGCCAGGACTCGGCGCTTTCAGCGCGGGTCATAAGACCAGGGGCGGGGCTCTTTCTTGCCCTCAGCCAATCAGCGCGCTTGAAAGCGGCCCTAGGGGTGGTGACGCTTGGGCCCAGTGGGCGGGGTGACCACGCCCTGGCTTTTTGGTTCACAGTCATTTTTATGCTCCTAAGAGATGCGCGCGGACGGCCCTTTCTGAGGTTTTTAAAGAGAGACGAACTTTTTTGGGGGGTGTAGATAGTATAGATTATTTCAGTTCTGACTCCTTGAGAATACTTTTGCTGGAGTTAAAATGGTTGCTAGGTATTGCAACGTTATACCTACAGAAATAAAACATGATTATTCTCCAAACACTGTTGCCTATGCAGCTCATGTCATTAAAAGGACAAGGGAGCTAGAGGGTGATATGGAGTCAGTGAACGCCAGAGCAGGCCTTGAAGTTCACCTAGTTACAACACCCTGTTTTTCAGATGGGGAAACTGAACTCAGAAAGAGGAAGAGTCTTATTTAAATATAGAAAGAAAGACAATGAGGAAGAGAGAAATAGGACAAGGGAAGAAAGGATCATCCATATTCCGAGCACACAGAAAGAGACACCATTATCTACCTGTCCATCCAACAAGCTGTTTTTCCTGTATCTATACACATGTAAATATTCTTTAATTAGAATTCACTCTAAACACATTATTTGGTATAGTTGACAATTGAACAGATGAAACCTAAACTCTTCAACAAATGAAAGCATTCAAAAACTATAAAGATCTCAAACTGGGACAAAGCGTTGATTCTCAAATGTTAGTTTCCAAAAGTGTCATCTGGGGATTTTTAAAAACATGCAGAATCCTCACGTCATTCCCCAGAGATTCTGAAACAGTAGGTCTGTGGCACTCCTAGGAATCAGTTCTTTTGTTTTAACAAGAACTCCAAGTGATTCTGATTCCTATGGTTCCCAGACTACATTTCAAGTATCAGAAAATAGAGCTTCAAAATCATCTAGTCCCAGGAGATCTTAATCTGGTTCCAATGGATGAACTAGGGGTCGGGGATAGGTGTCTGTGAATCCCCCAAAATTACAGGCAAAATTTACATATGTGTATTTTTCTGAGGAAGTTGGTAGTTTTTACTATTTCTTAAGTAGGACTGGAGAAGGCAATGGCACCCCACTCCAGTACTCTTGCCTGGAAAATCCCATGGACTGAGGAGCCTGGTAGGCTGTAGTCCATGGGATCGCTGAGAGTCGGACACGACTGAGCGACTTCACTTTCACTTTTCACTTTCATGCATTGGAGGAGGAAATGGCAACCCACTCCAGTGTTCTTGCCTGGAGAATCCCAGGGACAGGGGAGCCTGGTGGGCTACCGTCTATGGGGTCGCACAGAGTCGGGCACGACTGAAGCGACTTAGCAGCTTAGCAAGTAGGACCTATGACTTCTCACCCTAACACCCACCCCTGCTCCAATATTAAGATCTATTCCCCCACTGTCCTTCGCTTGAATGTGATTAATTCCTGAAAGTGAGAACACTGAATGTGTTCTGTCATGAGTGAAACTGACTGCCCCATTGATAAGGCTGGGAAGCAGCTCTGTCCTGGATAACCTGCAGCTGAGTTGAGCGCTCAGAAGTGCGCCCCCCCCCCATTATTTTTATTTATTTATTTTGGCTGTGCCACATGGCATGCAGGCATGCAGAATCTTAGTTCCCCGACCAGGTATCGAACCCGTGAGCCCTGCAGTGGAAGCATGGAATCTTAACTCCTGGACCTCCAGGGAAGCATACTGCCCCCCACCCCACCCGGCTCAATCCTTAATGAAGGGACTCTGTCCCTTCTTCCTCAACTATAAACTGCCTAAATTTCATGTTCAGCGAAATGCTAAGAAGAGATAAAACAGCATAGTGGAAAGAACACTGGGCGGACATTCAGAAGAGCTGGGCGTGAGATATCTCTGACTGACATCATGACCTTCTCTTCATCTCTTTGAGCTTCTACATCCATAAAATAGAAATGTGTGACTAGAGCTGTTTCTCAGCGCCGGCTGCACTCTGGGATCACTGGTAGGGCTTAAAAACTAGAGATGCCCCTCGGTCCCACCCCTTGAGATTCTCTGATTCAGTAGATAAGGCCTGGGGCCTGGGCACTGTATTTTTCTTAGAACTCCCCAAGACAGTATTAATCGGCCAGAGATGAACTGTCAGGTAATCCCAGCTTTACAAGTCTAGGATTCTATGAAAGTAAATGCTCATTTGTATAAGATATAAGAAAACAAAGTGCCCCATTGAGTCAAGAATTCCGTTTAACCAATTGTACTGAACTTCTTGCAGATGTCAATCAAATGAAAAAATGGAACAGAGAGAGATATCAGCGGCCTTACAAGCTAAATCCGCCACCCACCCCCCACCCCGCCCCCATCACCACCATTCTCGCAAAACAAACGCTGGTTTCTTGACCGGGACAGCCTTCTTCAGGAGACAGAACGGTGTTTGTGTTTTGTTGTTGATGTTGGAGGATGGCGGGTGGGGGATTGGTGAGTAAAGGTTGGGTTATTTTGTCAGAGGACACAGGCTCAAAATTCTCAAACCTTTGTTTAATTTAACAACTTAATTTAATGTAACAACTCAAACGCAGTTGTTGAATGTCTCCGCGCTCCGAGATGCCGCGAGAACTACTCGCTTTTTTCTGCACTGTCTCCCATCACCTAGCCAGTTGAAGGAACTTGCCCCTGACTCTTCTGCAGGAGAGGCGGATTCCTAAGTGGGACTGGGGTCGGTGGTTTGAAGAACTTTATGAGATTCCCCTGGCATCTGAGCTTCCCAGCTGTGGACTTGATTGTTGTTGCCAGGAAAGGGAGCGCTTTCACATGCACTTCCTCTCTTAGGGGACCCCGTGCCCACCTGCCTGCGCAAAACTCCTCAGTCCCCTTCCCCCACCCCTATCCCCAGCCCCACACCACCCCAGGTAGATTCTGACTCTTTCTGAGCAGCTTTGAGAGCAAGGAATCGCTGGTAAACACTTCCCCGAAAAGTGAACACACCGAAGGGTGGAAGAGACAATGACCCTCTAAGATCTGGTAAATGATGACAATGAAATGTATCGGTCCGAGGGAGGAAATGAACATCAATATATAGATTTAGAATAGAAAAATGATAAATGCTTATTAAATGAATGAATGAGCAGCCCTGAGGCTCTAATCTCATCTCCCTGCCATGTGTTGACTAAAGAAAAACACCGTCTAAAAGTTAGGTTTTATTCGAGAAACTTACTGGTCTATAGCCCATGAGACAGCCTCTCAAATAGCGCTGAGGAACTGTTCCAAAGAGGTAAGGCAGGAGCCAGGAGTTTTTGCTGGAAAAGAAACAAGTAATTGAACATCAAAAAAAATTACTGCTAATCACAGAAAACATCTCAAGTTAATGATTTTACTGCTTTTCTCTGCATGGGAAGATGCAAGAATCTAGGCTCATTGAAATTATTCCTTAGATATGCATCTTAAGGATTTAGGAGCAGTATCCTGTTTTTCTCCATCCTGAATCCCTTTGGGCAGGTGCACTGCAGTGGCTGATGGCTTGATGGGGTGGGGTGGGGGGGGGGACATTCTTTGTTTAGTGAAATGGCGGGCAACATATTTTTGCCTCCAAATCATGTAATTATTTTATTTGCATTCTTTCTCTGCCATTTTTCCCCTTTCCTTACCCCCCCTTTTTTTTTTAAGTTTCTACTCCACTCCTCTTTTCCTTTCCCCTCCAAACTGTGACAAGATGGTCATCACTCAGCCCCAACAGAGAGGTCACAGTGGACTCAAAGGGCTGCCAACCTCAACCTAAAGTGCACTGGGCGAGTGGAAGCAGGCCATTGGAGTTATTCGTTTCTGCAGCAGCATTCTTCTCCACCTGCCCGCCAAAGAGCTGGTCTAACCTGCTGCTGCTGCTGCTAAGTCGCTTCAGTCGTGTCCGACTCTGAGCGACCCCATAGACAGCAGCCCACCAGGCTCCCCCGTCCCTGGGATTCTCCAGGCAAGAACACTGGAGTGGCTTGCCATTTCCTTCTCCAATGCATGAAAGTGAAAAGTGAAAGTGAAGTCGCTCAGTCGTGTCCGACTCTTAGCGACCCCATGGACTGTAGCCCACCAGGCTCCTCCGTCCATGGGGTTTTTCAGGCAAGAGTACTGGAGTGGGGTGCCATTGCCTTCTCCTGCTAATGGCTCTCAACTTGGAGAGTGTATCACAATCACCAAAAAGTCTTTTGAAAACACAGATTACTGGGCCCCACTGTGGAGTTCGAGCAAGTCTGGGGTGGGGCCTGAGAATCTGCATTTCTGGCAACTTCTCATGTGGTTCTGATGCTGCTGATCCAGAAACCAAACAGACGTCACCTGTCCTCTGGGGAATGGGGTTAAAGGTGGAAGAGAAGGGACTTCTGTTAACTCCTGCAGTATTTCAATTTTTATAGTAATCAGATTGTTTTTGTAACGATGGTTTTTAAATTAGTGAGTGCAAATCATTTTTAAAAATCAAATAATTTTTTAACTTATAAAACTGAAAAGAAGTGCACTTTCACCTTCCCCTGGACTCTAGCCCCACTCCTCAAAGTAATAACTGGTAAGAATCCATTTTTTTAAACTCTCAGGAAAAAATGATGCACGTACCTGCATATATATTTACATTTAAAATTTTTCATAATTACAAGCATACTCTTCATATTGTTTAGCGACTTGCTTTTCTCACTTAGTGGCATATTTTGAAGATGGTCCTTAAAAGTCATATATCTTGACCTCATTCTTCTAATTAGCTTTCACTGTGTAGCTGTATCTCGATGTATAAAAACCCAAAAATTGTTAAACCCGTTCCCCCAAACAAATCCCAAGATCTGTCTGCAGCACCACCCTGTGGTTAGCATAGGAATTGCATCACAAGAAAGTGAAAGTCTCTCAATCCCGTCCGATTCTTTGCGACCCCATGGACTATACAGTCCATGGAATTCTCCAGGCCACAAAACTGGAGTGGTAGCTGTTCCCTTCTCCAGGGGGTCTTCCCAACCCAGGGATTGAACCTGGGTCTCCTGCACCGCAAGCAGATTCTTTACCGTCTGAGCTACCAGGGAAGCCCACCATGAATAATAAGGGAATTTGAATAAATCATTTAGGGTTATGTGTTTTCATAAGCCTAAGTTTTATGCTGTTTTCCAAAGTGGAAACTTGTCATGAGCTAAGCATTGCTAGTGTGGCCAGAGCGGAAGGGGTCCACCGTTGTGATGCTGAAGTGGATTTTTGGCACCCTTTTCAGCCATCAGATTATCATGCAAACTTGGGAAGGTCAGTCCATGCTCTGTGTGCATCTGGTCTTCCCCTTCACACACCCGCTCCTGACTTGGAGGAGAAGGAACATACTCAGCTGGTGGCAGGAAGTTGCTTCTTAGAAGAGGGCCAACTTTAAATACGAATCAGTCTCTTGTGTACGTCACCTTCATTATTTAGAGAGGGCTGGGATAGTGTAGTGGTTGAGTGCTGGCTCTGGCATTGGACTGCCACGATTTGAGTCCTTCCTCTGCTACTTACTAACTGTGTGACCTCTGAGCCTCAGTTCCCACATCCCTAAAATGGAGGTAATGATAGGAATATTTATCACGTAGGATTATGGTAAGGATTGCATGAGGTACGGGGAAAACGCGGACGTGTAGTGCACTCAACAAACACTGCTGTCACTGTTATTAGTGGTAGCGATTGTCGCATTCCTTTCTCTGCCAGTGTGTCACAGACCTAAAGAAGTTGGCAGTGGTGCTCACTGCTTGAGGGAGGGCCATTGCTTTCCTTCATATTTAAATGTTTTTTTAATATTTATTAATTTGGCTGCACCAGGTCTTGGTTGCTGCATGTAGGATCTTTAGCTGTGGCATGTGGGATCTAGATCTCTGACCACGGATGGAACCCAGGCCCCCTGCCTGGGGATCCTGGAGTCTTTGCCACTGAACCACCAGGGAAGTCCCTAAAATTCTTTCTATATAAATGAACACATAGCCAGTGAAGAACATTTCTGACATACCGCTAAACACAAAGAAGAAAATTAAATAACCTGTGATCTGACTTCTGCCTAGAACATTCCTTCTCCTCCTACCTCCTGCAACACTAGTCTGGCTTCTGCTTCTCTTTCAGGTGACATGAGTCTCTCCCAAGTAATCATTAACCAGTCAAGGCTGAATTAAGGGGGTTCCACTGACTGCTTCCCTAAAACCCTGCACTTCCCTCATCATAACATCCAGCACGCTCTAATTGACTGTTCACTGGCCTAGACTCCACAGGAGCCTTCAGGCTTCTTTAGGGCAGAAGACATGGCCATTTTTTCCACCAATCTTATGTTCGTAGTAAGTGCTCAGTAAATGCTTGTTGAATTCACAAATGAATGGCAGATCTAAGAATAGGCTCTGGCTTTTGGAGATCGCAGGACCTAGGTGGTGAGCTGGTGGAATGGTCTCCCCAGCAGGGTATTTCCCAAGTTTCTTCCATCTGCATCACGTCAGGGAAAGTGGCCACATACATGCCTTCTTTCCACTAGGCCAGCCAGCTGACTGTGAACTCACTTCTTACTTCCCCTTCTACCACTTTCTCATTTTCTCTTTGTCTATATGTCTCTATGTTGCACTCTCTTTTTTTTTATCTGAGTCTCTCTCTCTTTCTCACACACACACTCATACATTCCTCGCTTAGCTCTTCACTGGAATCTCCAGATTCTCTTTGCACTCAGTAGATTATGAAGGAGAGGGAACCCAGAACATCAGGACCCATGGAACTGTGAGATGGTGTGCTGCTCAAGCAATCATGTCATCTCACTCCCTTCCTTTGCAGTCAGGGTTTGGAGGAGAGGGTTCAGAACCAGAGATTCTTACCACCCCCCTCTGTTATGACACTGTTGATGGTGACAGTCACCCGGGGCTTCAAGTGTAACCGAGAAGGCTGCTGCCAGCTCTTTGGCATAAGATGGCAGCCCCTAACTGCAGGCTCCTGATGGTGAACGACAGTCATTTAAAATCATAAGAGCTCTTGTCTGCTTCAACCCCTTCATTTTGCCCAGGGAGGTCGAGTTACTTGGCCAAATAGGCAGCAGAGCTGAGAGAAGAAGTCTTAGCTCTCTATTTCTTGCCTAGTGCTCTATTCTCCGTTGGCTCAAACTCTGTGCTCTAAAAGGCCCCCTTCGTTAAATTTTCATGTCAGTGAGAAAGGCCAGGAAAATGCTGAGGGCCCTGTTCAGTTCCAGAATTTATTACATGGAGACTTTAGCACTCTTGTGAATTGAAATATGTAAGTTTCCTAGCAACTTCATTCTTTTTTTATTATTAATTTTTATTGGAGCATAGTTGCCTTACAATGCTGTGTTAGTTTCTGCTATACAGCAAAGTGAATCAGCTATAAGTATATATATACCCCCTCTTTTTTTACATTTCCTTCCCATTTAGGTCACCACAGAGCATTGAGTAGAGTTCCCTGTGCTATACAGTAGGTTCTTTTTTTTTTTCTTTTACAGTAGGTTCTTGTTGTCTGTTTTATACATGTGTGTGTTAGTCACTCAATCATGTCTGACTCTTTGTGACCCCATGGTCTGTCCATGGAATTCTCTAGGCAAGAATACTGGAATGGATTGCCATTCCCTTCTCCAGGGGATCTTCCCCACCCAGGGATCGAACCCGGGTCTCTTGCATTGTAGGCAGATTCTTTACCGTCTGCGCCACTAGGGAAGCCAATGTTTTATACATAGTTGTGTATATATGTCCGTTCTAATCTCCCGATTCATCCCACCACCCACCCCTCCGCAACTTCACCCTTCCAGATGTTATTTATTCCTTTTTCTGGCTGACTGTTCATTGAAGTCCTTGCTGCTTTTACAATGGGCTTTGAGGAACAGTCCATCTGGCCAACTCCTTCATTAGGGATGTAATAGGAGTCAAGAAAAATGAGTTCACTTCACTTGATTTCATCCGTTTCCTTCCATCCGTATTTCCCCACCCTTTCTCCCCAGACTTAGTGATTTCTGTGAGCCAGGATGGCTTCCAGGGGTAGGCATATCCACCTGAAGCCCTGCGAACCAGAATGGTGATACTGACCATCTAGAGGCATCCAGCACAGGGCTAGCACCTAATACTCGCTCATGCTCCTCAACATAAAACCCAGGAAAGCTGCTTCCTGAGCCCAGTTTGGCCGCTACTCGTTCTGTGGCCTGTTCAGGCACCTTATCTCTTTGGCCCACTTAATCACACTTTCCTCTGCTGCTTAGGGTTTGAACAACAACAGAGTTTCCCAAAGTGCGTTCCAGGGAGTCCACAGGCTCAGAGGACATATCTCAGAGTAGGCATGCTGGATGTCCTACCCACACCAACAGGAATGGCTCCAGTTTTCTCTTTTAGATGGTGGAGTTTGTGGGAAACTTTTGAACAAAGGGCTCCCTGGCTAAAAAATTTATAGGAAACATTGGACTGGAAAATCACCATGATCACTCTCAGCTATAAAAGTCTAAAGTCCTAGGTTCTGGGACCTCCCTGGTGGTCCAGTGGCTAAGACTCCAAGCTCCCAATGCAGGGGGCCCAGGTTCGATCCCTGGTCAGGGAACTATTAATAGATCGCATGTGCTACAATTACGAGTTCATATTACTGCAACTGAGACGCAGTGCAGCCAAATAAATAAATAAAACCCAGGGTTCTTTCTGGGTTTCCAAGATAAGCCTGTCTGATAATGAAGGATTCTGGTATCTTTTGTTCTAAAAAGAACAGTGGAAACGAGAAGACTTGAAGAGCACACCCATGGCAGGCCTCTAGGGTCACCTCTAAGCTGGTGACACCAAAAAAAAAATACTAACAGCTGCACATCCTATATGCCAAGGACTGTTGTAAGCCTTTATCATATGTAATTCTCACAACAACTCTATGAAGTAGGTAATGTCTCTGTTTTACAGATAAGGAAACAGAAGCACAAAAAGGCTAAATAACTTGCCTGTCTTTGTCAGCTCAGGCTCCTGTAACAAATCACCATGGACTGGGTGGCGTAAGCAACAAATATTTCTTTCTCATAATTCTGGAGGCTGGGAAGTCCAAGATCAAGGTGCTGGCAGATTCAGTGTCTGGTGACAGTCAGAGCTGGCTGACAGCTACCTTTTTTCTGTGCCCTCCCATGGTAGAGACATCATCTGTCTAATGTTTCTCTTCATAAGGCACTAATCCCATTCATGAAAGCTCCACCCTCATGACCTAATAACCTCCCATAGGCTCTACCTCCGAACATCGTTACATTGGGCATTAATGCGTCAACATATGAATTTAGTGGGGGACACAGACATTAAATCATAGCACTGCCTATGACAACGTATCTATTAAGTGCAAAACCTAGCAGTCTTCCCTGATGGTTCAGTCAGTAAAGAATCTGCCAGCAGTGCAGGAGACCCAAGTTCAATTCCTGGGTTGGGAAGATTCCCTAGAGAAAAAAATAGCAACCCACTGCAGTGTTCTTGCCTGGAACATCCCATGGACAGAGGAGCCTGACAGGCCTCAGTCCACGGAGTCATAAAGAGTTGGACACAACTGAGCAACTAAACCACCACCAGCACTAGCTGTCTAGCTCCAGTGTCGCTGTTTCTATCAATTACACTGCTGTGCAAAATCTCTAACACTAGGTCCTATTTCTGATCTTTGAAAATCCATTTGCCCATTGGTCATACCCATTTACACAGCTCATGGTCACCGCAAACTTCATTTCTCCTAAACCAAATTAATCATTTCTCTTGTTCCTCAGTCCCTTTGTCCTCACAAAGATTTCTAGACATGGTTTTTATTTTTTAATGCGATTTTAAAAATTTATTTATTTTTTGGCAGCGCTGCAAGGCACAGGATCTCAGTTCCCCAACAATGGGTTGAATTTGTGCCCCCTTTCCCCGACAGCAGAGGCATGGAGTGGAGTCTTAACCACAAAGGAAGTCCCTACACATTCTTTTTAATATCTTGACATTATCTTTAATCCAGCTCCTCCATACCCCAAACTAGCCACTCACCAAATTCTGTTGATGTTTCTTTCACTATTTCTCTTGAATCCATCCTTAGCTTTCTATTCCCACCCTAGACCAGGCCCTCATTGCCTAGATGGTCTCCCTGACTCCAGCCGTTCCTGCACACAAATGTCACGTTGATCTCCTTCAAAGACTGCTCTTATCATATACTCTTCCTCCTCAAAACCCTTTACTAGCTCTCTTTCCAACTATATTAACCCTAGATTTTTCTGCTTGGCTTTTAAGGCATTCAAAATTTACTTCCTCTCTACCAAGCCAATCTTATCTATACGTTATACATTATCTGCTCTGGCTGGTTGGTCTCCTTATTGCTGCATAAGTTTTCATTGACATCCCACTTGACACAGGCATGGCCTATTGCCTACCAAAGAGTCATTCCCCCTAGTTCCTAAGTGACAGAACCTTGATTATGTTACAGGTGACAATATGCACATCTCCAAGAGGTGAATCACAATCGCTCTAAATCATTGATATAAGCCTTTGCTAACGATGGATATAGGGATAATTAAGTAACCTAGTTCTGGCTAATGAGACACGAGGAGGACTCTGAGGGCACTTCTGGGAGAGCCCTTTCTTCTTCCAAAATGAGATAAATGTGGAAAAGGACTCCATCAACCTCTTAAGTAGTAGACTTAGGATATGACATCTGGTGCTGTGGCAGCTATCTTGGAACCATGAGGGGAGACATCTGAGGATGTCAGAGAAAAAAGAACAAAATATTGATGATATGGTTGAGTTGCTATACAAATCCTGGAACTGTCCACTCCCCAACTTCTTGTTAAATGGGATAATAAAAGTCCAAATGACCTTAAGTCACTGTTGGAGAACTTTGTTGCCTGGCACTTGAAGTCATCTGAACTTATAATACCCTGCATCCAGGAAGCTGTCCATGTGTCCCACCAACAATCCAAATCCTGAAATGTTTGCAGGATGCAGCTCAAATCCTCCTTCTCTGCTGAGCTTCTAAACTAGCATTTAACATATGTTCTGCAGTTTGGTACTTCATTGCGATGAGGTGTTGTATAGCTGCTCTTCACTCTTTTTCCAGGCTCTTTTTTTTTTGGCTGCACCACATGGGTTGTGGGATCTTATTTCCCCTACCAGGAATTAAACTCATGCCCCTGGCATTAGAAGTGCGGAGTCTTAACCATTGGACCACCAGGAAAGTCCCTCCTAGGTTCATTTTGATTCTACAGCTAGACTGAGTCCCTTGAGGAGCATACCTTCTGCTAGAGTGTTTATCCCCAGCACTGCCCACAGTGCTTGACAGGGTGCTGTAATCATCAACCTTCCTTGTCTGAATAATAATGGTGTCTGTAAACTACTGGAATGTTTAGTGTTGAATAAGAGGCACCTTGTATATCTCCTCACAGAGACAAGTTCTTTTTTGACTCCAGCACAAGTAATTCAAAGTCCAAAGTAAGCGGGTGACATTTTATGAGCTCAAAGGGTTTTTGTTTTGAGATTTCACAAGTTTTTAAATATTATTTAACCCTGAAATCTATCTTGTGGAATGAAACAGATTCACAGACATAAAGAGACTAGTGGCTCCCAATGGAGAGAGGGATGGGGCGGGGCAGGGATGATGGGGAGTTTGGGAGTAGCAGATGCAAGCTAGTATATATAGGATGGATAAACAACAAGATCCTACCGTATGGCACAGAAGTATATTCAGTATCCTGTGATAAATCATCGTGGACAAGAATATGCAAAAGAATGGATATACATGTATAATTGAAACACTGTGCTGGACAGCAGAAATTAACACAATATTGTAAATCAACTATACTTCAATACAACTTTTTAAAAAAGAAAAAAGAACTTTAGGTATACAAGTTTGTATATAAAACATAGATTTTAACCTGAAGACGTGAAAAAAACTATACTGTGGAACTTATAAATCAGTGTTTCTCAGTCAGCTGTACTTCAAAAAAATCAGTGTTTCTCAACAATGACTGCACATTAGAATCACTTCAGGAACTTTCCAGTTCAGTTCAGTTCAGTCGTTCAGTCATGTCTGACTATTTGCAACCCCATGGACTGCATCACACCAGGCTTCCCTGTCCATAACCAACTCCCAGAGCTTGCTCAAACTTATGTCCATTGAGTCAGTGATGCCATCCAACCATCTCATCCTCTGGCGCCCCCTTCTTCTCCTGCCTTCAATCTTTCCCAGCATCGGGGTCTTTTCCAATGAGTCAGTTCTTTGCAGCAGGTGGCCAAAGTATTGGACTCTCAGCTTCAACATCAGTCCTTCCAATGAATATTCAGGACTGATTTTCTTTAGGATTGCCTGGTTTCTCCTTTCAGTCCAAGGGACTCTCAAAGGTCTTCTCCAACACCACAGTTCAAAAGCATCAATTCTTTGGCACTCAGCTTTCTTTATAGTCCAACTCTCACATCCATACATAACTACCTGAAAAACCAGGAACTTTTAAAAACATATAAATGCCAGGGTCCCTCCTGAGAGATTCTGACTTCATACCAGGTGTGATCTGTATAGCAGAGGTTTTAAGAGGTCTCTGGTGGCTCAGCTGGTAAAGAATCCATCTGCAATGCAGGAGAGACCCCTGTCTCCTGAGTCAGGAAGATCCCCTGGAGAAGGGAAAGGCAACCCACTCCAGTACTCTGGCCTGGAGAATTCCATGGACTGTATAGTCCACGGTGTCACAAAGAGTCAGACACTGAGAGACTTTCAATTTCTGCATGATTATCTTGTATGGCTTGGGTTCAGACCCACTGCTCTAGATCACTTCGTGGAAGTCCTAAAGCAGGGTTCTTAAACTCTAGTGTCCATAAGAATATTCTGTGCTTAATGTCGAATGATACTTTCTGAGCCTCACTACCAGAGAATCTAAGAGTCTGGTTGGGGCCCAGGGACCTGCATTTTTAGAAAATAGCCAGGTTATTCAGGTGTACTAGGTCTGTGGGATACACTTTGAGAAACTCTGTTCTAAATGAAAATATATCTAGGAAAGTCTGTGGTCAATTTACTTGCTTAAAAACATACTTTTGGCAGAAAATGAATCTGTAGCTGTTATAAGCCAGATACGGGAAAAGCAATTATGGTTCTCTGCCCTAAAGAAAAGAAAAAAAAAAGATTTGTTCATTGTTAAACTAATGACTCACAATGAAGGACAACGTTAATTTCCAATGCATTAGAATTGACTGTAAGTATGGAAAAGAAAAAAAAATTTTTTTTAAACGATATAAACATTTTCCCTAAAATTAAGTGGTCATAAACTTTGCAAAGAGCGCGGGTGCGGGGAGAAATATCAATAACCTGAGATATGCAGATGACACCACCCTTATGGCAGAAAGTAAAGAGGAACTAAAAAGCCTTTTGATGAAAGTGAAAGTGGAGAGTGAAAAAGCTGGCTTAAAGCTGAACATTCAGAAAACAAAGATCATGGCATCCAGTCCCATCACTTCATGGGAAATAGATGGGGAAACAGTGGAAACAGTGTCAGACTTTATTTTGGGGGGCTCCAAAATCACTGCAGATGGTGACTGCAGCCATGAAATTAAAAGGCGCTTACTCCTTGGGAGAAAAGTTATTACCAACCTAGATAGCATATTCAAAACAGAGACACTACTTTGCCAACAAAGGTCCGTCTAGTCAAGGCTATGGTTTTTCCTGTGGTCATGTATTGATGTGAGAGTTGGACTGCAAAGAAAGCTGAGCGCCGAAGAATTGATGCTTTTGAACCGTGGTGTTGGAGAAGACTCTTGAGAGTCCCTTGGACTGCAAGGAGATCCAACCAGTCCATTCTGAAGGAGATCAGCCCTGGGATTTCTTTGGAAGGAATGATGCTAAAGCTGAAACTCCAGTAGTTTGGCCACCTCATGCGAAGAGTTGACTCATTGGAAAAGACTCTGATGCTGGGAGGGATTGGGGGCAGGAGGAGAAGGGGATGACAGAGGATGAGATGGCTGGATGGCATCATGGACTCGATGGACATGAGTTTGAGTGAACCGGGAGTTGGTGATGGACAGGGAGGCCTGGCGTGCCATGCATGATTCATGGGGTCGGAAAGAGTCGGACACGACTGAGCGACTGAACTGAACTGACTGAAACTTTGCAAATGATCCCAGTCTAGGAGATTGAGCTATTCTGATGACTGAGATTGAAATGAATCAATATTTCTAACAAGGTGCCTTTTATTCAGCGCTGAACATTCCAATAGTTTACAGATACCATTAGTGTTCAGACAAGGAAGGTAGATGACTGCAGCACCCTGTTGAGCACTGCGGGCAGTGCTAAGGATAAACACCCTAGTAGCAGGGATGGCGGGGCCTGGTGGGCTGCTGTCTATGGGGTTGCACAGAGTCGGACACGACTGAAGTGACTTAGCAGCAGCAGCAGGCACGCTCCTCAAGGGACTTGGTCTAGGCTGAAATAATGGGTCCAAACCAGTGAGGTGAAATTAAACAGAGATACTTTACTTTTCATATGTTTGTTTTTAATCTGTTTCACAAATACAGGATGGAAGAGACCCTACTTGGTGAACACTTACATGAAAAAGATCTGCAGGTTCTTATTACAGACAAACTCAATGTGAGTCAACAGTGTGAGTCAAAAAAAATAAATAAAAAGCATCAAGTGCAAGCTTGGATCACTTAGGTAGAAAACTTGAGTCAAAGGCGATAATATTCCAGTGCCCTTTGCCCTGGAGCCATAGATCCAGTCCCTGATGCTCCAGTGGCAAAGACTCCATGCTCTCAATGCAGGGGGACAGGTTCGATTGCTAGTTAGGAAACTAGATCCCACATACCCCACCTAAGACCTGGCACAGCCAAAAAAAAAAAAAGATTTCTGTTCTGGGTACCACAGTTTCAGGACATTAAACTAGAGAGCCTCCAGGAAAGGGAGACCAGAATGGAAAGGAACTGAGAAATCTCCCCTTGGGGACTTGCTCAGGCTGGAGAATCGAAGTCCTAACAGGGCAGCTGTCTCTAAAGTCCTACAGGATGAGCACAAGGAAGAGGGCGGGCAGTGTCCTGTGGAACTCTGGAGAGAAACTAGGAAGAGTAGCTTGAAGTCACAAGGAGCCAGAATTCAGGTCAGTAGGAAGGAAGACTTTCTAACAATAAGACCTTAAAAAGAAATAACTCATAGTGACTTGTTCAGAGTCACGGGAAGTGTTTACAAAGAAGCTGAAGGAGTATTTATCCAGGCAATGTAAGAATGCATTTCAGCATTAAAAGAAAAGTTAGGTAAAATGACTTTAGGCACTATCATCTTGGATCCCACAGCTTCCTGAAATTCCTTGTGCCTCAGTTGTTGTTAGAGGAGGGAATTTACAAATGTATGAAAATACAAAAGACAGTGATGTTATGTGATAAGGAATGCTGGCAGCCTGTAGAAACTAGAAAAGGCAGGAGAGACCTCCCTGGTGGCCCGGGGGTTAAGACTCCTTGCTTCCACTGCAGGGGGCACAGGTTCCACCCCTGGTAAAGGAACTAGGATCCTGAATGCTTCACAGAGCAGGCAAAAACATTAATAAACTAAAATACTTTTTTTAAAAAAAGAAAAGGCAAGGAAACTAATCTCCCCTTGAGTCTCCTGAAGGAATCCAGCCCTGCTGACATCTCGATTTTTGGACTTCTGACCTCCAGAACTGTACGATAAGTTTGTGTTGTTTGAAGTCACCAAGTCTGTGGTGATCCATTAAAGCAGACACAGAAAACTCATACAACAGCCCCTATATTAGCTTGTTGTTTGGCCGCTAAATCGTGTCCGACTCTTTTGCACCCCTATGGACTGTAGCCCTCCAGGCTTTTCTGTCCACGGAATTCTCCAGACAAGAATACCGAAACGGGTTGTCATGCCCTCCTCCTGGGGATCTTCCTGACCCAGGGATCGAACCCATATCTCCTGCCTTGCAGGCGAATTCTTAACCACTGTGCCACCTGGGAAGCCTGTATTACCTCAAACAAACCAAATAAATGAGAACTGAGAAACTTCATGAGCAGGGAGTACAACACACCACCCTGAAATGTACCACTGTGGCAAACCCCAACAGATTTAGGAAAAGCTCTTCCCCTCCCCCTTAACTCCCTGGAAGAATTGAGGTAGGCAGCCTGCACCAGGAAGAGAGCTATTAACAGAGAGAACTTTTATTATATCAGAAAGACTTCCTTCACTGTCCTGGCAAACATTTGTTTACCAAACATTTCCTCTTCCCATCTCCCTGTGAATGGTTTTCCTTTCCTTTGAAGCCCCAGAGCCCTACCCCCTTCTCAGCTTTGGAATGTTCAGAAACCTCAAGTACCTGACTGCTGCTGACTCCTCATTTTCTCTGTGGGGCTTCTGTATATATGTAAGTAAACGTAATTTAAATTGTTTTTCTCCTGTTAACTTGTCTTATGTCAACTCAGCGAAAGAATCGAGAAGGGAAGAGAAATTTTCTGCCCTTACACTTACTTGACCTGGGAGTGGCTATTTGCATTTCAAAGGATGCCTCAGTTCACAGGATGATTTTACCACAGGGCTATTTCAAATAGTTTGCTCAATTGAAAATGTTGGACTTGAATGTCTCAAAATGGAGGATTAAGTGAACCGTGTCACATTCATACAAGGGATTATCCAAGGATCATTAAAAGTTATGTTCTTCATACAGTGGGGAAATGCAAGCCTTGTTACGAGGGAACATAAATTGGAAACAAAATTCCATCATTATAATGATTTTTTAATCCATAGTAAAAAGCCTGGAAGGAGAGACATCAAATTATTAACAGGGATTGTTTGAATGTTGAGATTGTAAACAACTTCCTTTTTGTCTTTTGAGTTGTCTGATTGTCCATATTTTCTATAATAAGTGTAGTATTTTGTCTTTTGAGTTGTCTGACTGTCCATATTTTCTATAATAAGTGTAGTATTTTTATCACAGAGATTAAAGTAAACCTTTAAAAGCAAAAATCAAGGTTTGAGTTCTAAAAATTCAATTTGCAAAACTTTTCAGAATTGTCACTGGTGGGGTGTGCCTGTGGAGGGGGGTCGGAATTTCAGGACATCCGTTTATCGTCTTCAGCTAATTCCCCTATTTGCTTAAAAATAAATCTATAATAATTCAGTAACTATGGGAGAGGAACCGGGGGAAAAAATCAACACCTTTTAATATATTTTCAAGAAAATGCGTGGCAGTTGCTTCCGTGGAAAATGAGGGAGGAAACTATGTTAAGTGATTATTTAAAACCCCTGTCTCATCATTTTACCGGCTTGAAATGAATTGGTGAAAGGAATTTAACCCGTGAGTTATTTGTTCTTTGTACCGAATGGGAGAATTCCCTGTAGAAATTCAAAACTGGCAGGTAGGACTATATCAAAAAAAGGTGAAGGCGGTGACGACAAACCAATACATTAAAGGAGGCGGTTTGGAGAAATCGCTGAGTCAAGAGTCGGGCAGTCACGTGAAGTTTTTAATAAAAACGAAACTTAAGAAGTGGTTGGCTCTCTTCCTACTCCACCCCCTCTTGGTGGTGTTACACGAGCGGGGAGCGTGGGATTCTATGCTTTGGATCTCGGCGGGCACGCCGAGGGCCGGAGCGGGAAGGGTGGCAGAAGGAGGGGGATCTGGGCCAGCTAGGCGCGCCTCTGGACACGTGGGTCAGCGTTTCGGGTGGAACACATCGATCTGGGCGAAACATTGGCTTTTTGTGTCTCCTGCGTTTGGTACCTTCGGAGGGCCGGCTGCAGCTGTGGGCGGCCGTGTTTGCTGCCAGCGGTCAAGGCGACCTTGCTCAGCAAAGCGACAATTGTACTTTGAGCTAGTGACTCCGGAGGCTTTGTCGCTTTCCAGGCATTCCTCCAGGACCATTCTACCTTTGGAGGCCTTTAAACGCAGTTTGTTTTTGCAGTGTGATACTGCTTTAGTCTTGGCTTTGGCGCCAAGAGTAGCCTGTAATTCTTAGCAGGTAATCACGACCTCTCGGAGAAAAGAACAATAAAGTACGGTTCTAAAGTTGGTGCTTTCAGAAGTTCGCTGACAGTAGGTGCTTTGACGTCTTTTTCTGGCGCACTTAGTCACCTGGTATTTTTTATGGCTGCAAGAATCTGCACCAAAGCCTGCTGCCTCTGCTGGGTTGGCTACACGTGACTTAGAAAGACACCACAACTGGTTTGTAAATGTGCCTGTGTCAAAGCCCATCAAACAGTACATTTTTAACTATGTATACTTTTTTCTTTGATTTGGTTTGGTTTCTGGCTCTGCAGTTCAGTTGGTAAAAAAAAAATCCGACTGCAATGCAGGAGCCCTGGGTTTGAGCCCTGGTTCGGGAAGATCCCATGGAGACGGGAATGGCAACCCATTCCAGTATTCTTGCCTGAAGAATTCCATGGACAGAAGAACCTAGTGAACCACAGTCCATGGGGTCACAAAGGGTCAGACACAACTGAGCGACTTTCACTGTGGCATGGCATGTGGGATCTTACCAGGGATTGAACCCATTTCCTCCACCCCTGGAGTAGGAAATGGCAACCCACTCCAGTACCCTTGCCTGGAAAATTCCGTGGACAGAGGAACGGTCCATGGGGTCGCAAAGAGCCACAGAGGACTGAGAACACATACACACACCCTTGCAGTGGAAGCATGGGGTCTTAACAGTGGCCAAAACACCAAATGTATGTAGTTTGAAAGTGAAAGTACCTCAGTGCAGTGGACTCTTTGCCGTTGAATGTCAAGTGTGTTTCAGTAAAGCTGTTTAAAAGAAACACAGTGGATTAACTAATAAATGCTAAGCAATACTATATAAGTATGGGCATACCTTGGAGATATAGGGGGTTCAGTTCCAGACCAGGGCAACACAGTGAGGGACATGAATGCTTTGGTTTCCCAGTTCATATTAAAGTTCTGTTTACATTATATTGTAGTCTCTTAAGTGTGCAGCCACATTGTCTGAAAAAAACAATGTACATACATTATTTAAAATTACTTTGTTGCTAAAAAATGCTAACCATCATCAGAACTTTCAGCAAGTTGTAATGTCTTTCAGCAAGAGGTAATGTCTTTGCTGCTGGAGGGTCTTCCTTCCATGTTGATGACTGCTGACTGATCAGGGTGGTGTTTGCCGAAGCCTGGGGTGGCTGTGGCAATTTCTTAAAATAAGACAAAAATGAAGTTTGCCAAGTCAATGGACTCTTCCTGTCATGAATGATTCTGTATTGCAGGTAATGTATTGTACAGCATGTAATATACTGATAGCATTTTACCCACATGTTCTAATGAGGTGGATGAAATTGGAGCCTATTATACAGAGTGAAGTAAGCCAGAAGGAAAAACACCAATACAGTATAATAACGCATATATATGGAATTTAGAAAGATGGTAACAATAACCCTGTGTACGAGACAGCAAAAGAGACACTGATGTATAGAACAGTCTTATGGACTCTATGGGAGAAGGAGAGGGTGGGAAGATTTGGGAGAGTGGCATTGAAACGTAAAAAATCATGTATGAAACGAGTTGCCAGTCCAGGTTCGATGCACGACACTGGATGCTTGGGGCTAGTGCACTGGGACGACCCAGAGGGATGGTATGGGGAGGGAGGAGGGAGGAGGGTTCAGGATGGGGAACACATGTATACCTGTGGCGGATTCATTTTGATATTTGGCAAAACTAATACAATGATGTAAAGTTTAAAAATAAAATAAAATTAAAAAAAAAAACTTTCAGAATTGGAGTTGTCGACTGAGAAAAAAAAAGCACAATCTGAAAGTTTTATTTTTATTTATTTTATTTATTTATTTATATTTATTTATAAATAAATAAATTTATTTATTAATTATGTTTTATTCAGCAGACTTACTGAGGACTATAGCCCAGGATACAGCCTCTCAGATAGCTCTGAGGGACTGTTCTAAAGAGGTAAGGGAGGAGCCATATGAGTTTTTGCTGGGAAAAACAAAACAAAACATGTAGTTGGAACAGAAAAAGATATTACTCCTAATCACCAAAAACTGGGTCTCTCCAGTGAATGATTTTAGTGCTTTTCTATCTATTGGAAAATTCAAGAGTCATTGAAATTATTCCTTTGATGGGAACTGCAACTATCTAGGACCAGTATCCAGTTTTTCTCCATCCTGAATCCCCTCAGGGTGTGTTGTGGGGGGCAGCTGCAGTGACTGATGGTTTTGTGGCCACAACATCCTTTATTTACTAAAATGGCAGATGACATTGTTTGTCCACAGAGTCAGTCCTCTCAAACCCTGCTGCTTTATTAACTAAATTTATACAAAATTCTAAATCCTTTGTTGTCACTTCAACAATCCATTAAGTTCTCTGTCCTATATGGGTACTGTTGTGGTGCCCCCAAGCAATTACAATAGGAACGTCAAAGATCACTGATCATATGTCACTGTAACAAATACAATAATAATGAAAAAAATGGAAATATTGTGACAACTGCCAAAACGTGACAAAACACAAAGTGAGTAATTACTGTTGGAAAAATGGCACTGATAAATTTCCCGATGTAGGGTTGCCACAGACCTTCAATTTGTAAAACAAAACAAAAAAAAACCCCAATAAAACACCATATGTGAAAAGTACAATAAAATGAGATATGCTTGAAACTGATAAAATGCAAAAATATATTTCTTTTATTTATGTCACTGAGTGGTTTAAAAATTTATATTGATTGCCCTTTTCGGTGAGTTAATTGTTACTTATTTTAAAGCTTTAGATTTCTGTAAATATAAGCAGATTTTTAACATTTATTTTTAATTGAAGGATAATTGCTTTACAATATTGTGAGCACATGGTTTTATTTGCAGCTTTTTTTTTTTCCCCAGAGGAGGCTATTTCATTAGTGTTTTATTTACAATGGTTGTGACAGCTAAGAAAACACCAAGCCAGTGTGCCTCCAAACCAAATAAGAACAGAAAGAAAAGAAAATATCACAGACCAGTAGGCGATGATGGTACACGAGTCAGGAATCAGGCTAAGGAGTGAGGCTGAACAAGGTCTGAACTCAAACTCTGCTACTTGCTAGCTGTACTCACAAAAGTGAGTCCCTAATTTTCTCTAAGCCTCAACTCCTTCACAGAGTCCTGAGTGAATCAGGGTCAGCAGAAGAGGAGCAGACAGCGGCATCATTCAGTTGGAGCCCCGAGTCTAGAGGGGCCTCAAATCTGGACCACTTCCTCATAGTAAATTCCTGCAGAATTGCTGGGAGAATGACTATCACAAAAGTTGATCTGAAGTGAAATCCATGGAACTCTGGTACTAGAGGCTGGGAGTCCAAGGAATGTCTTCAAAATCTGAAAGCTTCCAAGGCCTTGAAGACCCGTAAGGCATGCATGAGATAACAGTGAAATGTGAAGGCTCAGAAGAGTATCTGATGTACCTGACAGGTACTCTTAAGTCCTGCACTCCCTCGATCAAAATACCTATTATTTTGTTATTACTGGTGGGGGAACTACCTACCCCATAGTATTGTGAGTACCTCATTAATGAAATAAAATAAGTTGCTAGCAGAGAGCCCTAGATGAAAGAGATACTCAGTGGGTGCTAGTTCTCTTCCCTCTTTTCTCTCCCTGCTTTGAAATGTTCACCTGAGATTCAGCCCACTCCATGAAGCTTTCCCTGCTTCACATCCTTCAAGGCAATGTCTGCGGCCTTTCTCGTGGCTAAGGGCCAGGACACAGGGAAGCCTCGTCCGGGGGACCCAGGGTGTGCCACCTGGTGCTGAACTGCTGGGAATCATCTACATTTGCACTGAAGTGCTGCCCTAGACTTTATGTACTTTAGTGTAGTTGCTGTGAGGGCAAGAAATGGGGTGTCACGGCTTGGGTTTTCCGGAAGCAGATGCTGAAGTAGAATTGGGGGTGCAAGATGTTTAGAGATCAATATCTGTGAAAGGGCAGCGTGGAGGCAGGATTGGACAGAGGGGAACGTGGAACAGTGGTGTCAGCCTTACAAACCGTGGAAAACCCCACAGGGAGGTCTGGAGCAAGTATTGCCCGGTAGACTGTCCCTGATGGGCTGACAAGGCCAGGCCTTTATCTGCCTCTCTCTCAGTCATCTGAAGTAGGCTACCCCCATGACCTTGAGACCTGACGTGGAAGCGGACCCCAAAGTGGCTAGGCTGACCGCTGGGATCTGAGCACATTCTCCACAGCTGGGCATCAGGTCCTTCCTTGAACGGTAATCAGATTAGGGGGTAAACCAATGATGCAGAAACACACACCAAATTGCTGACTGAATTCCAGCATATCTCAACATGATAAGGAAGAAGATTGGTAGTGCTCGCTTGATAGAGGACTTGGCAGTCCTCCCTTGATAGTAGGAAAAGTGAGTTGAAATGTCTGTGCTCCAGACACTTGTACATGTAAGAGCAGAGTTTGCTCTCCCAAGAGGAAAGGAGAGCAGGCTATTGCCAAATGGGCCCCATGTGATTGGTAGGCTTTTCTGTAGCATGGAAACCAGAAGTTAGAATGAGAGGAGGTCAGGGGCTGAAAATAAAAGTCACGTGGTTGTGTCTGACTCTTTGTGACCCCATGGACTATAAATCCATGGAATTCTCAAGGCCAGAATACAGAAGTGGGTTGCCTTTCCCTTCTCCAGGGGATCTTCCCAACCCAGGGATTAAACCCAGGTCTCCCGCAATGCAGACGGATTCTTTACCAGCTGAGTCACAAGAGAAGCCCAACAATGATTCCAACAATTCCAAAGAGAAGCCCAGGAATCGAACAGGGGTCTCCTGCATTGCAGGCAGACTTTTTACCAACTGAGCTATCATGGAAGCCCAGGGGCTAGAGGCAGAGTAACTCTTAGCTCAGGGCTGCCCAGGAGATCAATCTGGCTTCATAACAATGTTTCTCATGGCTTGGGATGCTTCTTAAATTCCCAGACTCAGGTCACTACACTGTTGTAGCCGATTAGAATCTCTCAGGTTAGATCCAGGATCAGCGTGTTTAATAGGCATCCATATTGCTGCTGCTGCTTTTTTAAAAAAATCAATCAATTAATTAATTAGGCTGTGCCAGTCCTTAGTTAAAAAAGCCTCCTGATGAAAATAAAAGAGGAGAGTGAAAAAGTTGGCTTAAAGCTCAACATTCAGAAAACGAAGATCATGGCATCTGGTCCCATCACTTCATGACAAATAGATGTGGAACCAGTGGCTGACTTTACTTTTCTGGGCTCCAAAATCACTGCAGATGGTGACTGCAGCCATGAAATTAAAAGACGCTTACTCCTTGGAAGGAAAGTTATGACCAACCTAGATAGCATATTCAAAAGCAGAGACATTACTTTGCCAACAAGGTCCGTCTAGTCAAGGCTATGGTTTTTCCTGTGGTCATGTATGGATGTGAGAGTTGGACTGTGAAGAAAGCTGAGCACCGAAGGATTGATGCTTTTGAACTGTGGTGTTGGAAAAGACTCTTGAGAGTCCCTTGGACTGCAAGGAGATCCAACCAGTCCATCCTAAAGGAGATTGGTCCTGGGTGTTCATTGGAAGGACTGATGCTGAAGCTGAAACTGCAGTACTTTGGCCATCTGATGCGAAGAGTTGACTCATTGGAAAAGACCCTGATGCTGGGAGGGATTGGGGGCAGGAGGAGAAGGGGATGACAGAGGATGAGATGGCTGGATGGCATCACTGACTTGATGGACATGAGTTTGGGTAAACTCCGGGAGTTGGTGATGGACAGGGAGGCCTGGCGTGCTGTGATTCATGGGGTTGCAAAGAGTCGGACATGACTGAGCAACTGAACTGAGTCCTTAGTTGTGGTATATGGGATCTATTTCCCTGACCAGGGATCGAACCCAGGTCCCCTGCATTGGGAGCACAGTCTTAGCCCCTGGAGCACCACAGTCTTTTAATGGAGATCACACACCTGTCTCAGGACTCTCAGGTTCTTGATGTCTCATCAAAGAAAGAATTCAGCCAGAGACAAAGTGATAGGTAAGAAATGGATTTATTTAGAGAGAAGCACACTCCACAGAGAGTGTGGAGCATCCCATAAGGCGAAAGCAGCCCACACTGCTTCTGCAAGTTTCAGTTTGAGAACCCTGCATATCTGAACAACAACCAGTGATAATCCATCTCCTTTTCTAACCCTTTTCAGACAAACATAGTTAACCTTCCCATGAGGGATAAAAGGAAATGTGCTCAGATCACGGCAGCCAGGGACCGCTATCAACGTCAGGTTTCAGGTGGTGTTGGAGGACATATTTGACACTGTTCCGCTGCCCGCCACCTGCACACTGGCCAGTTGTTTTCTTGCCTGTGAGTTCCAGATATGAGTGGTAGAAGCTGTCAGGTCTCTAGTTAGAAGGGTCAATGGGAGATGTGGGAAATTAAGGTTAGGTCTACGGGAAAGATGTGTCGGGAACAGAAGCTAGCAGTCCTTCCAAACAGTCTGAATAGTCTTGCAACTGTGGTTGTATAATTTCTACACAGTAGAAATCTACAACTATATTTTATTGATTGATAATGCTTTTCTATTTTGCAATAAATCCTCTTAGAAGTAAGGAGCACAAGTAAATGAAAGCATGTGTTTATAAAAATCTAGGCACTGAAGTTGATGACATATATGTAGCTCACACGTAATGTCTATTGTTGTTTACTATTCATGGAGGCCACAGTGATGTAACTGACCGCACAGAAACCAGAAGACATCTATCTGCTGAAGAAGAATCACCATCTACTCCAGAAGGGCTCAAGGATTTCCATGTTCGGGTATAGAAGGTTTACATGTAACTCTGTGCAGTGTGACTTGTCAAGTATATCAAGTGGTTGTCCTAAAATGATTTTGCTTACTTTTTACTCTAAATGTCCTTGTGCACATATGAAAAGTGAAACAGTAGCCATGAAGGTGTTGCCTGAATTAGCCAAACGAATGGTTCCATGACGCCAACTTTATACTAGTGCCTTCAGGTGCTTCAAATAGAAGAGAAGCTTCTCTTAATTATTCAAATTAATAATGGTTCAGTTATTTCATCCAACACATGCAATCAAATAACAATTTTGCCTTTTTCATTTTTTTAGCTGTGCTGCACAGCTTATGGGATCTTAGTTGCCCAGCCAGCGATTGAACCTGGGCCTTGGCAGTGAAAAGTGCTGAGTCCTAACCACTGGACCACCAAGGGAATTTCCCAAATAACAGTTTTGGAAGTAAATTTTGATGAAGGTGAAACATTTGCTAGCATTGTAAATACTATTTTAAGTTCAGTTTAACATTGAAGATAAAATTACTTTTGTTTCTTTGGTGATAAGATGAGCATAAATTTTAACAGAGGAAATTGTCATGGTAAAAAATAGTGTTCTGACTTGATTAAGAAATCTGTAGAGCGGGAAGATCCTTGGGATGGTTGTAGTTCACATACAATTGATGACTGCCTCCAAAGTAGTTGTTTGGATGCTTATTGAAAGAGATTATATAGTGTCAAATTCACAAATATATTTTTCCTATAAACGCAATTAGGGTCTGAACTATTATTTTTGTATGTGACAAAATTTATGCTGAATATCCAAAATAAGAAAGACAAACTCAGCATGTGCTTTTTCTGTTTGCCCTCCATCATCAGTCAGGTGTTAGAAATGTTTGTGCTTTTGAAAACCCTGTATTAGTCGACCTAAGTGTCCTACAGTGGTACTGAGCTTTTTATAATGAGTTCTCTGAACTTGGGGTTATTTTACTCAACATTAGTTGGAAATGTTTAATACAAATATTCAACAAATAGAGTCCTAAAAAAATCCCTTTGGCTTTTGAAGCTCTCAGCAAATCAGTTCAGTTCAGTTCAGTTCAGTCACTCATTCATGTCCGGCTCTTTGCAACCTCATGGACCACAGCACACCAGCCTCCTTGTCCATCACCAACTCCCGGAGTTTACTCAAACTCATGTCCATTGAGTCGGTGATGCCATCCAACCATCTCATCCTCTGTCGTCCCCTTCTCCTCCTGCCTTCAATCTTTCCCAGCATCAGAGTCTTTTCCAATGAGTCAGTTCTTCGCATCAGGTGGCCAAAGTACTAGACTTTCAGCTTCAGCATCAGTTCTTCCAATGAATATTCAGGACTGACTCCCTTTAGGATGGACTGGTTGGATCTCCTTGCAGTCCAAGGGACTCTCAAGAATCTTCTCCAACACCACAGTTCAAAAGCATCAATTCTTTGGCGCTCAGCTTTCTTTATAGTCCAACTCTCACATCCATACATGACTACTGGGAAAACCATAGCCTTGACTAGATAGACCTTTGTTGGCTAAGTAATGTCTCTTCATTTTAATATATGCTGTTTAGGTTGGTCATAACTTTCCTTCCAAGGAGCAAGCGTCTTTTAATTTCATGGCTGCAGTCACTATCTGCAGTGATTTTGGAGCCCCCCAAAATAAAGTCAGCCACTGTTTCCACTGTTCCCCCATCTATTTCCCATGAAGTGATGGGACTAGATGCCATGATCTTCATTTTCTGAATGTTGAGCTTTAAGCCAACTTTTTCACTCTCTCTTTCACTTTCATCAAGAGGCTTTTTAGTTCCTCTTCACTATCTGCCATAAGGGTGGTGTCATCTGCATATCTGAGGTTATTGAGATTTCTCCCAACAATCTTGATTCCAGCTTGTGCTTAATCCAGCCCAGTGTTTCTCATGATGTACTCTGCATATAAGTTAAATAAGCAGGGTGACAATATACAGCCTTGACGTACTCCTTTTCCTATTTGGAACCAGTCTGTTGTTCCATGTCCAGTTCTAACTGTTGCTTCCTGACCTGCATATAGGTTTCTCAAGAGGCAGGTCATATTATTCAGCCATAAAAAGAATGAAATTCTGCCATTTGCAGCAACATGGATGAACCTAGAGATTATTATGCTTAGTGAAATAACTCAGACAAAGATAAATACTATATGATATCACTTATATGCAGAAAGTAAAAAATAAATGAATATATATGGCAAAACAGAAACAGACTCACGGATACAGAAAACCAACCAGTGGAGAGCCGAGGTGGGGAGGGGCAAGAGAGAGATGGGATTAAGAGACACAAACGATTGTATATAAAGTAGGTAAGCAACAAGGATATACTGTACAGCACAGGGAAATATAGCCATTATTTTGTAATAGCTTTTAGTGGAGTATAGCCTATAAAAATACTGAATCACTATGTGTGCTGTACACTTGAAACTAATATAATATTGTAAATCAACTATACTTCAATAAAAAATAAAATAAAGTAGGCAGAGATTTCCCTGCTGGTTCAGTGGTTAAGACTCAGCTCTTTCACTACAGGGGGCATGGGTTTCATCCCTAGTTGGGGAACTAAGCCCCCACAAGCTGTATGGTGTGGTCAAAAATGAATAAATAGATGATATGTTAAAGAAAGAAAAATAGGGTGGTTTACAGAAATGTGCCAGTTGAAGACATGAACAATTTGAAGTTTCTTAGCCATCAAATTCAAGGTTGAAAATTATTCCAGACAATTTTATTTTAAAAATTTAAAAATAAGAATACCATATTGAAAAAGATACATTTTTCGCGAAGATGTATTAATGATTCACTGTAAAAGGCAGGACTAAGAAACTGATCAGACTATGTGAATATGTACCAATAAAAATTACTCTACTTATGTGACTTTTAAATATTCAGACAATCAATATAAGTAACTTATATCTTGCTTTAATATATACAAGTAGATTTAATTTTCATTTTTTAACAAAGGATTTTACTTTTGACTGTAAGTTTTGCACAGTAGATAATTAAACCCGATTTGGTGAAAAAACTTAATATTTCAAAAATTATAGCTATTTTTAGAGATCCTTCACTCTCAAAAATGTCTCAGTTTGGACAAGAAGTTTTATCACCATAGGTATGTTACTGCTGCTGCTGCTAAGTCACTTCAGTCGTGTCCGACTCTGTGTGACCCCATAGATGGCAGCCCACCAGGCTCCCCCGTCCCTGGGATTTTCCAGACAAGATTACTGGAGTGGGTTGCCATTTCCTTCTCCAATTTATGAAAGTGAAAATGAATGTGAAGTCGCTCAGTCGTGTCCAACTCCTAGCGACCCCATGGACTGCTGCCCACCAGGCTCCTCCATCCATGGGATTTTCCAGGCAAGAGTACTGGAGTGGGTTGCCATTGCCTTCTCCCCACCATAGGTATAGCATACTTAGATACGTGCTTGGGCAGCAGCTGCCCAGGGCTTCAGCCCCAGTGCTGCAATTTAGTAGCTTTGTGACCTTAAGTGGTCACAAATACACTCTTCCAACAACACAAGAGAAGAGTCTACACGTGGACATCAGCAGGTGGTCAACACCAAAATCAGATTGATTATATTCTTTGCACCCAAAGATGGAGAGTCAGCAAAAACAAGACCAGGAGCTGACTGTGGCTCAGATCATGAACTCCTTATTGCCAAATTCAGATTTAAATTGAAGAAAGTAGGGAAAACCACTAGACCATTCAGGTATGACCTAAATCAAATCCCTTACAATTGTACAGTGGAAGTGACAAATAGATTCAAGGGGTTAAATCTGATAGACAGAGTGCCTGAAGAACTATGGATGGAGGTTCATGACATCATACAGGAGGGAGTGATCAAGACCATCCCCAAGAAAAAGAAAGACAAAATGGTTCTCCGAGGAGGCCTTACAAGTAGCTGAGAAAAGAAAAGACATGAAAGGCAAAGGAGTAAAGGAAATATATACCCATTTGAATGCAGAGTTCCAATGAACAGCAAAGAGAAACAAGAAAGCCTTCCTCAGTGATCAATGCAAAGAAATAGAGGAAAACAACAGAATGGGAAAGACTAGAGATCTCTTCAAGAAAATTAGAGATACTAAGGGAACATTTCATGCAAATATGGGCACAATAAAGGACAGAAATGGTATGGACCTAACAGAAGCAGAAGATATTAAGAAGAGGTGGCAAGAATACACAGAAGAACTGTACAAAAAAGATCTTCATGACCCAGATAACCACGATGGTGTGATCACTCACCTAGAGCCAGACATCCTGGAATGTGAAGTCAAGTGGGCCTTAGACAGCATCACTATGAACAAAGCTAGTGGAGGTGGAGAAATTCCAGTTGAGCTATTTCAAATCCTGAAAAATGATGCTGTGAAAGTGCTGCACTCAATATGCCAGCAAATTTGGAAAACTCAGCAGTGGCCACAGGACTGGAAAAGGTCAGTTTTCATTCCAATCCCAAAGAAAGGCAATGCCAAAGAATGTTCAAACTGCCACACAATGGCACTCCTCTCACACGCTAGTAAAGTAATGCTCAAAATTCTCCAAGCCAGGCTTCAACAGTATGTGAACTATGAACTTCCAGATGTTCAAGCTGGATTTAGAAAAGGCAGAGGAACCAGAGATCAAATTTCCAACATCTGCTGGATCATGGAAAAAGCAGGAGAGTTCCAGAAAAACATCTATTTCTGCTTTATTGACTATGCCAAAGCCTTTGACTGTGTGGATCACCACAAACTGGAAAATTCTTCAAGAGATGGGAATACCAGACCACCTGACCTGCCTCCTGAGGAATCTGTATGCAGGTCAGGAAGCAACAGTTAGAACTGGACATGGAAGAGCAGACTGGTTCCAAATCTGGAAGGGAGTATGTTAAGGCTGTATATTGTCACCCTGCTTAATTAACTTATATGCAGAGTACACCATGAGAAACACTGGGCTAGATGAATCACAGGCTGGAATCAAGATTGCCGGGGGAAATATCAATAACCTCAGATGTGCAGATGACACCACACTTATGGCAGAAATTGAAGAGAACTAAAGAGCCTCTTGATGAAAGTGAAAGAGGAGAGTGAAAAAGTTGGCTTAAAACTCAACATTCAGAAAATGAAGATCATGGCATCTTGTCCCATCACTTCATGGCAAATGGGGAAACAGTAGAAACAGTGGCAGACTTTATATTTTGGGGGGGCTCCAAAATCACTGCAGATAGTGACTGCAGCCATGAAATTAAAAGACACTTGCTCCTTGGAAGAAAAGTTATGACCAACCTAGACAGCATATGTTAAAATGCAGAGACATTATTTTGCCAACAAAGGTCCGTCTAGTCAAGGCAATGTTTTTTCCAGTAGTCATGTATGGATGCGAGAGTTGGACTGTGAAGAAAGCTGAGTGCCGAATAATTGATGCTTTTGAACTGTGGTGTTGGAGAAGACTCTTGAGAGTCCCTTGGACTGCAAGGAGATCCGACAAGTCAATTGTAAAGGAACTCAGTCCTGAATATTCATTGGAAGGGCTGATGCTGAAACTGAAACTTCAGTACTTTGACCACCTGATGCAAAGAACTGACTCATTGGGAAAGACCCTGATGCTGGGAAAGATTGAAGGCGGGAGGATAAGGTGACAACAGAGGATGAGATGGTTGGATGGCATCACTGACTTGATAGACATGATTTTGAGCAAGCTCTGGGAGTTGGTGAGGGACAAGGGAGGCCTGGCGTGCTGCAGTCCATGGGATTGCAAAGAGTTGCACATGACTGAGTGACTGAACTGAACTGAACTGAGCTTAAGTAACTTCTTTGATCTCTCTCAAACTCGATTTCCTCATCTTTAAGATGGAAAATAACAGAAATTCTTTCATTGGGTTGTTGTGAGGATGAAATGAGATAACACAAGTAAGGCACTTGGCACAATGCCTTGGCCTACTCAGCCCTGAATAACCATTATTGAATTACTGATAAATATCATTACCATGGTTGATATGATTATTAAGAAGCTATGATATTGATTGTTGTCAGACTTTATCACTGACTTGGTGTCCTGACATTAGCAGATTGCTCATTTAACCTTGCCATGGGTGATCCGGAAGATTCGCCAAATTAGCACAGACCAGCATTTTCAAGCATATTTTTCTTAGAATACTGACATTGCAAGATGCTCTGTCAGCAAAGGGTTCTGCAGTCAAGAGACACTGGAAAGCTATAGTCACATCTTGCAAAGTCATAATGTGCACTGTATGAGCACTGCAAAATATGAGAGCTCCTGTGGTCAAGAAACTTATTTTGTTTAATCTCCATTTTCCAGATTTATTTGCTAAGGTAACCTCTCTCTCTCAATTATGTGTATGTGGTATCTCAAAATTAATAGAGTAGTCTGCAAAGTATATTCCGTGAAACACGGATTTTGTCTAACTTTTATTTATTTTGTTAGTTAGTTTGGGCCGTGCTGGGTCTCCACTGCGTCATGCGGGCTTTCTCTAGCTTCAGGGAGCAGGGGCTGCTCTCTAGTGGTGACGCACAGGCTTAGTTGCCATGAGGCGTGTGGAATCTTCCTGGACCAAGGATGGAACCCATGTCCCTGCACTGACAGGTGGATTCTTAACCACGGATCACCAGGAAGTCCTTGTCTAACTTTTTCACTTGAGGAGGAGACCTAATTGGGAGAAGGACTTTTCCCAAGGTCACACAGTAATAATAGATACATAGGCCTTGACTCCAGGTCTCCAAATCCAAATTCTTTTCTTCTAGGAAAGTCTCTTTGTATGTAATAATCATGGTCCACTGGAGAAGGGAATGGCAAACCACTTCAGCATTCTTGCCTTGAGAACCCCAGGAACAGTATGAAAAGGCAAAAAGATAGGACAGTAAAACATGAGCCCCTTAGGTCAGTAGGTGTCCAATATGCTACTGGAGAAGAGTGGAGAAATAGCTCCAGAAAGAATAAAGAGGCTGAGCCAAAGCAGAAATGACACCTAGCTATGAATGTGACTGGTGATGGAAGTAAAGTCTGATGCTGTAAAGAACAATATTTCATAGGAACCTGGAATGTTAGGTCCATGAATCAAGGTAAATTGGACATGGTCAAGCAGGAGATGGCAAGAGTGAACATCAACATTTCAGGAATCAGTGAATTGAAATGGACAGGAATGGGAGAATTTAACTCAGATGATCATTATATCTATTATGGTTGGCAAGAACCCCTAAGAAGGAAGGAAGTAGCCCTCATAGTCAACAAAAGAGTCCAAAATGCAGTACTTGGGTGCAATCTCAAAAACAACAGAATGATCTCTGTTCATTTCCAAGGCAAACCATTCAACATCACAGGATTGCAAGTCTGTGCCCCAACTACTAATGCCAAAGAAGCTGAAGTTGAATGGTTCTATGATGATCTACAAGACCTTCTAGAACTAACACCAAAAAACAGATGTCCTTTTCATAATATGGCCCTGGAATGCAAAAGTAGGAAGTCAAGAGATACCTGGAGTAACAGGCAAGTTTGGCCTTGGACTACAAAATGAAGCAGGGCAAACGCTAACAGAGTTTTGCCGAGTAACAGACTGGTTGTAGCAAACACACTCTTCCAAAAACACAAGAGAAGACTCTACACATGGACATCACCAGATGGTCAATACCAAAATCAGATCGATTGTATTCTTTGCAGCCAAAGATGGAGAAGCTCTATACAGTCAGCAAAAACAAGACCGGGAGCTGACTGTGGCTCAGACCATGAACTCCTTATTGCCAAATTCAGACTGAAATTGAAGAAAGTAGGGAAAACCACTAGACCATTCAGGTATGACCTAAATCAAATCCCTTATGATTATACAGTGGAAGTGACAAGTAGATTCAAGGGATTAGATCTGATAGACAGAGTGCTTGAAGAACTATGGACAGAGGTTTATTTATAACATTGTACAGGAGGTGATGACCAAAACTATCCCCAAGGAAAAGGAATGCAAGAAGGCAAAATGGTTGTCTGAGGAGGCCTTACAAATAGCTGAGAAAAGAGAAGTGAAAGGCAAGGGCACAGGAGAAAGGGAAAGATAAACCCAAGTGAATGCAGAGTTCCAAAGAACAGCAAGGAGAGACAAGAAAGCTTCCTCAGTGATCAGTCCAAAGAAATAGAGGAAAACAATAGAATGGAAAAGAACAGAGATCTCTTCAAGAAAATCAGAGATACCAAGCGAGTAGTATTTCATGCCAAGATGGGCACAATAAAAGACAGAAATGGTATTAACCTAACAGAAGCAGAAGAGACTAAGAAGAGGTGGCAAGAATACACAGAAGAACTGTACAATAAAGATCTTCACCACCCAGATAATCACGATGGTGTGATCAGTCACCTAGAATCTGACATCCTGGAATGTGAAGTCAAGTGGGCCTTAGGAAGCATCACTACGAACAAAGCTAGTGGAGGTGATGGAATTCCAGTTGAGATATTTCAAATTTTAAAAGATGATGCTGTGAAAGTGCTGCCCTCAATATGCCAGCAAATTTGGAAAACTCAGCAGTGGCCATAGGACTGGAAAAAGTCAGTTTTCATTCTGATCACAAAGAAAGGTAAAGCCAAAGAATGTTCCAACTACCACACAATTGCACTCATCTCACACGCTAGCAAAATAATGCTCAAAATTCTCCAAGCCAGGCTTCAACAGTATGTGAACCATGAACTTCCATATGTTCAAGCTGGATTTAGAAAAGGCAGAGGAACCAGAGATCAAATTGCCAACATCTGTTGGATCATTGAAAAGGCAAAAGAGTTCCAGAAAACCATCTGCTTCATTGACTATGTTAAAGCCTTTGACTGGGTGGATCACCACAAACTGTGGAAAATTCTGAAAGAGATGGGAATACCAGACCACCTGACCTGCCTCCTGAGAATCCTGTATGAAGGTCAGGAAGTGACAGTTAGAACCAGACATGGAACAACAGACTGGTTCCAAATTTGGAAAGGAGTACATCAAGGCTGTATATTGTCACCCTGCTTTTTTAACTTCTACGTAGAGTACATCATGCCAAATGCCAGGCTGGATGAATCACAAGGTTGAATCAAGATTGCCAGGAGAAATATCAATAACCTCAGATATTCAGATGTTGTTGTTGCTCAGTCATGTCTGACTCTGTGACCCTATGGACTGTAGTAAGCTAGGCTTTCCTGTCCACCATCTCCCCAAGCTTGCTAAAACTCATGTCCATTGAGTCCATCTCATCCTCTGTCATCCCCTTTCTCCTCCTGCCCTTAGTCTTTCCCACCATCAGGGTCTTTTCCAATGACCTGGCTCTTCGAATAAGGTGGCCAATATATTGGAGCTTCAGCTTCAGCATCAGTCTTTCCAGTGAATACTCAGGGTTGATTTCCTTTAGGATTGACTGGTTTTATCTCCTTGCAGCTCAAGGGACTCTGAAGAGTCTTCTCCAACACCACACTTTGAAAGCGTTCATTCTTCAGCACTCAGTCTTCTTTATGGTCCAACTCGGGCTTCCCTGGTGGCTCAAACAGTAATGACAAGCAGATGACAACCCCCTGATGGCAGAAAGTGAAGAACTAAAGAGTCTCTTGAGGAAGGTGAGATAGGAATGTGATAAAGCTGGCTTAAAACTCAACATTCAAAAAATGAAGATCATGGCATCTGGTCCCATCACTTCATGGCAAATAAATAGGGAAACAGTGACAGACTTCATTTTCTTGGGCTCCAAAATCACTGTGAATGGTGACTACAGCCACAAAATTAAAAGACACTTATTCCTTGGAAGGAAAGCTATGACAAACCTAGACAGCGTATTAAAAAAGCAGAGATATCCCTTTGCTGACAAAGGTCTGTAGAGTCAAAGCTATGGTTTTTTCCAGTAGTCATGTATGGTTGTGAGAGTTGGACCACAAAGAAGGCTGAATGCTGAAGAATTGATGCTTTTGAACTGTGGTGTTGGAGAAGACTCTTGAGAGTCCCTTGGACAGCAAGGAGATTAAATCAGTAAATCCTAAAAGAAACCAACTCTGAATATTCATTGGAAGGACTGACAGTGAAGCTGAAACTCCAGTACTTTGGCCACCTGATGTGAAGAGTCAGCTCACTGGAAAAGACCCTGATGCTCGGAAAGAGTGAGGGCAGAAGGAGAAAGGGGCGACAGAGGATGAGATAGTTGGATGGCATCACTGATTCAATGGACATGAGTTTGAGTAAACTCCAGGAGATACTGAAGGACAGGGAACCCTGGCGTGTTGCAGTCCATGGGGTCGCAGAGTCAGACATGACAGCAACTGAACAACAGCAACAACAATAATGTGAACTGTAGGCTAATAAGTAGCTGTTTGATACCTTTGAAAATTCAAGGCCAAGGACACTTTATAATAGCCAGAGGTTTTGTATTGCAAAACCTGCAGCTTTAACAACCTTCACATTCTCTGGGACTGAGAGTTTCTGCACATGAGGCAATAGGCAAGGGACCACAGATCACAGTTAATGGGACATTGTCTCTTGAACTTACACAAGATGAACGCCAGAGGGCGCCCGTTCCCAAGGCTATCAATTTAGACGCGAAGAGTAGGAAGCCACAGAACCAGCAAGCTTCAAATTGACTGACTGAGGAAGACAGACTGAGAAGGCAATGGCACCCCACTCCAGTACTCTTGCCTGGAAAATCCCATGGATGGAGGAGCCTGGTAGGCTGCAGTCCATGGGGTCGCTAAGAGTCGGACACGACTGAGCGACTTCACTTTGACTTTTCACTTTCATGCATTGGAGAAGGAAATGGCAACCCACTCCAGAATTCTCGCCAGGAGAATCCAAGGGACGGGGGAGCCTGGTGGGCTGCCGTCTATGGGGTCGCACAGAGTCGGACACGACCGAAGCGACTTAGCAGCAGCAGCAGCAGCAGAAGACAGAAGATATTGTCATTAGAGGCATGATAATATTTAAGATATAAGGTCATGGAAGACAAATTAGAAAATAAAGGGAGGCTGAATAGGAGTATATCAACGTATAAAACTTGTTTTATAATCAACAAAATTAAAAGATAAATGTAATTTGAAAAAACTGTATAGATATGGATGTCTATTTATGTCTATAGTATATATGTATGCATGTATATACATATATACTATAAAAATATATGAGATCAGCAATTTTCCAACCAGCCAAATTATGTCAAGTTCATATTAGATGAAATAACATAGAAATAATAATTGCTAATATTTATTAACCACATTCTATGTATTAGGTACCTTATGTGTACTACCTCATGAACTCTTATACAAGCTTATGAGGTAAGTATTATTAGAGTACTGTCCTACTGAGGCTTAAAATCTTAAATGACTTGTCCAATTTTACACTAAGAAGAGACAGCGGAGACTGCAAGTGTCGTCCTCATTTCCTCCCCATGGTTTATAAGGCCCTGTCTGGCCTGGTTCCAGATTCTCTCTGTAGCCTTCCTCATCACAATTTGCATCCAGCAGGAATGAAGTCCAGTTCCCTGAACAGACCATGCTTTCTGCTTAGAACCCTCTTCTCTCCATCTTTACCCGACTCAATCCTACTTGTCCTTCCGGTCTCAGCGTAGACATCACTTCCTCCAGCGGTCTTCTCTGCTTTGCAAGTCTGGTTTAGGTGACCTTCCTTTCTGCTTCTCTAGCTCCCCATCATATCATCAGACTGCATGGCAGTTGTCCATTTCCTGATCTGTTAGACTGAGAATTTGGGGAGAGCAGAGACTAGGTCTCTCTTGCTGGCCATTGCACTCCCAGCTCCTGGCACAACGCCTGGCATAAGTAAGTTCCCTATATGTACAGAAACTCCTCTACTTGAGACATTTCTTAGAGCCCCAAAGCTTTATGGAGGGCAAATGTCATCAACTTTCTCTGCTTCCAGCAGCTTATTGACTGTCATTTTGGTCTCTGGCATTGGCATTCATCAGGTGTGTTTGCTGTGATTTTGCCTGTTTGAGCAGTTCAAGGAACATTGTTAATATATATGATACATACAAAAGCAGTAAGAGTGTTGAAAGTCCTAGTAATAAGTGACATAGGGTTACAATAGAAAGGAAAGTAGAATAGGTATGAAAATTACCAGTGTTGTACAAAAATATACATGAATAATTGAAGAATAGTCATGTCCGACTCTTTGCAATCCCATGGACTCTAGCCTACCAGGCTCCTCCGTCCATGGAATTTTCCAGGCAAGAGTACTGGAGTGGGTTGCTATTTCCTTCTCCAGAGGATCTTCTTGACCCAGGGATTGAACCCGGGTCTCCTGCGTTGCAGGCAGACGCTTTACCATCTGAGCCACCAGGGAAGCCCCAAATATTCTGATGGGCAAACACTAGATTATGCAACATGCGAACAACACGGAGCCTATGGAGGCCAAAAAATCAAGAACTATGTATTTTGCGTGAGGAAATTAATGTCCTAAGCTAATTCCAAGAGCACCTTATTATGGGGAGAGACAGAGGTCTCTGCCAACTTTCTGGAAGTCATTTTTCAGTCCTTTAATGACACTACTATCAGAGCTTCACTGAAAACCATTATTGTGAAATCTTGAATTTAAAGATGTTATAGCCAAGAGCCAGGATAATCAATCTTTATGAAGAAGGGCTACATCCTTAAAAAAAAAAAAAAAGCAAGTTGCCCCCATTGCATATAACCTTGTTCCATTTGTATAGAATTTTATAAAATATTATCATCTAGGTTTTATAATTGATAATTACTTCTTGAGTGCCTATTAGAGGTCAGGCACTTCTGAACATTATCTCACTTAATCCTCACAATATCCCTGTGAGACAGAAACTGTTATCCCATTCTACAGATTAGGAAACTGGCCCTGAAAGGTTAACTTCCTGAAAGTCACACAACTATGGAGTATTTATATTGGAATTGGAAGCATAATTTTGTTGAATCCAACATGCTCTTATTTTTTTTAAATTTTCATCCCATTATATTGTTTTATTATTGATATAGTTGGATTTACATCCTGTATTCTACTTTTCTTTCCTACATGATTCATGTCTTATTTTTTTAAATAATTAACTAATTAAGTTTTAAAATTTTGGCTGTGCTGGGTCTTCATTGTTGCACAGGTTCTTCCTCTAGTTTCTGCAAATGGGGGCTAGTCTCTGGTTGCAGTGCATGGGTTTTCCATTGCGGTGGTTTCTCTTGCTGTAGAACTCGGGCTCAGTAGTTGTGGCACATGGACTTAATTGATCTGAGGCATGTGGGATCTTCCCAGATCAGGGATCGAACCCATGTCCCCTGCATTGGCAGGCAGATTTTTAACCACTGGACCACCAGGGAAGTCCCAGTATGCTCTTTTCACTACACCAACAAGCCTTCCCTATTATCTAATTTCATCCTCCCACCAGTCATAGAAATGAAGGTAAGGAAAGTATTTCTCCGTCTTCAGATGAAGCAGGGAAGCCCAGAAATGCTCAAGGTCCCACTATTAGGTAGTGTGAGAAATAGAGGTAAACGCAAATCTCTTTTTTTGTGGTACCACTCCGCTTGCGGGATCTTGTTCCTCAACCAGGGCTTGAACCTGGGCCACAACAGGGAAAGCCCAGAATTCTAACCACAGAAGCCCTAAACTCAAGTCTTTTATCTCTAAGTCCAGTGCGCTTTCCAGGTGACCATACCTTTGCTTCTTCATAGACTGGTTAAACGCTCATGGTTGGAGCCTTGACGGGGATTGGACCTTAATGGCCGAGGAGTGTGTGCCTGAGGAGAGGTAAGGGAGGCGCAGTGTGCCTTTTGGTGGGATGAGGGAGGGAGCCGCACCTGAGGCCCTGGCCCTTGGATCTTGTCCCCCAGCTTCTAGGTACTTACCCTTGCCCTGGCCTTTTAGTGACATTCCTAATCTGTCCGATGGAAATTGTCCCTTGTTGACCTTTACTCTTCAAATGCAATCCTGGCCAGGTTATATGGGGTATGATAGATTTCGTGTGTCCTTTCAAAACACTGTGTTCTGGATTAGGAGGCCTCTGGATAATTGGTTTGGTGACAAACTGGTCTTGTATGATTAATTGCCAGCTTATGTCTTTAGGGAAATTGAACAGGATGACCCATTTGTGGATTAACGCTTTATAGGGCTTCCCTCATGGCTCAGATGGTAAAGAAGCTGCCTGCAACTTGGGAGACCTGGGTTCGATCTCTGGGTTAGGAAGATCCCCTGGAGAAGGGAATGGCAACCCACTCCAGTATTCTTGCCTGGAAAATCCCACAGACAGAGTAGCCTGGTGAGCTACAGTCTATGGGTTTGCAAAGAGTCAGACCCGACTGAGCAACTAACACTTTGACTATGCTATCCTGGAACTCAGGGCTGCCTGGGAGGGTGCCTGGAGCAGATATTAAAGCCTGAGAACAGATTCTGGTCAAATTTCCTGAAATGATTTCCCTGAGAGTTATATGTTTTTCATTTTAATGAGATTGTATCCATTTCTTTCTTTTTAAAAAAATGTTAAATTTATTTTATTTTTGGCTGTGCTGGGTCTTCATTGTGGTGTGGGGGCTTCTCCAGTTGCGGTGCACAGGCCTCTCTTATTGCAGAACATGGGCTTTAGAGTGCAGGGGCTCTCTAATTGTGGCACACAGGCTTAGTTGCCCTGTGGCATGTGGGATCTTGGTTCCCTGACTAGGGATTGAATGCACGTCACCTGCACTGGAAGGTGAATTCCTTTGGCTTTTTTTCCAATTAAAAAAAATTAATTTATTTTAATTGGAGGATAATTACTTTACAGTATTGTGGTGGTTTTTGCCATACATTGACATGAATTGGCCACAGGTACACGTGTCTCCTCATTCTGAACCCCCCTCCCACTTTCCTCCCCACCCATCCCTCTGGGTTGTCTCAGAGCACCAGCTTTGAGTGCCCTGCTTCATGCATTGAACTTAAACTGGTCATCTATTTTACATATGGCAATATACATATAGCAATATACAATGCTATCCTCTCAAATCATCCCACCCTCGCCTTCTCCCATAGAGTCCAAAAGTCTGTTCTTTACATCTGTCTCTTTTGCTGTGGAAGGCAGATTCTTAACCACTGGACAACCAGGGAAGTCCCCAATATTGTCTCCATGTCTGACATATCTATCTTTAAGGATTTCAAATATTATTACTTTAGTTTGCCATTAATCTGATGTTGAGCTTTTATGCAGTTGCATAATACTTATGCACAATACTAATGTATAATACTCAAGATAAATGTATGGAAATGTAGAGGACTCCGCCTTCAGCCAAGATGGAGTAACAAGGACTGAATTTATGTTCTGCCTGAAACAACCAAAAAAGATTAAAAAAAAAACATACAAAATTCATGAAACAATGATTGTTTTTTAAACACACATGAGGCAATAAATAAAAACTGATCTCTCAAAGATGGTTAAAAAATTAGGTGAGTCCTCTGATGGATGCTGGCTACATAAGCTGCAGGGCCCAGTCAAAATGAAAATGTAAACGCCTTTATGCAAAAGGCACAAAAAAAGTTTTCCTTTTCCCCCCACAGTCTCCCTCTTAACCCACCACGGTGGCTTTTATGTGCTGTTTAATGCTATACTCTCTCAGACATGGGATACTTGCAGGTCAAGTGCAGACCTCACAGAGGTGCCCAGAGGCTGTGCCCTCTGACAAGGCATGCACACACATGCTTACAGCAAACCAGCTGCTGGCTTCTGCCCCATATTGTTCACTCGCTCAGTTGCGTCTGACTCCTTGTGACCCCATGGATTGCAGTATTCTAGGCTTCCTTGTCCTTCACCATCTCTCCAGAGTTTGCTCAAACTCATGTCCATTGAGTCAGTGGTGCCATCCAACCATCTCATTTTCTGTCGCTCCCTTCTCCTGCCCTCAATCTTTCCCAGCATCAGGGTCTTTTCCAGTGAATCAGTTCTTTGGATCATCTGGCCAAAGTATTGGAGCTACAGCTTCAGCATCAGTCCTTCCAATGAGTATTCAGGACTTATTTCCTTTAGGATTGCCTGGTGGGATCTCCTTGCAGTCCAAGGGACTCTCAAGAGTCTTCTCCAACACCACAGTTCAAAAGCATCAGTTCTTTGGCATACAGTCTTCTTTGTGGTCCAACCCTCACATCTGCACAGGACAACTGGAAAAAACCTCCGTAGCTTTGACTATATAGACCTTTGTTGGCAAAGTGATGTCTCTGCTTTTTAATATGCTGTCTAGGTTTGTCATAGCTTTTCTTCCAAGGGGCAAGCATCTTTTAATTTCGTGGCTGCAGTCACTGTCCACAGTGATTTTAGAGCCCAAGAAAATAAAGCTTGTCACAGTTTCCATTTTTTCCCGCATCTATTTGCCAGAATCCCATGGACAGAGGAGTCTGGTGGGCTTCAGTCCATGGGGTTGCAATGAGTCAGACATGACCAAGCAACTCACACACACACACACACACACACATTTGCCATGGCATGATGGGACCAGATGCCATGATCTTCAGTTCAGTTCAGTTCAGTTCAGTTGCTCAGTCATGTCCAACTCTTTGCGACCCCATGAATCACAGCATGCCAGGCCTCCCTGTCCATCACCAACTCCCGGAGTTCACTCAGACTCACATCCATCGAGTCAGTGATGCCATCCAGCCATCTCATCTGCTGTCGTCCCCTTCTCCTCCTGCCCCCAATCCCTCCCAGCATCAGAGTCTTTTCCAATAGGTCAACTCTTCGCATAAGGTGGCCAAAGTACTGGAGTTTCAGCTTTAGCATCATTCCTTCCAAAGAAATCCCAGGGCTGATCTCCTTCAGAATGGACTGGTTGGATCTCTTTGCAGTCCAAGGGGCTCTCAAGAGTCTTCTCCAACACCACAGTTCAAAAGTATCAATTCTTTGGCACTCAGCCTTCTTCACAGTCCAACTCTCACATCCATACATGACCACAGGAAAAACCATAGCCTTGACTAGATGAACGTTTGTTGGCAAAGTAATGTCTCTGCTTTTGAATATGCTATCTAGGTTGGTCATAACTTTCCTTCCAAGGAGTAAGCGTCTTTTAATTTCATGGCTGCAGTCACCATCTGCAGTGATTTTGGAGACCAAAAAAATAAAGTCTGACACTGTTTCCACTGTTTCCCCATCTATTTCCCATGAAGTGATGGGACCGGATGCCATGATCTTCGTTTTCTGAATGTTCAGCTTTAAACCAACTTTTTCACTCTCCTCTTTCACTTTCATCAAGAGGCTTTTTAGTTCTTCTTCACTTTCTGCCATAAGGGTGGTGTCATCTGCCATGATCTTAGGGGTTTTTAAAAAATAATATTTATTTTTACTTATTTATTTGACTGCCAGGCCTTAGTTGCAGCATGTGGGATCTAGTTCCCTGACCAGGGATCAAACCTGGGCCCACTGCGTTGGGAGCACAGGGTCTTAGCCACTGGACCACCAGAGAAGTCCCCATGATCTTAGTTTTTTGAATGTTGAGTTTTAAGCCAGATTTTGCACTCTCCTCTTTCACATTCATCAAGAGGCTCTTTAGTTACTCTTTGCATTCTGCCATTAGGGGGTGTCATCTGCATATCTGAGGTTATTGATGTTTCTCCCAGCAATGTTGATTCCAGGGTGTGATTCATCCAGCCTGGTATTTTGCATGATGTACTCTGCATACAAGTTAAATAAGCAGGGTGACATAGCCTTGATGTACTCCTTTCCCAATTTGGAACCAGTCCATTGTTCCATGTCTGGTTCTAACTGTCATTTCTTGACCTTCATACTGGTTTCTCAGGAGGCAGGTAAGGTGGTCTGGTATTCCCATCTCTTTAAGAATTTTCCACAGTTTGTTGTGATCCACCCAGTCAAAGGCTTTAACATAGACAATGAAGCAGAAGTAAGATGTTTTTCTGGAACTCTCTTGCTTTTCGATGATCCAACAGATGTTGGCAATTTGATCTCTGGTTCCTCTGCCTTTTCTAAATCCAGCTTGTACATCTGGAATTTCTGAGTTCACATACTGCTGAAGCGTAGCTTGAAGAATTTTGAGCATTACCTTGCTAGCATGTGAGATGAGTGCAATTGTGTGGTAGTTTGAGCATTCTTTGGCATTGCCTTTCTTTGGGATTGGAATGAAAACTGACCTTTTCCAGTCCTGTGGCCACTACTGAGTTTTCCAAACTGGTGGCATATTGAGTGCAATGCTTTGACAGCATCATCTTTTAGGATTTGAAATAGCTCACTGGAATTCCATCACCTCCACTAGCTTTGTTCATAGTGATGCTTCCACTTGACTTGACTTCACATTCCAGGATGTCTGGCTCTAGGTGAATGACGCACCCATCATGGTTATCTGGGTCATTAAGACCTTTTTTGTACAGTTCTTCTGTGTATTCTTGCTGCTTCTTCTTAGTCTCCTCTGCTTCTGTTAATACCATTTCTGTCCTTTATCGAGCCCATCTTTGCATGAAATGTTCCCTTGGTATCTCTAATTTTCTTGAAGAGATCTCTGGTCTTTCCCAGTCTGTTGTTTCCTCTCTGTCTTCGCATTGTTCACTTAGAAGGCTTTCTTGTCTCTCCTTGCTATTCTCTGGAACTCTGCATTCAGTTGGGTCTATCTTTCCTTTTCTCCTTTGCCTTTTGCTTCTCTTCTTTTCTCAGCTATTTGTAAGGCCTCCTCAAGACAACCATTTTTGCCATCTTGCATACCAACCACTGAATCAGTGCCCTCAGAAAGGTGAGCCAGAAATCTCCACTTCCCATGGATCTGACACCCCAAACCACTGTGGATGGGCAGCCCCCAAGAGTATTGAAACTTCTGTGCCAAGATGGGTAGATAACTAAGAAAGTCGACAAGAGGTTCATCTTAGCTGAATCTCCTGTGAGGCTGCCAGCTTGTGGTAGGGATGGTTGCCACCATGCCCCTCCCTGAGATCCACAGGGACAAGCATTTGATCCTGACTTTCCTTGTACCCATGCCCAAGCCCCCATTGCTGACAGACAGCAGCATTAGTTGTTAGGTGAGGGGATGAGGGAGGATGCTGGGGTGCCAGAGAGAGACTGGTTGGCAAGAAACTATCCAAAGAAGTAGTGAAACAGAGAGAGGAGGGTGGCATGTGAACCCAGGCTCCAAGCCCCCACTGTATGTTCTCTTATCTCATGGGATTTCACTTACAAAACACAAAGGTAAAATTACTCTGAAGTTCAAGATGGTGGCCACAGAGTATTAAAGCCAAACACGGGCCCTTTTGAAGCTTGGGGCCCTGTGCTACTGTCACAGGTCCATGGAGCCAGCTTTATTTACCAAAAAAGGTGAACCTTTTTGTAGTCTGGCAGACTTCCTAGACTGAGTAGACACAGATGAGCATCTGGAGGCTCCAAGGCAACTGGAGCACCTAAGACAGAATAACAGAGAGGAGAGAACTGCACAGAGGCAGATCTCCAAAGATCTGCAGGTGGTGCCCCTCAAGAGTTCAGCAGAAAACTAAGCAGTGCAGTCATGTGAGGAAAATAACCCACAGCGAAAAGAACCATCTGAAAGAATGTGAAGAAACAATGCGTGGTGCTCCTGTAAGGCCAGGAATAGTGCCTGTTCCCACCAGCCTGAATAGAAAACCTCATGACTCACAGGGCATTGAGGAGACAGATAAGGCTTGCTGGAGTAGTGGAGAATAATTAACACTAGAAGGCTCAAGAAGATTCATAGAAGTGCAAAAATATACAAGACCCAAATGGTAAAATTGATAGTGGCCAACATCCAATTAAAATGACTAGACATGCAAAGAAGCAAGGAAACCCAACCCATGATGAGGAGAATAATCAACTGATCAAAAACAAAGCAGAAATGTTAGAAGTAGCAGGAAATACTAAACCAGTTATAACTGTATTTCATATGTTCAAAAAATTAAGTAGTCACATGGAAGATATAGAAAAGATACAAAATGAACTCAGAGATAAAAACTACAATCTTTAATATGAAATATATACTGGATGGAATTAACTGCAAATTAGACATTGTGAAAGAACGTACTAGTGATCTTAAAGGTATAGCAATTGAAAAAAGCTGACAAAAAAGAATGAAATTGGACCCCTATCTTATACCATGCACAAGTATCACCTCAAAATGGATTAAAGACTTTAATGTAAGACCTAGATTGATAAACTAAAGAACTCATAGAATTCAACAGAAACAAAACAAAAACAAAACATCCAATCAATAAATGGGCAGAGGAACTACAGATATTTTTCTAAAGAAGACATGCAAATGGCCAACAGGTGTAATAAAAGATGCTCAACATCATTAAGCATCAAGGAAACACAAATCAAAACAATGAGATGTCACCTCATGCCTGTTAAAAGGAACACAAATCAACAAAACGTCTACAAATAACAAATGCTGGAGAGGATGTAGAGAAGAGGAAATACTTACACACCATTGGTGGGAATGTCAATTGGTGCAGCCACGGGTGAAAACAGTATGGAGGTTCCTCAAAAACTTAAAAATAGTCTTTCCATATGATTCAGCAATCCCACTTCCGGGTTTAGATCCAATGGAAATGAATACAGGATCTCAAAGAGATAGCTGCCCTCCCATGTTCATTGCAGCATTGCTCACAATAGCCCAAGTATGGAAACAATCTAAATGTCCATCAACGGATGAATGGACAAAGATATGGACAAATACATGTATATGGACATATATACATTTGTCCATATATAATGGATATATATATATATCTCATGGAATATTATTGTTATGATTAAGAAGTAAATTTTCCCATTTGTGACAATATGGATGGTGCTTGAGGGCATTATGCCCTGAAGAGAAATAAGACAGAGAAAGGCAAATACTATATGGAATCACTAACATGGAATTTTTTTTAAAAAGTCAAACTCAGAAGCAGAGAGTAGAAAAATTGTTTCCAGGGGCTGGAATTGTTGGTAAAGGGATACAAACTTTCCATTATAAGATAAATATGGTCTGAGGATCTAATATAGAACATGGTCACTATAGTTAACACTGTATTGTATAATTAAGTAAATAATGAGGTGATGGATGTGTTGGTGGAAACTCCTTCACAATATACATATATATGAATGGCGAGATACCCCACGTCCAAGGTCAGTAGTGGTGGCCGTGAGGTGATACCCCATGTCCAAGGTAAGGAGCAGCGGCTGCGCTTTGCTGGAGCAGCTGTGAAGAGATACCCCACGTCCAACGTAAGAGAAACCCAAGTAAGACAGTAGGTGTTGTGCGAGGGCATCAGAGGGCAGACACACTGAAATCACAATCACAGACAACTAGCCAATCTGATCACACGGACCACAGCCTTGTCTAACTCAATGAAACTATGAGCCATGCCATGTAGGGCCACCCAAGACGGATGGGTCACGGTGGAGAGTTCTGATAAAATGTGGTCCACTGGAGAAGGGAATGGCAAACCACTTCAGTATCCTTGCTTTGAGAACCACATGAACAGTGTGAAAAGGCAAAAAGATAGGACATTGAAAGATGAACTCCCCAGGTCGGTAGGTGCCCAATATGCTACTAGAGATCAGTGGAGAAATAATTCCAGAAAGAATGAAGAGATGGAGCCAAAGCAAAAGCAACACCCAGTTGTGGATGTGACTGGCAATGGAAGCAAGGTCCAATGCTGTAAAGAGCAATATTGCATAGGAACCTGGAATATCAGGTTCATGAATCAGGGCAAATTGGAAGCAGTCAAACAGGAGATGGCAAGAGTGAATATTGACATTTTAGGACTCAGTGAACTAAAATGGACTGGAATGGGTGAATTTAACTCAGATGACCATTATATCTACTACTGTGGCCAAGACTCCGTTAGAAAAAATGGAGTAGCCATCATAGTCAACAAGAGTTTGAAATGCAGTACTTGGATGCAATCTCAAAAAATGACAAAATTATCTGTTCGTTTTGAAGGCAAACCATTCAATATCAGGGTAACCCAAGTCTATGCCCCGACCAGTAACACTGAAGAAGCAGAAGTTGAATGGTTCTATGAAGACCTACAAGACCTTTTAGAACTAACACCCAAAAAAGATGTCCTTTTCATTATAGGGGACTGGAATGCAAAAGTAGAAAGTCAAGAAACACCTGGAGTAACAGGCAAATTTGGCCTTGGAATACAGAATGAAGCAGGGAAAAGGCTAACAGAGCTTTGCCAAGAGAATGCACTGGTCATAGCAAACACCCTCTTCCAACAACACAAGAGAAGACTCTACACATGGACATCACCAGATGGCCAACACCAAAATCAGATTGATTATATTCTTTGCAGCCAAAGATGGAGAAGCTCTATACAGTCAGCAAAAACAATACCGGGAGCTAACTGTGGCTCAGATCATGAACTCCTTATTGCCAAATTCAGACTTAAATTAAAGAAAATATGAAAATCACTGGACCATTCAGGTATGACCTAAATCAAATCCCTTACGATTATATAGTGGAAGTGACAAACAGATTCAAGGGATTAGATCTGATAGACAGACTGCCTGATGAACTATGGATGGAGGTTCGTGACATTGTACAGGAGACAGGGAAGAAGACCATCCCTAAGAAAAAGAAATGCAAAAAAGCAAAATGGCTGTCTGAGGACGCCTTACAAATAGCTGTGAAAACAAGTGAAAAGCAAAGGAGAAAAGCAAAGATATACACATCTGAATGCAGAGTTCCAAAGAAAGCAAGGAGAGATAAGAAAGCCTTCCTCAGTGATCAGTGCAAAGAAAGAGAGGCAAACAACAGAATGGGAAAGACTAGAGATCTCTTCAAGAAAATTAGAGATGCCAAGGGAACATTTCATGCAAAGATGGACTCAATCTTTATTGACAGAAATGGTATGGACCTAACAGAAGCAGAAGATATCAAGAAGAGGTGGCAAGAATACACAGAACTGTACAAAAAAGATCTTCACGACCCAGATAATCACGATGGTGTGTTCACTCACCTAGAGCCAGATATCCTGGAATGTGAAGTCAAGTGGGCCTTAGGAAGCATCACTACGAACAAAGCTAGTGGAGGTGATGGAATTCCAGATGAGCTATGTCAAATCCTGAAAGATGATGCTGTGAAAGTGCTGCACTCAATATGCCAGCAAATTTGGAAAACTCAGCAGGGGCCACAGGACTGGAAAAGGTCAGTTTTCATTCCAATCCCAAAGAAAGGCAATGCCAAAGAATGCTCAAACTACCACACAATTGCACTCAACACTAGTAAAGTAATGCTCAAAATTCTCCAAGCCAGGCTTCAGCAATACGTGAACCGTGAATTTCCAGATGTTCAAGCTGGTTTTAGAAAAGGCAGAGGAACCAGAGATCAAATTGCCAACATCTGCTGGATCATCGAAAAAGCAAGAGAGTTCCAGAGAAACATCTACTTCTGCTTTATTGACTATGGCAAAGCCTTTGACTGTGTGGATCACAATTCCCTTGGTATCTCTAATTTTTCTTGAAGAGCTCTCTAGTCTTTCCCATTCTATTGTTTTCCTCTATTTCTTTGCATTGATCACCGAGGAAGGCTTTCTTATCTCTCCTTGCTATTCTTTGGAACTCTGCATTCAAATGGGTATATCTTTCCTTTTCACTTCTCTTTTCACAGCTATTTGTAGGGCCTCCTCAGACAACCATTTTGCCTCTTTGCATTTCTTTTTCTTGGCGATGATCTTGATCACTGCATCCTGTACAATGTCAGGAATCTCTGTACATAGTTCTTCATGCACTCCATCCATCAGATCTAATCCCTTGAATCTATTTCTCACTTCCACTGTATAATCGTAAGGGATTTGATTTAGGTCATACCTGAATGGTCTAGTGGTTCTCCCTACTTTCTTCAATTTAAGTCTGAATTTGGCAATTAGAAGTTCATGATCTGAGCCACAGTCAGCTCCCAGTCTTGTTTTTGCTGACTGTATAGAGCTTCTCCATCTTTGGCTACAAAGAATATAATCAACTTGATGGCTTATCTTTTCTTTAGGGCTTCCCTCGTGGCTCAGTTGTAAAGAATCCGCCTGCCAATACAGGAGACACAAGACTGATCTCTGGTCTGGGGATCCCACATGCTGTAGAGCAACTAAACTTGTGCACCACAACCACTGAGCCTGTGCTGTAGAGCCTAGGGGTTGCAAGTACTGAAGCCCACCCGCCCTAGAGCCCAAGCTCTGCCAACAAGGGAAGCATGGCAATGAGAAGCCTGTGGACTGCAACCAGAGAGTAACCCCCACTCTCCCCAACTAGATACAAGCCTGTGCAGCTATGAAGACTCAGCAAAGCCCAAAATAAATAGTTATATAAAAAATTACATAATGTAGTATACCCTCCCTCTTATTGTTGGGTGTATTTATCCTTGAAAACAGGCAGGAGGGACTTCCTTGGTGATGCAGTAGTTAAGAATCCACCTTGCAATGCAGGGGATGCAGGTTAGATCCCTGATCAGGGAACTAAGATCCCACATCCATGGAACAACTATGCCCGAGTACTGCAACTACTGGGCCTCTGCTCTGGAGGCCGTGAACCACAACTAGAGAGTCTATGTGCTGAAACTAAGACCTGACACAGCCAAATAAATAAATAGTAATAATAAAAAAGACAAAACAGGCAGATCTAGAAAAGCAGAGAAAAATTAAAATAAACTATATGATCCAAAGCTTGAGAAATCATACAGTGATTTCTTCATGGGTCCTAATTTATAACTCCTGGTTTCTTGCTAATAAACTACTTAGACAATTCAAACTATTAACTGAAAGTCTTAAAATAGTATAAAATTATATCCAGAAAATTAATTTTATTGGCTTACTTTAGAATTGTTTATAGATCAGAAACATTCTTTTTAGTGGCAAAGGATCTATACATAAAAATAAAGCCATTAAGAGACCCTCTTATTTTTACGATTTATCTAGCCACATTGGGTCTTATTCATAGCACATGGGCTCTTCCAGCTCTTGGTTGCTGGCACACAGGCTTGGTTGCCCTGCAGCACGTGAGACCTTAGTTCTCCAATCAGGGGTCAAACATGTGTCCCCTATGTTGAAGGAAGATTCTTAATCACTGGACTACCAGGGAAGTCCCAAGACTCTTCTTTTAAAGTTGAGTTGTGGAGATTATTTTCTTGTTATCACCTATTTGGTTTGTAACCTAGATAAATGCTACCTGCATTAATGTTTTAAAGCAAGAAATAAATTATTTATTCTATTAAATATTTGCCATGTTCTTGAATACTTCAAATTTGAATACACTGTATAGTGAATAATCTGAATACATTGTATAGAACAATGTAGTTTATAACAGTTAAATATCAGATGTATATGATCATTGAATCATTTTATCTTAAGATGGATCCATTTGCAAATGACAGCAGTGATCCTTAACCCAAGTCTTTAACAGCTCATTTATTTTTGACCCATTTTGAAATATAAATTGAAAACTGTAATAATAAAAACTGCTTTTGAAAATAAACAAGCAACAAACAAAACTATCCAAAAGGAAATATAAAGGGACTTCCCTGGCAGTCCAGTGGTTAAGACTCAAGAGTTTTCAATGCAGGGGGTGAGGGTCTGATCCCTGGTTGGGAAACTAAAATCCTGCATACCTCATGGCCAAAAAAAAGAAAAAAAAAGGAAACAGAAAAACAAGACCAAAAAGCATAAATGAACTGTGAGAGAATCTTAAATGGCCTAACTGAAGTTCATAAAGGAGGGAGAGAGCAAGAAAATGTCTGAAAAAAAGGCAAAAGAGTTTCCAAACTTTATGACTACTATAAACTCACAGATCCAAAAAGCTCAATGAACCCCAAATTACAACAGGAAGAAACACCACCACAAGGAACATCATAATGAAACAGTTCAAAACATGTGGCAAACAAAAAAACTTAAAAGCAACCAGAGAAAAAAAGAGGTTTTGTACACAAAGAATGACATCAGATTTCTCATTGGAAACCATGCAAACAAGAAGGCAGTGGAATAAAATACTGAAAGTACTAAAAGAAAAAAACTGTAAACCTAGAATTCTATATCTAATATCTTCCAAAAATGAAGGTGAAATATGTTCAGACATAAAAAAAAAAAACAAAAAAAAAACCCAGAAGTCATTACCAACAGATCCCCCACCACAAGAAATGCTAAATGATGTCCATCAGACAGAAGAAAAATTATGCTAGGTGGAAATCTGGATCTACATAGGGAATGAAGAGCTCTGCAAATGATAACTACATGGGTAAATATGTAAGATTAAAAAAATTTTTTTTTTATTTACTTATTTAGCTGTCATTATTCTTCCATCTTCGTTGTGGCTTGCAGGATCTTTCAGTGGCGGCACACAAACTCTTAGTTGTGGCATGTGGGATCTAGTTCCCTGACCAGGGACTGAACTCAGGCCCCCGCATTGGGAGTGCAGAGTCTTAGCCACTGGATCATCAGGGAAGTCCCAATATGTAACAGTTTAAAAAATCATTTAAATCTCTTTATATTTGATTTAAAACAAAAACAGTAACAGCATTTCATGTAGTTCATAAAATATGCACATAGAATGGAAGAATACTATTGTGTGATTCTTATAGTATAAATGAGGTGGTATAGTATCACCCAAAAGTAGAACATGACAGGTTAAAAATGTGTGGCTATAAAATCTAAAGTAACCACTAAAATACCTTCAGAACAGTTAATAAACCAGTGACCGTGGTAAAAATAATGTTCAGTTAATATTAAGTCTAGTTTATCACTTTTTCCATTTATGAATCAAATCACATTTTGATTTGATCTGAGAACATTTTAGCATATGTCCCCATAGATTTTTCCCTGTTTTTTCCCAAAAGTTGTACAGTTTTACACATTAAGACCACGAGAAGATTTTAAAATTGAAACCAATTTAAGAGATCTCTGGGATAACATTAAGTGTATTGCATTTGCATTATAAGGGTCCCAGGAGGAGAGAGAAGATTGAAAATGTATTTAACGAAATTATGGCTGAAAATTTCCCAAACCTGAAAAAGGAAACATCTGTACAGGAAGCACAGACATCCCCAAACAAGATCCACACCAGGACATATCATAATTAAAATGGTAAAAGTTAAAAATAAAGAGTTCTTGGGACCTCCCTGGCGGTCCAGTGGTTAAGACTCAGTGCTTCCACTGCAGGGAGCATGGGTTCAATCCTTGTTTGGAGAAAATTCTGCATGTTACATGGAATGAGTTTTAAAGGAAGCAAGAGAAAAACGAAGAGTAATGTACAAGGGAATCCCCATAAGGCCATCAATTGATTTCTCTGCAGACACTTTGCAGGCCAGTAGGGAATGGCATGATATATTTAAAGTGCTGAAAGGGAAAAACCTCTAACCTAGGATACTCTACCCAATAAGCTTATCATTTACATGGATAACCAACAAGGTCCTACTGTCTAGCACAGGGAACTCTGCTCAATGTTATATGGCAGTCTGGATAAGAGGGGAGTTTGGAGGAGAATGGATACAGGTATACATATGGCTGAGTCCCTTCACTGTCCACCTGAAATTATCACAACATTGTTAATCAGCTATACTCCAATGTAAAATGAAAAGTTAAAAAAGATTTATCATTTAGAAAAGAAAATGAGATAAAGAACCTTCTAAGACAAGCAAAACCTAAAAGATTCATCAATACTAAACCTACCCTGAAAAAATTCTCTAAGTGGATAAAACGAATCTACAAGAAAGGGAAAATCCCACTAAGAAAGAAGGCAATTATACAGTAAGGACTGAAAATCAACCACTTAAATAGGCCAGTATGAAGACAGAAAGACAAAAATTCATAAAAACTAACTAAAACAATTAAGAGATAAGCATGAAGATATAAAATAGGACATCAAAAATACAAAATGGGGCAGAAGGGAATAAAAAAAACATGTTATCTTTTAGAATGTGTTTGAATTTAAATGACTACCAGTTTAAAATGAATAGATATACACATTATAGGTCAACATATATGAACCCTATGGTAACTATAAACTAAAAACAATGCTGCTAAGTCGCTTCAGTCGTGTCCAACTCTGTGCGACCCCATAGACAGCAGCCCACCAGGCTTCCCCGTCCCTGGGATTCTCTAGGCAAGAACACTGGAGTGGGTAGATATACAAAAACTAAAAATATACGTACTCAAATATACTACTAAAGAAAATCATCAACCACACGGGATAAAACAGAAGAAATAAGCAGAGAACTACAAAAACAACTGGAAAACAACTGATAAAGTGGCAATAAGTACACTGCTGTTGTTTTAGTTGCTAGGTTGTGTCCAACTTTTTTTGCAACTCCATGGATCAATAATTACTTTAAGTGATAAATAAAGAGTTCTTAACCACATCGAGTTCTTGCCAATCAAAAGACATAGGGTGATTTGATTAAAAAAAAAAAAAACTATATATTTCAATATGCTGCCTGCAAGAGACTCACTTCAGGACTAAGGGCTTCCCCAGTGGCTCAGATGGTAAAGAATCTGCCTGCTAATGCAGGAGACCTGGGTTCAATCCCTGGGTTGGGAAGATACCCTGGAGAAAGGCATGGCAGTATTCTTGCCTGGAGAATTCCATGGACAGAGGAACCTAGTGGGCTACAGTCCATGGGATCACCAAGAGTCAGACATGACTATAAAGACACACACATACTGAAAGCTAATATTCCTAACCAGTAGACCACCAGGGAACACCCTATATCAAGCATTTTCCCCCCAATCATAATGGCATGAAACTAGAAACCAGGAAGAAATACAGGAAGAAATACTAGAAATACAGGAAGAAAATGGGAAAAGTACAAACAAGTGGATACCCAAAATGTTATTAAAAGAGGAAATCAGAGGGAATTCCCTGATAGTCCAGTGGTTACGACTCAGCACTTTCACTGCCATGGCCTGGGTTCAATCCCAGCTTGGGGAACTAAGATCTCGCAAGTTAAGTGAAGTGGCAAAAAAAAAAAAAAAAAAAGCCCAAAACAAACAGAAAAATTAAAAAAAGGATAGGACAGACTATCCATAAGAAAAATGGCAAAATATTTGAACACTACAAAAGAAGAAATCTGTATGGCTAATATATGAAAAACATGCTTAACCTTATTAGTAATCAAGAAAATGAAAATTAAAATCATAATCGGGATGATAACAAATATGCAAGGAAACAAACCACCCTCAATGAATCAGCAGAAATAATAAACAACAAGTACATATCCCTCAAGTGCTTTAGATATTGGAATTACCTGATACAGAAAACAAAGTTGCTAACGTATAAAAAATATTTAATTAAAAGAACCACAAAAATGAGCCATCAACAGCAGACTATCGAAATGATCAGGTAGATTTATAAAAGAAGCAAACAGGATTTTTAGAAATTAAAAAAATGCAAACTGTTTAAAAGTTCAGTAGATGAATTAAACAGAAGATTGGGCACTGAAGACAGAATTAGTTTATTGGAAAACAGTTCTAAAGAAATTACCAAGAATGCAGCCTTACGGTTCGAAAATATGAAAGAGAGATAGACATGGTAAATAAAACAAGAAGCTTTATATGTCTGACTTAAGTTCGGGGGTGAAAGGAGAAAGAATGGAGGAGGCAATAGTTGAAAAACAAAATAATGGTTGAGATTTTTTCAGAACTAATTTAAGACCTGAATTCACATGCAAATGAAGCACTACTATATGCCAAGGATAAATAAAAGCAAATCCACAGTTCTCCACACTGAAACTGCAGAACATCTGCTGCAAGAGGCAATCTAAACCGTAATCAGACTGGTAAGTCGTGATCATCTGTAAAGGAAAAAAAATGAGGCTAACAGGCAGATTCTTAATCACAATAATGGAACCTAGAAGGCAGTATGATGGTATCTTCCAAGTGCTGAGAAAAAACAATAGGCAACCAAGAACTGTGTGGCTTGAAAAATAACATTTCAAAACAGAGTTGAAACAAAAATGTTCTTGGTCAAGAAAAACCAAATTTACACAATATACCTACACCCAATACATTTCTTTCTTATTTTTATATTGTATTGGTTTTGCCATATATCAACATGAATCCGCCACAGGTATATGCGTGTTCCCCATATTGAACCCTCCTCCCTCCTCCCTCCCCATACCATCCCTCTGGGTCGTCCCAGTGCACCAGCCCCAAGCATCCAGTATCGTGCATCGAACCTGGACTGGGGACTCGTTTCATATATGATATTATTCATGTTTCAATGCCATTCTCCCAAATCATCTCACCCTCTCCCTCTCCCACAGAGTCCACAAGACTGTTCTAGACATCAGTGTCTCTTTTGCTGTCTCACATACAGGGTTATTGTTACCATCTTTCTAAATTCCATATATATGGGTTAGTATACTGTCACCCAATACATTTCTAAAAGATGTACTTCAAGAAGGAAAGAAAATTAACTGAGAAAGAACCTCTGAGATGCCAGGAAAGATGGTGAAGGAAAAATCTGACAAGTATATAATCTATACTTGGTATAAAATAAATTGTTCATTTATTTAGTATGTATTACTTATCACCTATAATGAAAAGGACATCTTCTTTGGGTGTTAGTTCTAAAAGGTCTTGTAGGTCTTCATAGAACCGTTCAACTTCAGCTTCTTCAGCATTACTAGTTGGGGCATAGACTTGGATTACTGTGATACTGAATGGTTTGCCTTGGAAATGAACAGAGATCATTCTGTTGTTTTTGACACTGCATCCAAGTACTGCATTTCGGACTCTTGTTGATCATGATGGCTACTCCATTTCTTCTTTTTTTAAATAATTTCAAGATACTTTTACTTTACAAAATTGTATTGGTTTTGCCATACATCAACATGAATCCGCCATGGGTGTACACGTGTTCCCCATCCTGAACGCCCCTCCCCCCCCTCCCCGTACCATCCCTCTTGGTCATGCCAGTGCACCAGCCCCACCATCCTGTATCCTGCATCGAACCTAGACTGGCGATTCGTTTCTTGTATGATATTACACGTTTCAATGCCATTCTCGCAAATCATTCCACCCTCTCCCTCTCCCACCGAGTCCAAAAGACTGTTCTATACATCTGTGTCTCTTTTGCTGTCTCACATACAGGGTTATCATTACCATCTTTCTAAATTTCATATATATGTGTTAGTATACTGTATTGGTGTTTTTCTTTCTTCCAATTTGCCTTGATTCATGGACCTGACATTCCAGGCTCCTATGCAATACTGCTCGTTACAGCACTGGACCTTGCTTCTATCACCAGTCACATCCACAGCTGGGTATTCGTTTGTGCTTTGGCTCCATCCCTTCATTCTTTCTGGAGTTATTTCTCCACTGATCTCCAGTAGCATATTGGGCACCTACTGACCTGGGGAGTTCCTCTTTCAGTATCCTATCATTTGGCCTTTTCATACTGTTCATAGGGTTCTCAAGGCAAGAATACTGAAGTGGTTTGCCATTCCCTTCTCCAGTGTACCACATTCTGTCAGACCTCTCCACCATGACCTGCCTGTGGAATGCAAAAGTAGGAAGTCAAGAAACACCTGGAGTAACAGGCAAATTTGGCCTTGGAATACGGAATGAAGCAGGGCAAAGACTAATAGAGTTTTGCCAAGAAAATGCACTGGTCATAGCAAACACCCTCTTCCAACAACACAAGAGAAGACTCTACACATGGACATCACCAGACGGTCAACACCGAAATCAGATAGACTATATTCTTTGCAGCCAAATATATGTATAGGAGAAGCTCTATACAGTCAACAAAAACAAGACCAGGAGCTGACTGTGGCTCAGATCATGAACTCCTTATTGCCAAATTCAGACTTAAAGAAAGTAGGGAAAAACCACTAGACCATTCAGGTATGACCTAAATCAAATCCCTTACAATTATACAGTGAAAGTGAGAAATAGATTTAAGGGCCTAGATCTGATAGATAGAGTGCCTGATGAACTATGGACAGAGGTTCATGACATTGTACAGGAGACAGGGATTAAGACCATCCCCATGGAAAAGAAATGCAAAAAAGCAAAATGACTGTCTGAGGAGGCCTTATAAATAGCTGTGAAAAGAAGTGAAGCGAAAAGCAAAGGAGAAAAGGAAAGATAAGCATCTGAATGCAGAGTTCCAAAGAATAGCAAGAAGAGATAAGAAAGCCTTCCTCAGTGATCAATGCAAAGCAATAGAGGCAAACAACAGAATGGGAAAAACTAGAGATCTCTTCAAGAAAATTAGAGATACCAAGGGAACATTTCATGCAAAGATGGACTGAATCTTTATTGACAGAAATGGTATGGACCTAACAGAAGCAGAAGATATTAAGAAGAGGTGGCAAGAATACACAGAAGAACTGTACAAAAAAGATCTTCACAACCAAGATAATCACGATGGTGTGATCACTGACCTAGAGCCAGACATCCTGGAATGTGAAGTCAAGAGGCCTTAGAAAGCATCACTACGAACACAGCTAGTGGAGGTGATGGAATTCCAGTTGAGCTATCTCAAATCCTGAAAGATGATGCTGTGAAAGTGCTGCACTCAATATGCCAGCAAATTTGGAAAACTCAGCAGTGGCCACAGGACTGGAAAAAGTTAGTTTTCATTCCAATCCCAAAGAAAGGCAATGCCAAAGAACACTCAAACTACCACACAATTGAACTCATCTCATGCGCTAATAAAGTAATGCTCAAAATTCTCCAAGCCAGGCTTCAGCAATACGTGAACCGTGAACCTCCTGATGTTCAAGCTGGTTTTAGAAAAGGCAGAGGAACCAGAGATCAAATTGCCAACATCTGCTGGATCATGGAAAAAAGCAAGAGTGTTCCAGAAAAACATCTATTTCTGCTTTATTGACTATGCCAAAGCCTTTGACTGTGTGGATCACAATAAACTGTGGAAAATTCTGAAAGAGATGGGAATACCAGACCACCTGACCTGCCTCTTGAGAAACCTATATGCAGGTCAGGAAGCAACAGTTAGAACTGGACATGGAACAACAGACTGGTTCCAAATAGGAAATGGACTACGTCAAGGCTGTATATTGTCACCCTGCTTATTTAACTTATATGCAGAGTACATCATGAGGAATGCTGGGCTGGAAGAAGAACAAGCTGGAATCAACATTGCCAGGGAAATATCAATAACCTCAGATATGCAGATGACACCACCCTTATAGCAGAAAGTGAAGAAGAACTAAAAAGCCTCTTGATGAAAGTGAAAGTGGAGAGTGAAAAATTTGGCTTAAAGCTCAACATTCAGAAAACAAAGATCATGGCATCTGGCCCCATCACTTCATGGGAAATAGATGGGGAAACAGTGGAAACAGTGTCAGACTTTATTTTTCTGGGCTCCAAAATCACTGCAGATGGTGACTGCAGCCATGAAATTAAAAGACGCTTACTCCTTGGAAGGAAAGTTATGACCAACCTAGATAGCATATTGAAAAGCAGAGACATTACTTTGCCAACAAAGGTGCGTCTAGTCAAGGCTATGGTTTTTCCTGTGGTCATGTATGGATGTGAGAGTTGGACTGTGAAGAAAGCTGAGCGCCGAAGAATTGATGCTTTTGAACTGTGGTGTTGGAGAAGACTCTTGAGAGGCCCTTGGACTGCAAGGAGATCCAACCAGTCCATTCTGAAGGAGATCAGCCCTGGGATTTCTTTGGAAGGAATGGTGTTGAAGCTGAAACTCCAGTACTTTGGCCACCTCATGTGAAGAGTTGACTCATTGGGAAAGACTCTGATGCTGGGAGGGATTGGGGGCAGGAGGAGAAGGGGACGACAGAGGATGAGATGGCTGAGATGGCTGGATGGCATCACTGAGTTGATGGACGTGAATCTGAGTGAACTCCAGGAGTTGGTGATGGACAGGGAGGCCTGGCGTGCTGCGATTCATGGGGTCACAAAGAGTCGGACACGACTGAGCAACTGAACTGAACTGTACTGAACTGATCACCTACTATAGTAAGCTGAATAATGTTCACCCAAAGATATTAGGTCTTAATCCCCAGAACGTGTAAAATGCCACACCTCATTTGGAAAAGGAGCTTTTACAGATGTGATTTAAGGATTTGGGGTTATCTGGGTGGGTCCAAAATGCCATAGGCTTCCCTTGTAGCTCAGTAATGAATCTGCCTGCAGTGCAGGAGAACCAGGTTCAATCCCTGGGTTGGGAAGATCCCTTGGAGAAGTAAATGGCAACCCACTCCAGTATCCTTGGCTTGGAAAATCTCATGGACAGAGGAGCCTGGTGGGCTGCAGTCCATGGGGTCACAAAGAGTCGGGCACAACTGAGTGACTAACACACACACACAAAGAGAAATTACACACAGAAGTAAGTCATGTGATAGAAGCAGAGTCAGAGAAAAGATGCTGTGGAACCAGCTTTTAAAGTGGAAGAAAGGGATATGAGTCAGGGAATGTAGCTCCAGAGGGAGTGTGGCCCTGCCAACACCTTGATTTCAGCCCAGTAAAGCTGATTTCCAACTTTTGGCCTCTAGAACTGTGAGAGAATTAATTTCTGTTGTTGTAAGCCATGACATCTGTGGTAATTTGTTACAGCAACCACAGGGAACTAATGCACCTACCATGGCTAGAAACTTCCCTAAGTGTTTGAACAAAACAAAGGTCTCTACCCTAATAGAGCTTAAACTCTATTCTCAACAGATACTATGCCATGAATATCATTAGCAAGTAAACTGCATAGCATGTAAAAGGTGACAAATGATACGTGAAAAAGGCAAAAAAGTAGGGTGAGTGTGGAATTGGTAGTGTGTGGTAGGGCTGGTGGGCAAGTTGAAATTTTAAATACAATGGCCATGGTAAGCTTCCCTGAGAAGGTGGTGTTTGAGCAGACTGTTTTAATTTGTAGTATTCATTTTTAAAAAAGAGGAGAAAACTAAAGCACTGGACAATACTGTGTAAGTTGGGGAAGAGGTGATCAGTACTAAAGTTTTCTAACATCTTTGTATTAATTGGGAGGAAAATTTAGACATTCATTTTAGATTTTAAGCATACATACTAAGATACCGAAGGTAATCAGTAAAAGAAAAGAAATAGAATATATAATTTCCAAATAAGTAGTGGGGAAAATGGAATAAAAAAGTAAACAAACAGAACTCAATATATGTATTTTTTTCTTAAAGCTGAGAAAGGAGAAAAAGCAAAGAAAATTCAGATAGAGAGCAACCAGTAAGATGTTAGAAACAAATGCAAATAGATGTAATTTTCCAGTTAAAGGACAGAAATTGTCAACCATATTTCAGTTAAAAAAAAAATTTTAATGTATATTATGTAAAAAAAAGGACAAAAATTGCCAGATTAGGGGAAAAAATGAGAAAATTCATCTAACATGAAGAGACTCACTAAAATATGAGAATATAAAGAAAGGCTATTAAGCAATGAAGAGCTATACCAAGCAAATACTAGACAAAAGTCAGAGTAGTTATTTTACAACAAAATCTAAAACCAACTCAATAAGAAATAGAAAATCAGAAAAAAAAAAAAAAACCTGCTAAATGGAGAGATTGAATCAATAATAAAAAAATTCCCCATAAAATCAAGCCCAGGACCAGATAGCTCCATTGGTGAATTCTAGTAAATATTTAAAAACACCAATCCTCAACTTTGAGGACTTCCCTGGTGGCTCAGATGGTAAAGCGTCTGCCTAGAATGTGGGAGACCTGGGTTCAATCCCTGGGTTGGGAAGATCTCTGAGAAGGAAATGGCAACCCACTCCAGTATTCTTGCCTGGAAAATCCCATGGACAGAGGAGCCTGGTGGGCTACAGTCCATGGGGTCACAAAGAGTCGGACATGACTGAGCAAGTTGACTTACTTTCTTTCTCAACTTTGGGGCTTCCTCAGTGGCTGAATGGTAAAGAACCTGCCTAACAATGCAGGAGATGTGGTCGAGTTCAATCTCTGGGTCAGGAAGATCCCTGGAGAAGGAAGTGACAACTCATTCCAATATTCCTGCCTGGAAAATCCCATGGACAGAGAAGCATGGTAGGCTACAGTCACTCCATGGGGTTGTAAAAGAGTCAAACATGACTTAGTGACAAAAACAACAAATAACTTTTCAACTTTAATCTAGTTTCATATTGACTTTATAAACTATTTGACTTTAAAGATTTGGATGAAACAACATTTATACTTGTGCTTGATTTTTCTAAAATAGGACAGTTAAGAATAAATACTCACCTTGAGGATTCCTGGAAATCACCCATTACCATCCTTTCCCCTCTACACTCCTATAACATTATCATCAAACCATCACAAAAATAAAGAGAAATTTAAAAAATAACACTGACAACTATGAATTCATTAATCATTAGGAAGGTTTTAAGTTCTGTGGTTTTATAACATTCTTACAATATCTGAATTTTAAAGATCTCCAGAAATTTTTTTTAAATAAAAAGTTTTATTGGAGAAAAATAGAACCACCACGTACACAGGGAAAAGAGCACAAAAATTCAACTGATACAGAACTGAAAGTCACAACTACCCAATGTTATTTGCGATTACTTTTCCATTTCTTAAATGGCTTCCCTCAATTTTTAAAATAGTCTTACCAATTTTTTTCAGCTGAAATAGCATCAAAATTTCAAAACATTTAGAGCCTCAGCGAAGGGACCAGCTTTTAAGATAACAAAGGTGACACACCACGAGTCTCCTAACAGGACCAATTCTACCGAAAAATTCCTGAAGCATGTAACTACTGAGTGTGGTAGAACAGTAGCTCAGAGACCATCAGGGATTGGTTAGAACACTGACTTAGATTAGACGGTCCAGTATGCAGAGAAAGCAAACAAAAAAGCTGCATTTCCCAGTCAGATGAGTTCATGTAAGAAAACCAAGGAGGTGCTAAGAAAATACAGGCAATGTCTGCTCAAAATAATTAAGGCGGCATTCTAAATACCACATATTATTCGACAACAGTGTGTAAAGTGATGCAATTAGAAAACAGCCAACTTAAAAAAAAATATGGTCACAGGTCCTTGAGAACTCAAGAAAACAATCAACAGCAAACACAAGAGCTGAAAGTCTTCTCAGCTGAGGGTTAGGATCTAGGTATTCTTCCCAATAGCTTCAAATAGTCAAGGAAATAAACTGCTGCAAAAAGCATTATAGCAGTTCTGATTTTTTTAAACCAAAACAAAATTTCTGCTTCTCTTCCAAGATCAATTCCCTTCAAAACTTCAAGGAAAAACAAACAAGGAAGCAAAATAAAACCCCAAATACAAAACCAAAAACCACTGATGGTAAAGAGAAGCTTTTCACTCACATTATCAATTTGAAAAAAACAATACTTTTGCTGTTTTTCTATGAATGAACAATCCTAGGACATTCCTCTGAAAAGCAGGTGTCCAGTGGCTATGAGAACTCTTTACCTTCAAGCAACTTTGCAAAGAATAAGATCAGCATAATACAGAATTTGAAATCCCAATGAGGGGGTGTGTAGGGAAAATGAGGAAGGATCTAGTTCTATCTAGGGCTTTAAGGAAGTTAAAATAAGGATGACAGGAAAGACTAATATGCCAACAAAAAGGAGAGTTGCTGCTGCTGCTAAGTTGTTTCAGTCGTGTCTGACTCCTAGCGACCCCATGGACTGCAGCCTACCAGGCTCCTCCATCCATGAGATTTGCCAGGCAAGAGTACTGGAGTGGGGTGCCATTGCCTTCTCCAAAGGAGAGTTGAGGTGCTTCCAAAAAAAAAACTTTGGTAGAGAAAATAGGAATGCTAAATCCCAGGAAGCCTGTAACAATCTACAATTGGTCCAAGTTAAAGACAAAACTGTCCAAACAATTTTGAAGTCTAAAGGCAGTTGAAAACTAGTTTGTGAATTTTTGCTCTTGTAAAAAGTTACAAAATGTGGGTTTGGTCTCTTTTGCGATGTTCATATTATATTCACTTTTAATATGAAGAAACAGTTGGGTTTTTCTCTCCTACCATGTTCTTCTAGCACAACTGATCAGCAATTTTCTATTTCAGCTATTTTTATAAGTACCTGTTAATCAGCACAGTAAACTCAGGGCTGAACCATATACACACATCTCATAAATTGAACATTTTAGGATATGTGTATACAAGACAATATGTAAGCAACTGTCCCTCTACTTGAAAACTTGTTTCCAAATAAAAATTTTAAAAACATCCCTTTCAGTGTAACAGAACATTACTTAGTAAAATATCAAGAGCTATGACAACGTATTTTTCTCTTCAAGGGAAATCACAAAACAGGTGAACAATCAAGTCCAGGGTGGTTTTTCTATTTGATAAATACATCCAGAACTCTGTACAGTAAATAAAGTTTGCATGCAGTTTAAGTATCTTTAAATGACATTTTAAGCAAATAAACCTTTTGCTTCATAATTAAATGGTGTATAAGAACCCCCTCCTCCTTCTTTAATAGCCATAAGGACCTCTTCCCCAGTTCCAAATAGGAATCATGAAAACCGGGTACTTTCTTAAAGAGTTTTCTGCACATCATACTAAATAACATGCAAGGAGTTCAACAACATTCTTCTTAAAGGTAAGTATTACTCTTTAAATGGGCATGTTAACCACTGAAAAGTCACTCAACTATTCCCATTACACTGCTTCATTTGGTCATTGGTAGTATAAAATAATTCAAACAACAACAGGTTAGTTTATCCACTGGCTATTGTATATGACAGCAACTGCTTCAAGGCCAACAACGTTTTATGCAATGTAATTGTACTGGTTTGGATTTTCTTTGTCTCTCTCCATGTAGTCCCGGTCAATTAGGGATTCTATTCTCTTCTTAAGATCAGCAGGCTGTAAGAGAAGGCAACTTTTCAGTGTTCATAACCCACTGGCTCAAGCCCCTTTACCAATACTCAATTTAAAAGAAAAAAAAAAAAAAAAAAAAACAGCTTTGGCTCACTGAATGTATTTAATCTCCTTAATATTTTTTTTTCTTTTTCAAATCTCCTTAATTTTAAAGAGGAAAGCATGATGAAAATAAATCAGGTTAAAAATGTTTTTCTACTATACCTATACTGTCGTATCTTGTCCTACTGTTATATAGTACATTCTCTATTTTAAAGAGGTCTGCTAAGAACCAGCGATTCTCTGCACAAATACAAAAGACCATCATAACTTCACATGAAGAACATGTTATAGTTTAAGGAAACAGAATGCTATTTAGTTTTGCCAAGATAGTTTGAGAAGATAACTAGATCCTAAATTTGGAAACAAGCTGGTTCTCAAAGTCAGGTTTTGTTGCTGCTGTTGTTGAGTAGCCAAGTTGTGCTCAACTCTTTGAGACCCCCATGGACTGTAGCACACCAGGCTCCTCTGTCCTCCACTATCTCCCAGAGTTTACTCAAATTCAAAGTCAGGTTGCATTTTTATAAATTACAGATATACTATGGAAATCACTATTTACAAGATTACTACAACAAATGGCTTGATAAGTGAAGTTATCATCTCATAATTCAGATCTCTGTATTTCAGGTTTAATGTAAGATTTAACTGTTACTTGCCCAAAATGATTTGAATTTTTAAACTCTACTTGTTGAAAAATCATTAAGAAAGCTTATAGCTTGTTCTCAATTGCATTCTTAGCTGTTGGGCAACAAAAGTCCACTGTCTTTTGTATCTAGCCTTAAAGAGAATATAATCTTGCTTGCTAATAGCTTTTCAGATTGTGTAAAATGCCTACTTGATCAAGAAACTTAAAGAGGGAAAGTAGTTTGACTGGGCAGTCAAAATTTCAGTGAAGTGTGAATTCCAAGGTTTGAAAATCGAATGACTTGCTCTTAATTATGGCGAAAGACCAAAAATATCAGCATATTTATTATAGTGGTCCTAATAACTTCCTTAGCTAGCTAGTATCAGTGGGCTCTCTGGCTGGAGGTGAAATGATTGTTAAGGCATAGGATGAGGGTGAGAGTGTGGTCGTGAGCAGACAGTATCGACAGCTAACAAGCATTTATGTGTCAGGCCCAGTGCTAAGTTTTTACAAGTATCATCTCATTTATGCTTCAAAATAATCCTATGAGGTAAGTACTATTATCATCTCCCATTTTACAAAAGAGAAAACAAGCTCAAAAGGTGAAACAGCCGAGAGTCTATCCAAAGTCTAACAAGTATTTATCATCACAAGAGTTTGGGAATCTTCTACAACATGAGATACAGTCCAGTACACCACCACATTGTCAAAGGTGCTTTATTACTGGGAATTTATATTGAAACATATCCATGTGATGACTAATTTTAGTTTGCCAGAACTATCACTAAATTTTACAAAAAGATGCCTAATGATGACATTATAGAGTTTTATTAAATTGGAATATAATTGCCTGTATGGTTTTTATTTTTTTTTATTTTTTATTTTTTTTGCCTGTATGGTTTTTAATGGACCCTTACACAAGCTAACTAAACAGAAGACTTAAACAGAAGACTTAATTAAAATAACCACATCTATCAAATAGCAAGGTATTCTTAGGAGGAAAAAAAACTTTTTAAGTAACAAAGAAGCTAAAAAAAAATTAAAGTGAATAAACTTGAAAAATTCAAGTTTCAGGTATAAGAGCTTTTATAAATTGTTTTCCCCTTTTGTCACAGCTGCCCACATATGCCAACAAAGGTTGTTTTTTTTTAATCATATATATGAGCACGAGAAATGAAAACTTTTGTCCCTCTAAATGGTCTTCAGGTTTTAGTCAATGTTTGTAAGATTTGTATCTATAAAATCTAATTTATATACATATAAAACAATATAATTTTTATATATAAGCAGCTCAGTAACAAAATACTTAAATACCTACCTTGACTGGAAATTTCAACTGGTTGTACACTTCTGAAACAAGGAGATTGTGGCTAAGTGTCTTTCTCATCTTCATAATTCGAACAATTGCAGCATCAATTTGATACTGTCTATCTTGAAATACTCTTTCTGTGGTACTAGCTTGTTCTTCAACCTAAAAAAAAAAAGTTTTAAACTTAGAAACTATACCTGATGTGAAACCTGATTACTTACACAAACTGTATGTTTTAGGGCCATGACACAATTAACACTTTAAATATGCTGAATTATCAAAAGAAACCTCATAAATACAGACAATGACAAAGAAACCCCCCTACAAACATAATTCCTGTTTGTCCTAGTGTCCTGTATCAATGAAGTAATGCCAATATTAGTTAATAGAAAAATACCATCTTGGTTTTTCTAGAGAGACAGCTGATGAAGAATGTATCATTTCCTTTTACTCTGTTCTCGTAATCTTAATGTGTCACAAGCAGTTGCTGACCAGATTTCTGTATAACATTAGCTTTATCTGTAAAAGTGACTGACACTGACATCTGACTCAAACAAAATATGGTACCACCCAGCTAAGCTAATTAGAGTCAAACTTCAAACTTTAAAATTTATTTTGTAATACATAAATCAGAAATGCACAGTTTAAAAAGCCAGTTAACCAATTTTAATGTTACAGCTAGCATGTTCCTCTTTAGTACTTAAATTAAGAGTAGTTTGGGCTTTTTTATTTTTTGCCACACAGTGCAGTTTGTAAATTCCCTGACCAGGGATCGAATCCATGCCCCTTGAAGTGGAAGCACAGTCTTAACCACTGGACTGCCAGGGAAGTCCCTAGTTCGGGCATTTTGTAGTCAGCTTCTTTCTGATACAGCATACATGTTTTAAAATGACACGGTAATTTAAGGGAACATCACACCTTTGATGTGAATGTTAACAAGACAGGAACTTGTCTGCAACACTGACCTTTGTGCTATGCTAAATCACTTCAGTCGTGTCCGACTCTTTGCGACCCTATGGACTACAGCCTACTAGGCTCCTCTGTCCATGGGATTCTCCAGGCAAGAACACTGGAGTGGGTTGCCATGCCCTCCCTCCAGGGGATCTTCCTGACCCAGTGATTAACCTGTGTCTCTCATGTCTCCTGCCTTGGCAGGTGGGTTCTTTATCACTAGTGCCACCTGGGAAGCTTAACATGGACCTCTGAAAGTCAAAGTGAAGGTCATTCAGTCATGTCCAACTCTTTGTGACCCCATGGACTATACAGTCCATGGAATTCTCCAGGCCAGAATACTAGAGTGGGTAGCCTTTCCCTTCTGCAGGGGATCTTCCTGACCCAGGGATCGGACCCAGGTCTCCCGCATTGCAGTGGATTCTTTACCAGCTAAGCCACAAGGGAAGCCCAAGAATACTGGAGTGGATTGCCTATCCCTTCGTCCAGCAGATCTTCCCAACCCAGGAATTGAACCAGGGTATCCTGCATTGCAGGCGGATTCTTTACCAACTGAGCTATCAGGGAAGCCCACATTGACCTCTACCCCATATAAGAACTTTTTCTCCAGTACTACATTAAACCTTGTTGGGATTGAAACCAACTGGTTTCAGGAAATGCTGCAGTTGCTGGTTTCCTTAGTAAAAGTCTCTTACAAACTCAAATGACAAAAAAAAAATATTTACTGTTGATCAAAAAAGTACTAACTAAATCATTTCACTTTCACCAAGGAAGCTGGCAGACAAAGAAAAAGAAAAGATAATCTTTAGTGCTGGCGAGGGCACAGTGAGACAGGCACTCATGCTATCAGTGTCAATCAGTCCAGTCTTTCTGGAACACAAAACAGCATAATAAATTAAGACTCTTAAAATGTTCACACTCTTTAACCCAAAAGATCTACTTCCATGATAAATTTATAAGGGAAGATCAGAAAGATTAAGATTTAGGTACAGAGATGTACCTTGCTGTTTTATTTATAATACTAAGAAGTTAGCCCACCAGGCTCTGCCATCCCTGGGATTCTCCAGGCAAGAACACTGGAGTGGGATGCCACTGCCTTCTCCCCTACCCCCTGCAAAACCCTGCAAAATCAAATACTGAAATACACTGAG